>NC_046231.1:15056276-15356276 GCF_009819885.2 Catharus ustulatus | reverse complement strand
TGGAAGTATGTGCCTCACCTTTCCTCTCTGCTGATGTCCACTCCAACAGAAGGTGGTGCAGCGAGGATATCTGTGATGAGTGGCAGGAATCTCTGGAGAATGAGTTTCAGGGATGTGCAGCCAGTCTGCACGTAACTGAAAAACAGAGAATTGGGTTCCACTTCAATTTCATTCCTGTCCCCCAGCACAAGCCCTCAAACAACTCCACCACCTGTAACCAGGAAGGAGAGCAACAGCCAAGTACCAACAACACATCTGAGTTCCAAAGCTTTCACAAAGAGAGCCTGTTCCAAAGGTCCTGGCACATACCCACTCAAGTGGGACCTCTCTGCTCAAGGGCAGAGATGTCCTGCCAAGGGAACCTGGCAGGAACCTCTCTCCCAGAAGAAAGGAAGAACAGAAACTCCATCTTAAGAGAGGCTGCAATTTTTTCCCCCTAAAGATGAGTTCCCAGGCTGTTGCAGGACTTCATTCCCCTTGTCCCAAGCTGACAGCTTCACTCCCAGCAGTGTGCAAAGCCCATTTGTTTTACATGACCCCTCCTGGCTGCCAGAGCTGTCTTAAATCCAACACACCTCAAACAATCCCACTATCCTGCTCTTCCTGCCCATACATACCTTCTGTATCTTTGCCCATGTACACACCTGGCAACTCCTTCATTCTTTTTCAGGTGTCATATCAGCATGATACTGTATCTGCAGTGATTTCCCAGGATTCTCCTTCAGGTACAAAATACTCAGCACAACTCCCCTATCACTACCTACACCCAGTCCCCCAAGCACACCATGCTCTTGAGACCTCACCTTTCATATTTACTTTGGAGTAGTTTTTCTATCTGTGGCAGGACTATAGTACACAAATCCAGCTTCCAGAGAGACCTGAAAAGAAAAGGAGACTGAGGCTTTACAAAGCTGAGCCTACACAAATAAGACTTCCTGGCAAATGCCCAAACAGACAGAGACACTCAAGTTCACAGAGCAAGTTCACTGACTCCCCCTCGTGAGAGAAAGTGGCAGGTTCAGACATATTTCTTTGACTCTCAGCAGAATCACTTTATGAAATCCCAATATTTTGATTTTCCTTGGCCCCAAATAACTCCAGCAGTTACTGTCACTGCAGGTGAAGATGTGACTACAAGCACATGAATTTCATGCTGCCATGGCCCACTGGACACAGGGCAGGTACATGCAGAGCTCCCAATTCCCAGCCAGGGGCTCTTGCACATCCCAGGGGCTGACCCCATCCAGGACTCACGCTTTTTGGTTGACAATATTCAAGAGATCCACGACAACAGACAGATCGTTGATTGCCACCGCAGAGTCCAGAGAGTTCTGAGAGAGAAGGGGAAGAAAAAGTCAGCTATTGCAGAGGTCAAACTGGTTAGACTAATGCAAATTAATATCTAGTGCTGCTTTTCCAAAACAAGGTAGAGGACACACAAAGTTGGCCAGAGAAGAGAATTGTCTCGTAAGATTTTCTCCATGTTTCTTTGTGACCATCCAGCTGCAGCACTCTGTGGTGCACCCCTGGGGACAAAGCTGTGAGACCCTGTGTTCTGGATGAGACAGAATCAGCCCCAGAGAAGCAAAGGGAGCTGTTCAGCTGCTCCCCTCACGAGCCTCATGCTTGCCTTGATGTCACTGGTGCTCCACACGGCGCGCACGGCGTCCAGGTTCTTGTGGCGGCTGGTGAGCACCACACACATGGTCTCGTGTCCTTTCCTGATCTGGGACATGGCCTCCTCATCCACCAGCTCTGTCTGGCTTTGGTTTTTCACAGCCTGGAAGTACAGACACCAATAACAGAGCAGGATGGCACAGAAGGGTGGGAGCATTCTCTGGCCTAGGTGAGAGCCAGTTTTGGTGCAGAGAATGTCAGTGAAAACCTTTTGAAATGGAAATGCTCAATTTGTTCTGATCTCACTTACTTGTTTCCTGCTTTTTCTACTACATCAATCACAAACATTTAAAGCTTTGGAACAAAGGTGAATTTAAAGCAAGTTTTCAAAACCAGTATGTTTTCATGAAGAAATGTTTTCACATAAACCAAATTTTTTAATGTGAAACACTTGTCTGGGAAGTGCAAGTCTTATTACAAAGTATAAATCTTACATAATTCATAGATTCTCAATCTGCTTCCTGCCCAGGCCATGCTAGAACCACTACTTCCTTTACTGACACTTAGAGTTTGGGATCATCACAATGCTCTTGTCTTCCCTCCTTTTTAGGACAAGGGAATATCCTCCCCAACAGAGACCAAGCAGCCTCCAAGAAGCAAGAGGCAGAGATTCCTGTGAAATTATTATGTACAAGTAATGGCAGACACCAATTTTTTTTATGAACCACTGTCTGGTAAATGAAATAGTTTGGTGACTGTCTCAGTCCTTGATCTCTGCTTTGGTAACAGGTTCTTCACGAGCAGAGCTCAACTCTGCTGTATTCATACCTATCACAGTGGGGCACCCCCCTTCTGATTCCACCCAACACAGACACTGGCTGGAAAACATTGTCCAGAGACACTTACTGGGAGAAAGTCAGAGGCCTTCAGACCAATGGGCTCATTCCTGGCTGCAGGAATCACTGATGGCTCTGTTCTGGTCAAAGAAGTTGAGGAGCCAATTGGTGGCTTCTGGACTGGATCAGGCTGCAGGAGAAATTGGGATAAAAGCTCTAGCAGGAACAGTCTGGCCCTAGTGTGATGACCTTCATTTCTGACCTGCTTTCTTCTCACAGCAGGGTCCTAACACAGAGGCAGTCTCCAGTTTGCTAGCATAATTTAAGAGGCAATAAAGTGTCTCTCAGGTACACACCAGATGTAATGAAGGTTTGTAAAGAACAAGGAGATGTCCCAGGAGAAGTGCCAAGTGTTGTTATTGTTATCTGAAATTAGGGCAATGGGCTGTGGCCAGCCTGAAGGCTAAAAGAGAATTCTAAAGAAGCCAGTAAAACGAATACTGGCCCATCAGCTGCTTGCACTTTTGGCAACAAAACAGCCTCTGTTCAAGCACTTGTAGAAACCTGGCACTTGCTTCTCTGGAGTGTCCCAATTTTGAGATGCAAGGAGAAGCACCACTGCAAGCACAAGCAGCAAACTAAAACAACAGAGCCTGTCAGAGGCTTGGCCTTGGTTCCACTGCTAAGGCAAGATACTTGGCAGCACAAAGCCTGGAGTTGCACTTTTACTGCCTTTCAGTGAAGGAATCAGCCTGAGCAGAAATCACAAATTCTCCAGCTCTGCACACTGTTCACAGAGGGAGCAGGAACAGCAATTCTCAGATCACACAGTACGTACAAGCTCTTGCTTTGGCAACGAGGTCTGGACATCCACAGCTTGGCTGGGCTTCACTGCTTCCTTTGCAGTTCCAGGCTCTACCAAGAGGGAGAGAAGTGGGAAAGCAGAAACTGATTGTTACTTTCAAGAATTGAGAGCAAAGGTTCTGTTTAGCTACACTGCAAGGAGTCATTTCTGCCTTAGGCAGCTCTCCCTCTTTTGAGGGCCATTAAGCCCATCCCACCAAGGGGTCATTTCCAAACTCACCATCCTCAGGAGGGGCAGGAAAGGGCTCATTTCGAGGAGGAGTTCGGCCTACAGAAAAAAATTTAAATAATAAACAAATGAAGGAGAATCCAAGGCTAAGATAAGTGGTAAGTCAACCTTGGAGCAGAGAAATCTCCAACTCCACACATGAGGGCAATCAGTGATACAACAAGCAGAGTTATCTCCTTTGGACCTTGACACTAATGCGGAGTTTAGCTAAAAGCTTTCAACCTTCATGGATAGGAGGGACAAAACTGACCCCTGTGGTTTGCTGCTGCTGTAGAAGTGTGAGACAAGACACTGTCACAACAAATGATATTAGGAAAAATCCACCTCCTGTTATGGATTAATATAAGTAAATAAAAATAATTGATATGAATTCCTCAGAAAGAGTATCTCAGTTTTATCATTTGCATAAAATGACACTGCACAATGCCTCCTAAACAACAGTCTTTGCTTTAACAAAACATTTTGCCTTTCCTTCTTTAATGAAGACTGCTGATCTTACACATATCAAAATTTGAAGTTAATAAAATTCCCCTAACACTCTATTCAGAATAGGAAGGCAACACATTTACAATGAAGCTCTGGATTTTGAGCCAGGCCTCAAACAGACATCACTGTACCCTAGTAAAGGTGCCACCTTTAAGCCATTCACCAACATGACCTGGGCATCAGTGTCCAAGCACAGGATGTTAAGGATTAGCTTTTTAAACTCTCCAGTCACAGGTGAAGTCTCTGTTACACTATGCCAAAGGCCAGTTCTATTGAATCAGTTTAGTACCCTGATCTCAAACCCAAAAACTACTCAAAAGCACAATAAACTATGGTACTGACAGATTGCATTCTTGGGCTGGAAGATCTCTTTGTAATCCTCCTGGTTCTGGATCTCAGCCCTTGATTCCTTCTCATCCCGGTCATCTTCACTGCTAGGACTGTGCCTCTCACTCTCTGAGTTGTGCTTCACTCTGCTGTGGAAAAAGAGTTCTTGTCAGGGGAAGCCATATTGTCAGAGAGAGAGAGAGCACTGAGTGTCTGGGACATTTCCTTAGAATCTTGAAACTCAACAAGGCAGATTCCCTCACCTCTGTGACTTGCTGCAGCTCGTTGAGGGCCTGTCATAGATGCGGCGAAGGGAGGAGCCTGTGGGGGTAGGTGGCACAAGAGGCTGGTCGTCCCTGATCAACCCATGAGGAATAGAATCTGACTTTGGGACTCTGCTGAGATCCACAACGAAGGAAGAGACTGTGCTTTGTGCAAAGGAAACTCCTATCTGCAGAGGCAAAAGATCAAGATAATTCACCAAGGTGCACACCAGCCCTGGTGAGAACAGGCATGATGGAGCGACCCTGAGCAACTGTGCTTGAGGACTGCCCAGTTCAGTGCTGCAGATTTTTCAACCTGAAGTTGCCAGAGATTCATGAAAGGCTTGGATAAAACTTTTACCAATCATAGTTTCTAAATACTGGTCATACTGAGCTCCAGTTCTTTCCTCCAGAAGCCTTTGCGCACACTGCAAGCCCTGACACAAGCTTACAGGTCTGAAGGCCTGCAAGAAGGCAGCAGGATTTTATCTTGTGTTTCCCAGCTGCCTACCCCCACCTCAGGAGCAGTGGCTTACCAGCTGGTTGTTGCTGATAGACAAGTCAGCTACTTTTCCCCAGTTGACCACGACCACATCAAAGCAGCGCTCTGGCTCCCAGCCGTACACGCGCAGCGAATCCTGGAAGCCGCTGTACAAGCAGCAGCCATCCGGGCTGAAGAGCACACACCTGGGAGGAAGGAAGGCAGGAGGACAATCAGGCACAGCATTCCCACCTTGCTCAGTCCTTGTGGGTCTCTGACTGCACTGAACACCTTCAGCTCTGTTCCTAACAATGAACCTTGCAATGAGGTGTTCACCTGTGCAACACCTCCAGCAGCCCAAACTTCTTCCCAGTAAAGTCTCTCTCTGAGGAAAACTCCCCTTCACCCCATCTTTAGTCTCTGCCTAGCACATTTCAGTGGGAATTTAATGTACCTGACAGGGGTTGCCTCCTCTTCAATACAGCTCACAACTTGAAACTTCTCCAAGTCCCAGAACCGAACAGTCCTGTACACACAACACAACAAAATTAATTGCTCTATAAATTACAGTAGGATCCACATTTTAAACAAAACACTAACAGTTACAGTAACCCTACCCAGAAGGCTGGTCTAAGATGCATGAATCCAGACAGAGATACTTAGAGGCCCTAAACACAGACAGGCATTTAGAGCTGACCCAGAGCTAAGAGAACACCCTGCCAGCTGAGCAGGGCTGCCTGCTGTTCACACAGGATGTCATCTGGATTAGTGAGGGGCTTGGGGCTACACATTGGTTTCTAGAGTGGCAGAAGGTGCCATCAATTTTGGATGAGAAGGGAAGAAGGGAAGATCTCCATGTTCTGCCCATCACAGATGTCATGTTCTGCTGTCTAGATGTCTGGCTCTTGCAATGGCAGGTTTGAGTTGTGTGACATTTCTCTTTGCCATGTTCCTACAAGGAAGGGCATCAGGAAATGGAACAGACATACACATTTCCCTTCTTTCTCCCTCCCCTCATGTACCTGTCAGAGCTGCCAGAAGCCAAAAGGTATTCGTTGGGATGGAATTCAACAACGTTTACTGGGCCAGTGTGTCCTGTAAACTCAAACATTAACTTCCCAGCAGTCAGATCCCACAGCTGAAAGGAGGAAAGAACAGAGACTCTTGAAGAGATTTAATGTTAGAGATTTCACTTGAGATTTCCTTGTAATGGTAAGCTTCTAACACTTCCCCACTCCATGAACAGACCCTATGAACAGACCCAAGTCTATCAAAGAAGACAATAACCAGGGAAAAAAGTACCATCCAAATAATTTAAGACTTTGTTTTGGGGTTTTTTTGCATTATCTTTTATTTTCCATGTAATTTGTCGCCTAGAAGTTTCTGTTTTATATTTAGAGACTGAGATAAAATATAGCAGTTCCATCTGTCCCCACAGACTGTATCTCAAAAATAAACAAACAAAAATCTAAAAGCTCTGAATCCCCTATCAATTCCTTCTTCCTGTGTTCTAGTCTCCACTTGGAAATGCAGTGAAATAACTGATCAGTTAATTTCATGTGAAACTGAAAATAAAATCAGTCCTTCATCCCCATCCCTCCATACTTCATGTGAAACAACTGAAGTCACTACTTCAGTCAATACTTTTCCTTCTCTTGCTCTGCTCAGTCCTGACAGTAATTTTCAGACTGATAATCACATGTCATGTGTATAACATAGAGACAGAAATTAGTTTGGTGAAGCAATGTGCTGTGGACAATTCATTATACAATGTTTACTGAGGCCAACATTCAGGTATCACAAGTCTACTGCCATCAAAACATTGATTTTTCTGTGCATAGTCTCTCCCAGTGTGTCTGCTGGATAAGGGCATTTCAACCCATGCAGCTCTTCCACAGGTGGGCCATCAGACACGATCCCCATAAGAAAACTGATCTCTGCAAAGCCACAGGGCTCAGCCAGCAGCGAGATGAACTAAGGGTATTTATGAGTGAGTGCTGGTAATGCCTGGTAGAAAGACAATCCCAGCATTCCCACGTGCCACAAGCACATAAGGAGGGTGTCACAATAAATTACCTTTACAGTGTGATCATCAGCAGCAGAGGCCACCCATTTCCCATCAGGGCTAAAGCGGAGACACCGAACTGCTTCTTTGTGACCCTGAAATGAGGAAAACAAACAGTCCTCTGGCTTTTATTTTTCAACCCTGTACATTATAATAAACCAAAACCAATTAAGTGTTTTACAGAGCTCACAGCTTGCAGACAACTGTACTCAAGGCACTACACCCAGCCACACAAAATGTATGTAATCTCTCTTACCTAGTAATTTATGCCATCAGTTTAAGTATTGTAAACACAGACCTGGCTTCACTAATAACAATCAATTCTAAATTAGATAGACATATGCTCAGAGAGAAGTGCTATGACACTTAGTGTAGTGGTTTTGGTTTCTCTGGTTTCTACATGAAATTAATATACAGCAAGTTCTTAAGGTAGAAGAAGATCCCAAAACAGAACTAACTCAGTGCAGTGCTTAGACCATTAACAAAATAAAGAAACCCTCACTGATGCTGTCCATACCCCACTGAAGCCACCCATACTATAGCACATGATACCCATTGATATCCCATAATATCCATTCCATATTCCCATACAGCTCACAGAGGCCTGCTGAGGTTTGCCAGGCCACTTCACAAATGGAGCAGATCTTATTTCCATGCTGGAAAACCAGGTAGTTCATTGTAAATAATCACATTTAGATTTGCTCACAAGTCCTCAAAAGAAAGATTTCTCCCCTCTTTGCCTGAAACCTAATGAAACATTTTACCTTGAATGTGAAGATACAGCCTTTTCTTCTTACATCCCAGAGCTACAAGGAAGAAAAGGAAATTATATGTTTAGAGCAGTATGCTGGGAGCTCAAGGGTCCTGCCAGAACAAGAGATCTCTGTGTCACCAAGCTAAGATACTGCAGAATGAACAGGCTGCTGAACCCCTGTAGGCCTTAGGGGTATTTTCTAACTCCCCAGGTGAGAATCACTCCTGGAAGGTATCTCTGACTACAGCAGCTCAGTTCTGACAGTCAAACACCACCCTGAGGAAGTTGATACAATCCACAGCAAGCAGGACATCTGTGCTTGCTGACACCAGGCCTTGGCTGGCTCCTTACTCAGAGCCACATTCCACACCAGAGGAGTCACATTCATGAGCTGGCTGTGAAAATACACACACAGATTTCACAAGCACTCACAAACACACCTGCCCACACATGGAAATGATGATGTGCAGCATCCACCAACAGCTTGACACAAAACACCTTCTGGCACTCCTCAAAACAAAGACACTGCAAGTAAAGAGCAAAATCTCTAGTGGAAGCTGGGTTTTACCTTAATGTTGGTGTCCAAAGAGCCAGATGCCACAAAGCTTCCAAAAGGATGGAAATGAAGGCTGCAGATATTCGCTTTGTGACCTGGTAGGCTACGAAGAACTGGGAACAGGAGAGGCAGAGCACAGAGAAGGAAGAGAGGGAAATATTTAATAGCTTATTTCCGCCAGACACCATGTGGAAGTGTAGCCATACTATCCCCACCATTTCATATATATTTTATATATATATATAATGTAAATATATATATATATATATCATGGAAATATACATTATTTTGTGGAAATGCCTCTGACTTTACCCCAGCAATGCAAAGAAACAGCAGTAGAAAGCCCCTGATAATGAACTTAATGACAGTCCTGTCCCTAGGTATGGATAGAACTCCAAAGATCTCCGTTCTGAAAACGAGGCAGTTGACAGGCAGTGCATCTTTCCATCTGCTAAACAGACAGTAAAATGGGCTGGAGGAGGAACAGTTTTAGCCAGGAAGTGAAGTGAAACAGTCTTGACTGCCTGCAACATTCACCTTGCAGTTATTAGAGCCTTTCCCAGGACTCTGCATCCCATCCAGGCACAGCTTCCTAAGCTCCAATATTCACCCTGGACTCCTTCAATTGCCCCTTGCAAGAACCATCATAAAGACAGGAAATGGATGCTCAGGAAGCAGGAGACAAAGAAACGATCAGTGTTTCAGCAAGTCATCAAGTAACACCCCCTGTAATTCTGGAAACCAGAAAGGACCAGTAGAACTGGTACATCATATCTCGGCAAGCAGTGACAAATGCAGAACTCAACTCTAAGAAAAACTGCTCAGATAATAACAAGGGCAATTCCTCTCCCTCATCTGTCATCTGGAACAAGCCAATGATTCCCCTGGCAGAAATTAGCTCTTGAGCCAGAGCTGGGGTGGTGATTTGCACAGACACTGGCTCATAGGTCTTCTAATAAATGCAGCCAGATCAGCTACTCCTCACAGGCAGAGCCAAACTATTCCATAACTGAACTGATTCTAACTGTCTGAATGACAAAAGTGCTTTTCAGTATTGATGCTGCCTGTGGTTTGCCTCCTTAGCCCAGTCAGTGTAAGTCTATTTTCATTACACATTCCTTCTATGAACAAGCAGCAACCAATAAGAAATATTCAATCATTTTCTGGTATTCCTGCTGGAATGCACTCAAGTGATTCATGATAGCTTTGCAAATTCATTCTAGGATTTGAGGAAAAAGCAATAAATAAAGCATGACTCAACAGTGGCCTTTACAGGATCAGAGCTTGATGAGTTAATAGCTTTTACAGTATATTAGCAATTAGGTCTTTGCCTATTTATGTAGCCATGCAAGGGCAGGAGAGCTGAAAAACTGCTTGAGGAAAAAAGAAAAGTTAGAACCTAAGAACAAGAAGTCAACAAGCAGAGGATTCCTGCAACCTAATAAACGTAAAACTTCCAATCTGGTTTGGGATCCTTTTATTAAGGTTGACATCTCTGAGCTGAGACTCTGAATACCAATTCTACATGCCTAGTTATCTGTACATGCATGGAAACTGATCTGAAATATAGATTTTGACACACTCAGGTTAAAAACGTAGAAAGTGGTGCCTCAGATCAGTGTCCTCAATACATGTCCAAATTTCTGCTGAAGCATGAATACACAGCTCTACAGCCTCAGCAGAAGGGCAAAAAGGAGATGAGGATGAAGACAAAAGTAATGCCAGGCTCCTCTTCCTTCTTAAATCAGGAACCTTCTGGGTCAGTATAGGCATTCAACATAAGGATTCCTCAAAAAGTGTGCATGAGCAGAAGCAAAAACTCATGGGCACATACCTTTGGCAGCTTCCAGGTCCCAAACTCGAATGGACCCTGACCGGGACCCTGCAACTATGAGCTTCTCATTTGGGTTCACTTGCAGGCTCTCGATGGGGCTGGTGTGGCCTGTCAAGCTCTGCAGAGAAAACCATCAGTGTCAGCCAAGAGCTGCAGGCACAGCCCTGTGTGCTGGCACTGTTCACACTCCAGGGGTGACTCTTTAGCCATGAGCTGGCTGTGCACAGTACTTTTTCCTCAGCAGCCAGCAGGATGGCAGAGCTCTCTAAAGGCCAGCACAGCACCCAGCACAGCACACCTGTCTTCCCACATTATCCCATTTTCTGGGACACACTGACTAAGTTTTAAAGGATGCATCAACAGAGACACAGGTAGTTAAACATTAGGTGCGGATGCTCAGACAAGGCTGACACATCCTTACATCATAAAAATTATGCTGTGGTAGCACAATGGCACCGTGTTTGCTCTAAATGGGTCATGTAAGTGTCATGAACCAGTTACAAAATCAAAGCAAGAGCAAAAGCAGGGCTACTTTGAAACCTTCACACAAGCAGGGAGCCACAGGTTGCTGCCAGCAATGGATGTCACAGTGATAGCACGGTGTAACACTGAAGTACTGACTTGAGGCATAAGGCAGTAATTCCATGTAGGAAGTTCCTTTCATCCTTGAGCACCCAAAAGCTTACAAATTACACCAGCATTTTGGAAAGGTTTATATTTTAGTAAACACGAGAATATTTAAAACGAGCTCTAGAAAACAAATTCCACCACTGCAGACTTTCTGCTTGCCTAATAAGCAGAATTCTCTGCTTTAGTCCATCCTCAAATGTCTTTTTAAATAGCTACACTAGCTCTGTGCCTCCCACACACATACAGAGGCTGGGAATGCCAGTTGGAAGCTGCCTGTTCTGATGGAGCTTGCCTAGGAATCCATGTGCAATTGAAATTCTCTACAAAATCCACAGTTGCAACTGCCATTAATTAGTGAGAACTAGAGCTCACACTTAAGTCACAACATTACTTGAAGAGTTCCTCTTCTCCCTCTTTCCCAACACAAACATCCATAAGCATTATAACACAAACACCAAAAATGAATTTCAGAGGACAACCCCAAAAATCAAGATTCTTTTGATATACAAGAAAGGCACAAGCAGTTTCAGTCAGTCCCTCTCTCTCAGAGCAGCAGCTCTCAGTGTCTGTGGCTCCCAGGAAGCACAGGAGAGGTGCAGCTCTGCTACCACAAAAAGGGACAGGGTCAGTCCTTCAACCTTCTTCTCTGGTAAGGTAATAGTCCAGTTTCAAACTGGAGTCATGCCACCACCAAGAGCTTGAAAAGACACTGCTAACTACACTATGCAAAAAGCACAGCTCTGCCAAAGGTGACCTTTCATACACTTAATGAACGGAAAAATAAAGTGAACAAATTCTCCTTTTAGCCCTTTTGACCTGACTTTCCTTATTTCTTTCCCACAAGGCTCACACTGGCTAGAGCAACACCTTCAACACCACAATATTATTGTGTTGTTAATTAAACAAATGACAAGAGAAGTGCTACACTTGGTTCTATACAACACCCACTCAAAGTGATGCAGGACAGATATCTGTTAAATAGATATTTATGGTGCTCTTTAGTGATCACTGCTGGGGTAACCCTACCCTTGCTAACACACTGCCACAGTTACTCCTCCCCAGCCTACAGCAAACTATTGTGGCAATCTTTATGCTGACAGCTAGGGATGGTGGCACAGGGGAGAATGCATCCTGCTGGGACTGCAAACCCCAGGCTGTAGCCTGCACTATAAAACTAGCTGCTCTTGTACAAAATTCTAATTATTTGTAGACTGGAAATATAATAAAGCACAACATTTATTATCTTTGTAAGCACTGGTCCAGCTCAAGCATTCCCACAATGTTTCTAGAGCAGCCATTTTACCAGGCAACAAATGAATTCTGTCCCTATCTTTAGCTTGAATCTGGTTACAGAGCTTTGTGTTGGCAAACTCTATTCAAAAGTCCTACAGGCTCTACCCCAACAATCTTTCCCCTCATTCTCTGCCCTCCAGACCTCAGAATTAATATTCCCATCCCCTAAAAGCTCAAAATAGATCTGTTCTTACCATGATGCAGTTGGGCTTGCTAACTGACCATATGTTGACCCGACAGTCGTCTCCTCCAGTGGCCAGCATCCGGCCTGAGCCTTTGCCCAGGACTACTGAGGATACATTGCTGCTGTGGGCCATGATCTCTTCTGCACAAAATAAAGCAAACACTTATTACAGATCAGTTACAAAAATTTTCATCCCATCCCTCCAAAAGCTTTAAAAAAACATTCTTTCTCCAGAAACACTTCTCAGTTTCCACTGGACAAGCTGCAGTAGCCCACTGCTCAGATAAGAAGTCACATTATTATCTTGCTTTGAACAGTCCTTGGCTCTGCCTGTTGTACTTAAAACATTTGCTGACCAAAGTTTCATGACTCCAGTGTTCACATGGCTGCCAAAAAGCATCTTCTAGCACTTGCAGCAGCTCAGGAGCTTTTGAAGATTTGCTCAAGTGCAAAGTGATCACAGAAAGCACTTTACCTGCAGTAATGCACAGCAGCCAGAGTGATCTAGTGAAAGGCTCTCTAATCCTGTTCTACAGAGCAGCAGCAGACAGTCCAACCTGAGAGGATCTGGCAGAGGAGCAGCAGTACAGTTTGTTACCTTATCCAGAAAAAAAGCCAGACTCAGCAGTGGAGAGAGGTGGAGTTCCCTTCCCTGAGCTTTGGCAGAGACTTTGCTACATCCCCACTAGGTAACACAGGCAAAACTGAGCACTGCAGGGCATGCAGCTGTGACAAAGGAGGGTGAATATCCATCCAAATGTGCAGAAAATAACAAATCTGATTGATGCTAAATGACTGTTAAAAACTAGGGATGCTCTGATACTGCAGCAGCAGAACTCTGTGGAAATCTCATCAAAAAGAAACCAATTCGGGTCAGAAAAAAATCTGAATGAGCATCTTTGCTTAGAAATCTCACAGTGGAATTTTAAATTCACTCAAAATTTTGGCAGGGGCTTTTGGCAGATGCATTTATCAATACCTTCATCTTACTGTTCTCTTCTTTGAAAGGTCACAGGATATGCATGTCTAATAAATATGAAACTATAAGAACAGTTTTGAGTCTGTAAAAAGGCTAGGCAGCATCAATTCAGCTTTCATTCAGATTGTCTGGGTAGGAGGAGCAATTTGATCATTTTACATGCAACATAATCCAAAAGGATTTTAGATGGCTGCAATGATAATTACAGGTACTTTGATCTCAAATTCTCAGGAGTGTTTTTTTGAAAGTAAAACTGCGCAACTTTCACTTGGGCTGGAGAAACACCTTCCAAATTACAAAGGTAACTGCGCCATAAATTACATGTGAAGGGCAAATCTGAAAATACACCTGCATTGTGTTGAAAGACCAAACTTCCACATAAAAATGCTAAAACAAAGCCAGTATGGATACACAGACTAGAAGGTACCCAAAAGTACAATTAGCATTACTAGACCAACTCACTAGTTAAAACTGCAAGGACAGATGCTAAGCATTGCTGCTGAAAAGAGTGTGTCAGCAGCTCCACTTTTTCCTCTCTTGATTTCCTTCTTAATAATATATTGCAAGTTTAAAAGTCATTGTGGAAGCATCCAACCCTCTTGGGTGATAAACTGATGTCTGCCTTGGGCACAGAGGTTCATTTGCTCTCCCACAAGTCCTTTAAACACAAAAAGTTTTTTTTTTATGAAGTTCTTGTCACCAGCTATCACCCACCAGCCCAGTAACACTGAACTCCTAATTAGCATTGCTGAAACATCCCTAACACTCAGAATGCTTTTCCTTCTAAAGATGCTAAGATGGGGCAGGGCTTAGCAAAAATGAAGATCAAGAACCTCTGACCACCTAGGGAGAATAGAGATGGACAGACTTCCAGCTTTTCCTGCAATTGAAGTCTCAGGGATGGGAAGATAACATAGTAAACTGGTTTTCTGCTCAAAAAGATACAAAATTCCTAAATCAGTAATCTCAGATGACTTCACATCAAGGACACTGTTTCTGACAGCCAGTTTCCAAAGCCCGCTCACTGACTAAAGCAACTGATCACATCCCGTTGCTTCTGAGCATTCCTCAACAGCCCCTGTGAAACAGCTCATCAGTGACCAGCTAGAAATTGATAGTCAGCAACTGTCTACCATTCCTTCAGAGGAAGGATAATGGACACGAAACCAGCAGATTCTTACTGTCCCTTGCAAAGCCATTTCAAGAGGCTGGGATACACAGGCCCTGCAAAGACCATCTCATTCCTCCTGCAGCAGAGAGCTCAGTGAACCTCCTGTAACAAGTGAGCACCAATGAAGCACAACTCCACAGAGGCTGAGTTTGGGGCCTTCTCCCTGATACTGAGGGGATGCCCCATCATAACCTGGCTCCCAAGAGTAGTTTCCATTGAATGACAGAATATTCTGAGTTGGAAAGGATCCACAAGGATTGTCAAGTCCTATTCCTGCTTGTCCTACACAGGACAATCCCCTCCTTTGCCTGACAGTATTGTCCAAATGCAAGTTTGGTGCTGTAACTACCTCCTTGGGGAGCCTGCTCCTGTGAAGAACCTTCTCCTAATACTCAACCTGAACATCCCCTGGCACAGCTCCAGATGCTCGCTCAGGTCCTTTCACTGGTCACAGACAGCAGAGATCGGAGCTGTCCCTCCAGCACACTCATGAAGAAGCTGCAGCTCATGATAAGCTCTGCCCTCAGTCTCCTCCAGGCTGAACAAGTCAAGAGACCTCAATCACTCCTTTGCATGGCTTCCCGTCTAGACCCTTCACTATATTCACAGCCCTTCTTTGGCTGCTCTCCAAAACCTTTATATCCTCCTTAAACTGTGGAGCCCAAACCTGCCCCCAGGACTCGAGGTGAGGCTGCACCAGGGCAGGGCAGAGCAGGACCATCACCTTCCTCGACGCACCCCAGGGCACTCTGCTGACTCATTTTCAACTTGACATCGACCAGGAACCCTACACCCCTTTTTGTGGGGCTGCTCTCCAGCCTCTCCTTCCTCAGTCTCTCCGTACACAGGTGCCCATCCCTCACTGCCCCGGTTGTTCTCGTACCACAGCAGAGACATGTGGGGTTAGACAGGCACTCAGTCTAGCGCTGCAGCAGCTATCCAGAAAAAATAAAGACCGTGACCCTTTGAAAACAGCAGTGACAAGGCCAAGCCATTCACTGTGCCGCTATGTTTTCCAACAGGACTTTCAGGAATCAAAAATTCCAGTCAGCAATGTAGAAAGGGCACCATATCCAGGGCAGGGATGAGGTGGCTCTGTCCCTCCCCGCTCCCAGCCGGGGCGGCTCCCCCGCCCGGCACTCACGCAGCTTCCATGCCGTCTTCGTGGTGACGGCCACAGCCATGGCTCGGTACGGCGGGCAGCGCCTTCCTCCTCCCGGCGAGGCTCCGCTCCGCTAGCGCGTCCTACGGCCAGGCCGCGCACCGGGGCTGCCCCGGCCGTCTTGCGGGCACACAGACACGGTCACGGCGAGACCCTCCTGAGAGGCGGCGCGGCGGGGGACGAGGCCTCACCGCTGATGAACATCACGGGACGGGAGCGCCGGTCGGGCCGAGGACGATCGCCTGCACGCAGGTGCCAGCGAGGCCCGGCGGTACCGCACCGGGACCCCCCGGCCGCCACCGCCCCACAACCGGCCCTTCACAACAACCCCGCGCCGCGCCGGGCGGTTGCCCGGGCTCCGCGCGCCGCTCGGCCAATGGGGAGCGAGGGCGGGGTGGTTGCCATGGTGACGGCAGCGCGGCCGCCACTCGCGGAGCGGCTTCTTGGCGGAGCCCCGCGGGCGCGGCCAATGAGGAGGCGGCGCTCGGGATGGGGGCCGCCATTTTGCGGGGCCGCCCTGAGGGGCGGGGGCCGGGCTGCTCCTGCCCTGCGGATCCTGCCCTGCGGATCCTGCAGCCTCTCCGGAGCTTCTGGGAGGGCGGCCGGGGTCTTTCCCGGGCCTTGTAGCTCCTGGGCCGCCGTGTCCCTTTAGGCGGTTCACGGATGTCGTGGGCACAGCCCCGGTGGGAGCGCGACTCCTGTGAGGCTTCTCTGTCGGACCGCTTGTGCGTGTTTCTCGCTGTCTTTGAAACCAATTACTCCATCAACTGAGAAAAATCAAATTAATTTGACGCTGCTCCTTGATAACGACCCAAGATTGCAGGCTGAATTTCAAGGATCATATCCTTCAAGACCAGGAGCGATGCATGCCGAGGGAAATCGGGCAGGAATGGCAGGAAACCTTCGTGGATGGATAAGGAGCTGCCGAGCAGCAGAGAAAAAAAAAAAAAAGAAGACTACTGTAGAAAATAAGATTTTTTTTTTTCCTCATCTAGGAAAAAAGCTTTCAAGAAGTGGAAATGAGGACAGGTGGCCTTGGAGGACTTCAGAGAAATCCCCTGGCCAGGGGAATTGCGGCTAAATGATCTTTAAGGACCATTTCAACCCTGCAATGTTCTGATTCTGTAATGCATTTGCTGATGGTTTGGCAGCTGCTGTGTCCCTAATGCCTGTAAAAGGATTTTTGAATTAATTTATTCTGGTGTCTTCTCTGGTATTGAATTAACACCGATGAGTTCATAACCACAATGTTTGTTTTGTCATTACAGAGCTCTAGATGAGGTCAAAGAAATGTTACATTTGTGAACTCACCAGTTCAAAACCTTTGCTTATGCAAAACTGAATTATGAATTAGTTAAAATAATATGTTGGAAAATAATGAGTATTTCCAAATAATCCCACTCCTGCTGCCAGCAGCTCTGGAGCAGATGTGGAAAAGAAAAGCCCTGAAAGACTGTGCATGGTTTGTCTCCCCTTCTGAAGCAGACCTTAGGGTTAAGGTCCCCTTCAGACTCGAGTCTCAAACATGATGGAGTTTCATGAGGAGACAATTGATGTAACTGCAGATTTGCCTTAGAACAAAATTGGGAAAAGGAAAAGGTGCAGAATGGTGCAAATTAATTAAAATCTCCACAAATCTGATGATAGTGAAAGATTTACTGCAGGCAGCTCCAGAAAAGGAATGAAGAAATCACGCCTGAGGTGCCCAGCTGGGTGAGGATTCCTGAGCAGCATCTCTTTTGGAGAATGTTTTTTCTATCGTGCTAACTGCTTTTCCCTAGAACAAGAAGGGGAATATCAGAGGGAAACTGGGACATGGACTGAAGTATTTCACAGAGTAGCTTCAGTGCCAGCTTCCTGGGGGCTGACCTGTGAACCCCCCCTGCTCGGGCAGTCATTCCCAGTCCCTGCAGTCTCTACATGGGGGAGTTGGCTGCAGTGTGATGGGCGAGGGATTCAGCCTCCCCTCTGATGTGCTGACTCTCCAAGGAACTCTGGGGGCTCTTCTGCTCCTCTTCCAGCACCTGTCAGGGAACAAGCAACCACAAGTCAGGGAAATAGAGAGGAAAGTGAAGAGCAAAGGCACACAAAAGCACAACTCAATTCACAGAGCTGAGATGAAGGAAAACACAAACTGGAGCTGATTTATTTTTGACGGGGGACAAAAAGTTTGAGATGAGGTCTTCTAAGAAGAAGGAAACAAGGAGAATCAAAACGTGGAGAAGGAAGAGGCAGCAAATCCAAATGTTTTGCCTCACTAGAGTCAAGAAGCCTTGGAGAACCAAGTAATTTCTGATTGAGATAAGGTTTAAATTTGACCCTGGGGCTATTTTGTTCTTTGATCTCACATGCTAGTTACAAATAAAAACACACACATATATATACACACATATTTATGACTCTTAAAATACTCCCCCCATAATCCCTATTATCAACTAATCATTCTTAATTGTTTTCTTTATTAACTAAACAAAATAACACAGTAATCATTCTCGGTGGTGCAAGTTTTTCCAGAAAGTCAGAAAGTGACCATAGCATGACCATGTTCTATTTCCCTGGGAAGGCAGTTGAAACTGTGCTGACTTACACCATACTGTGATTTGTCCCAATATATTTTAATGATATTAAAAGCTCTTCAGAGATAACTCCTGATAGAGAAAAAGCTGACTTTGGATTTCTTTGAGTACATGTATTGAATGCTGACATTAATGAAGTTTACCTACCGTGGCTCCTTGCTGTTGTCCTCTCTTTTCAGTGCTGTATATTGAAACTGACAATTTAATATTGGCTTCTTCATCCTCACGGACCGTCAAAATATTTAACATCTTAAAAGAAATCAGAAGAAAGACCCCTCAGCTTTCCCACAAAATGACTGCACCTTTACATGCTTGACCTGCTAACAGAGCAGATGCTGCATACAAGAGTTGTAGAATAATGTTAAACATAGATCTGTGCAAATATGTCCATGTCCTGCTGATAGATCAAGCAGATAGTAGTCTTAATTTTAGATTGCTACTGTGTATAAAATTCTTGAATGCAATTACTGATATTAACTGACAGGAAAGTTTTTCTGGAGTCACAGTTTTGGCACTATGGAAATTGCACTGATAGCTTTGGCTTATTCTTTGTCTTACATAGGATATGCAGCACAAGCAATGGGAATATTTTCTCTGTTGATACATCAAGACTGAGAAATTTGGTAAGGTAGTTCATGAGTCACAATGAACTACCTTCAAATTTCTGTGGAAAAAATGTGATTTTTTGCAAAGTTGTTCTTAATTATTACTGATATTCTGGGCTAACATAATTGAGTGTTCCCTCTGCAGCTCCTTCAGGGATTTCTCTTCCTTAAAAAAACATTAAAAGAAAGTCAGTATCTATGCCTCCATCTGAAGTAATTGCAAGAACATGGATCTATTACACCAGTCAGTGGGATTAGCAATAAAACAAAGTGTTTTATGAAGTATTTACCTACAGCTTCTCATGCAACAAGTCACTTCAGTATTTTGGATAGGGTATCTTGACAATGCCTAGCACCTAGATATAGCATTACATACAATATTCTTTATTTTGGGCCTCATTCCTGGGTGAATGGCACGTAGGCTTCCAAATGCCCCAATTCATATATTGTCATTTGCTCTCTGAAATGTTTCCTCATAGGGAAGGAAGAAAAGAGCAGGAGTAGGAAAGTATGTGACTCTCCATAAATATATTACAGCTATATCTTCACTGAACAATCCTGAGCAGCAAACATAATGATTCAGCATGGAGAGCAGCTTTGTCTTACTTTTATCACAGTTTATGCTGAGGAGGCTTTGGCAGCCAGTCAGCTGAAACTATTTCTCCACCTGATCATCTCTGTGGACACCTCCCTGTTACCTCTGCTTCAGCATCCCGGACATGGTGCTTCAGGTCCTTCTGTTCTGCTCTCAGCACCCACAGCAAGTTGTACAGATAGAGCATGTTCTTGTGTTTCTCTGGGGACCACGGCTGGAAGCAGAGAAGTAAGTGAAAAACAGCAGCACTCTGGGTGCATGGGATCAGGCACAAACTGGCACAATCCTGCTACAGCCAAGAAAGCAACACTAATTTCTGTCACTGGAACATCAAAACCATGGTCAGCATGGGTTTATCAGACTTCATTTTGATTTGGAATCCATCAGTAATGTGAGCCAGATGGCATCTCTTGCACTTTGCTGATGCTGCTGTTTTATAGTTGGAATGAAAGGAGATAAAATAGGAATGTATAGAAATAGAGATGAAAAAATGGAATTCCAGCAGTGGTGTTCTGTGTACTCTCCCCAGTGGGAAACAGAAATTAAAAAAAAAAAAAAAAAACATTAAAAAAATCCCTATTTGTAATCTCTGTTTGGTTTTTTTAAGTGTAATTATGCAGCATCACTGCAGAATTTACTGGCAGGCTTCTGCCTCTAGTTACAGACTCACACTGATGCTGTTAGCGGGGTGACCCCTCACCACAGATGAGGTCATTTGGCTTAATGGCAGCACTCCACTTCTCTTGGAACATCTTATTTAAGGCTATCTATCTACTATCTACTGTCTATCTATCTATCTATCTATCTATCTATCTATCTATCTATCTATCTATCTATCTATCTATCTATCTATCTATCTATCTATCTGCCTCAGCATCTTGCTCTGCATCTTCAAGGTAAACACTGGGAGATTTAAGGAATTACAGGACCCAAGAAGTTCATGGCAGAAACAGAGCCAGAACACAAGGGTCTGCCTTTGCTCTGTTCTCACTCTTCTAAGGGAACAACAGAGGAAATTTCAGCTTCTCTGCCATCAATCTGCACAACTGAGCCCAACAGCTGCTGAACCTGCATTTTGCAGGATCCCAGGGGATGAGGATGACCAGATCTGAGAAGATGACCTCAGGCATGGCTAGAACAAGCCTGTCATGTCACATTATGTCCTGCTCTCCCAGTGACTCCCAGCATGGCAGTGCATCTCCTGGGCTGTTGGTGGTGTCAGCCTGGAGGTGTGCAGGTGGAGGAGAGGGGCAGCATGGAATATCTCATGCTTGTAGTTTTTTCACTGACATTCCACCTTTGTGTCTTGTGGTCTTCATACCTCATATTTGACAGTGTTCTCTCTGCTCAGGACAATTTCATCTTCTCTCTTCTCCCTCCCTATTACTCTGCAGAAAACCACCTTTGAGGCAATGGTGTCATGAACCTCG
Source organism: Catharus ustulatus (assembly GCF_009819885.2). Lineage (NCBI taxonomy): Eukaryota > Metazoa > Chordata > Aves > Passeriformes > Turdidae > Catharus > Catharus ustulatus. The sequence goes on along the minus strand of NC_046231.1, from coordinate 15,335,339 downwards.
AGGTGGTATGTCAGCTGGATGATATCATCTATGACCATAAAGACACGTTCCTCTACATCTTCATCAGCAGGCTTTTCTGGATTTCTGTGGAAATACTCCTTGATTTGCTAATGGAGATTGAGAAAAAGATACAGAAGCAACTTAGACAACACAAAACTGGCAAATTTAGGTAAAGGTAAAAATTGTGCTTTTCTACTTACATTTTTTGGCCAATAGTCCTACTCTTCTTGCCTGTGCCTTAAAAAACCCACCCACAAAGCTGCTTAAAGCAATACAGAACTTTCCTATTTGTGGAGCAGAGTATGCTTTCCAAGCTCCAAGTTAGCTTGGGATGCATCCCTGCCTGAGTGAACAGCAGGAAGCAAGGTATTTTGGAGAAAAGTAAAGGTTCCCACATTTCCCAACACAGAGGAGGAAAAGGTACATGTTTGGTGCTGGTCCAAAGACAGGGCACTGCATGGCTCTGTCTTGGCAGGTGAAGTGTCTGACCCACACATATTGCCAGATGTCAGATTTCCTTCTCCTCCTGTTCAGCAAACCAAACCTGACAAGAGGAAAAGGTAGATTACCTGCCTGTAACAAATCAGAGTGATGGGACAAAATTCATCAGGAACCTAAAATGATACTAGTTTGGACTCAGCACACAAAATCATTTTCCTAGTTTTGAATCTTGATAAAATTTTGTTCAAAAATCATAGTCACCTTTTTTTTTTTCTTTCCTCTGACACAGAATTTCCAAGCCTTAATTTCCTAGTTTAATTCTAGCTGCTCAATGCAGTTCCTGACAACTGGTCACACTGCAGCTCTCTGTCAGGCAAGCAACTGTGAGACACAGCAGCTGAACAACGCTTGGATGTCTCATCTGGAGCTTTGTCTCAGCCATGCCCACTGAAAATGAACTGAAGCCCCAGGCAGTATGTTTTGCATAGTTTAAATGTCACAGTGACACATATTTTTCTGTTCCATACCACTATAGGCCGGGGGTTAGCGTCAGCTGTGATGCCAGCATTCTCCATTTCCTTGTCCCTTTCGCCAAACTCTATGTGCCGCGTGTGCAGGAAGTCCTCCCGCCCCACGAAGTGCTCTGTCATCTCAGTAGCATTTTCAAAACGTTTCCAGAGGCCATCACCTCGTCCCATGTGGTAAAACTCCACCGTGTGCCCAGTCTCAGGTTCCAGTGACGTGTAGGAGTGAACTAAGGACAAATCGCACACGTTTTCAGAGTTGGCAACTGTAACACACTGAACACAAGCATGTCCAGGGGAGGCCTCATTTTCTTCAGCTTTAGCAACAGATCTGATGCAGGACTTATCCCCAGCTGTACAACACTGAGAGAACAAACAAAATCTCAAAGATAAAATTTTTGATAAAAGTAGAAATGTATCACCCTGATATACCTGATAACTGTGAATTTTTCTAATACACAGAAAACTACCTAGCTGGGGGAGCACTGCCCAGGACTGTGAACCACCAACACAATTCTCCACTCTTCACTGGAGACTATTGCATTTATCTAGGCAATTTATCTCACAAGTATCCTGTCTCCCCTCCCTTTCAGCTTTGGGCTCTTGCCACTGCTAGAAGGGAGTCATGTGAAATCAGCTGCAGTGGCTGCCCAGATAAACTGGAATACCTTTAAGACGGAGGGGATGTCCTGGCATGAAATGGTCTGTGATCAGCTGTGTTTGTTTATCCACTTCTCTCATATACAACAGGTCTTCACGGTGTTTGAACAATTCCTTCACCTCCAGTTCTTCAGTACCTGGCATGAGACAAGTCATTTTGCAACCTTAGGTCACCCTGTTGGAGGTGGCAAACTTCTGAGGAGCTCTCACTGTTTGTGCCAGCACCCTGTGCTCTTGGTACAACCTCAGTGGATATATACTGGAACTGCCCCTGTGCACAGGGGAATTTTGCACGTGAATCCTAAATCTACATTTGAGTAGATGAATTATACCCTAAGAGGGTCTATTCCTCTCCATCAGCCAGAACTAGAGTAATGAGCTCAGGAACAGAATATGGCACAGCAAAGGGCTATGGACAGGCAAGAGCAATTCCATCCCAAATGATGGTGTCAGAAGATTAAAGCATCGCATTATCCAAGAAGGCTGAGGGTAGGACACTGTATGTCCAGTTAGGAATCTGCATGGTTTCTTGGACCACCTGTTAAAAAATGTTTTCAAGTACAGAGATATCCTCAGGCTGTAGCTGCCCCTTTCTTTGGCCCCTTTTGAAACCAATGAGGAAATGAGGATAGTGACACTATCGGATCAAATAGAACCAGCCTTCCATTTCTCTGAAGACTGAAAATCCAAGCAGTGACACTGAACAGTTTCACTGGTGTATAAAACAGATTCAAACCCCTAGCAATGCTGGAAAGTTCAGGAACTTACCAGACTAAGCATGATGAAGAGTTTGAGGATATAGCAAATAATTCCCCCACAAAGGTGAAAGGAAAATAAGAAAGCACAAGGGAGACTCTGGCAGAAAGGGGACCACTTCCCCTTTCCATCAGCGTGCCCCAGGCTGTTTGCTCAGTGTGTGTGTGTGTTCATTCATCCCTCTTACGGTCTGGGTCTGCATAGACAGTGAGGCGTTCCACCAGCCCGTCTCCATTCGCGTACGCTGCCCACTTCTCCAGTTTTGCTTTATCATACAGGATCACCTTCTTCCCCCGGGAAAAGGGATTCTCATATTCTGCAGTGGGAAAGAGACATGTCAGACAAATTGACTCCTCTGTACTCAGCCCAAAAAAAAAAGAATTTAAGAGGGAAAAAAACATGATCTAAGATACATCATGCATTTGTTTATTATGTTCTGCTGGCAATAAAGCTGTTCAGACCCTGCCTGTTGTCCTTTAATGCTATAACAGTATCATAACTTTTTTCTCTCCCCAAACATGTATTTGATAATGCAGGGACAGTTCCTTGTGCATAGAAGTAACAGAAAGACCATCCCAGGCAAAATTCCCAGCTGGCAGGAAAACACTTTGTGTGTCTGTGGGGGATGAGACAGCACTGAGGGCAGCCACTTGAACCAATAGCTGTTGTGGCCTTCATCTCTTGTGCTTCACTGTTACTGTTTGATCACCCTGAAGGAAGAGCCCAGTGATACAGACAAATATCTCAAATCCACTGAAAGGTCAGCTAGGGGCAAGCAAAAGGCAAAAGAAGAATACCTACCTCTTAAAGAGACCCTAATTTGAGTTACCCATGACAGTGGCATCTCAAAGCTCCTGTCGGTTTCCCCCTCTTCCTGCTGAAACAGAAGCAGAGATTTGTGGTTTTGGCAGCATCTCTTACTGTGCCAGAAGGCATTTTGGTCCTGGTGAACCTCAGTGATCAGAGCTCAGCTCATGTGAGCATTTATGACAGCACATCCCTACTTGAGCCTGATGCAATTATCCTCTCCTGGCTACTGTTCATGCTGGCAGGGAGTGAATGTGGTAATCACCAGAATGACCAGAATATTTTATGTAGACCCTGGAGGACTCTTTGCTCCCCAGTTATGGGCACAGGCTGAGAAGAGCAGATAGCAGGAAGAAATTATTATTTGCATTCTTCTGTCCTGCTGGGCAGGTACAATTCTTGTTATATCATGCTGTCTTCTCCCAACAGGACATTTTTTACTTCTAGTACACAGCATTTTTTGTCTATTAGAGGATATGCATTATTTCTGCATTTGGTTGGCAGGTCCACCTTGCAGCCAGGAAGGGAAGGTGACCAGCACAGAAACAATGTCTACAAAAATCTCATTCTGCATTTTATTTTTTATTATTTCAAGGCCAATGCACTGGAGGCTTACAGAGATCCCAAGCCACTTATGACACCTGAAGTACCACTTGGGGTTTTGCTTCAGAAAACACCAGTACTCTTCCAGATTGAGAAGGAATCTAAAGCTGACCAGAGTAGAAGGGATCTGACCTGGAGAGGGTAGCAGGCAGGCAGATATTCACAGGCCTATGGACACACTGGTTCCATACAGGGTCCTCATGGCTCAAAAGGATCACTTGGGTCACTCACCGTGTCATTCTTGTCTTTCTTGGGTGACTCTGTGGATAACTGAGAGGGCTCATTGCTCTCTGAAAACATAACTTCCCAGCAGATAGGATCATTCAAGTCAAAGCTGAGATCCTAGGGCATACAGGAAAAACTGTTTTAGCTACAGGGCATTGTCAAGGGCCTGACACTAAACTTGACCACTGCATCAATATGTCTGTGGTGCTCTGGACCTGCCTGGGTGTCAGACACTTTAAGAACTCTAGAGATCTGGACCTCAGTGAGGTGAGCTCCTCAAACCCCTGGCTGGCTGGTAGGACCCCATAGACTGTCCATGTGCCTAGAGGTTGCAGAGCCCCTTCCTCATGGTGCCTCTTCCTCAGATGAGAGGAAGTGGGTGGAAATGCTTCTGCCTCCTTCCTCGGGCAAGTATGGGCCCAAGGGCAAGCTGATCTGACTCAGACCCTCACCTCCCAGACTTTGTGTCTGCTGGGGAATAGCTGAGGTGTGGAAGGAGCCTAATCAAGATCTTACCTGCCTTGAGCTATGCCTGACAGACCCAAAACATCCCCTGCCTCAAAAGCTGTTTTTTGAGAGGAGTGCTTAGCCAGCCTTAAAAGCTGAAACTCTGGCACTGTAGGGATTTAATAGATGTGATCTGTATTTGTATAGCCCTGGAGTAGTTCCATAGTCTATGTAATCATAGCACTTGTCCAAAACCAACACAAGGAATGGTTAAGTGGAAACTGGACCACTACTGGTGTTGGATTTCCCCAGGGCTCAGGTTAGCCCAGCTGTCCCTCACGTGCCCAGGGTGCTAAGGGCTCCCCACCTTGCAGCCTTTCCGGCAGTCCTGCATGTTCACCCAGTAGTTCTTGTGGTTCCAGATGCTCTCAATCCCAAGGAAGCACTCATCTGTGGTGCTGTGGTCATTTCCTGTGAACGGGTTGATGAAGAAGGTCTCGGGAACCTTCCTCTTCCCAGGCAGAAGCAGAACCCACGCGTGCACCCGTAAGCCATGCAGAGGGTCTCGCTTGGGCATTCCCACCTCCTGTAGCACAGAGGACAGAGCAGTAATTATTGTCATTTTACCGACACTTTAATCCAACCTAAGGGCAATCTTATCCTTTCCTCTGCCCGCTTCTAAAGAACTCCAGACTCTTAATGCTCTTTAAGAGTGAGGTAATACAGACCCAGCACATGTTCCACTGTGCTCCTGGAGGCCAAGTGCACATGGCCATGATCAAGGTCATGTCATACCCCACAGAGGAGGGTGTGAGCTCCTCTCTTTGGCCAACCATTACCTGTGTCTCAGCTCTTCTTCCTGGAGCTCACAGGAAGCTGGATCTTGTTAACTCACCGTGACCACCTCTTCTTCTCTTTCCTCCTCATGTGCAGATTCAGTTTCTTCCTCCTTCTTGGCCTTCTGCTGAAGCTCAAACTTGCTCTGTGGCTCTAAAGGGTACCTAATTCTATACTTGTTGGGATCCTCCTCTTCTGGTACCTGCAAAAGCAGGGTATTACTGTGAAACCCAGCAGAGATCAAGAGAAGGAAGTAAATGTATGGATTACAGGTAGCTCCCAGTTCCCAACACTTGGCAGTTTGCAATATTGCACCTGGTGAGCAGAAATTCAGTGAAACTAAAAAAGCCTTGTAAGGAGCTGTAGAAAATCTCACAAAAGATTCCTTTGGTGAGGTCCCTGGTATGGACTGAAACCCAGTATGGACCTGAAGCTGTTCCCCCTAGCTCAGCTCTGGAGCTTAGTGGGGATGAACAGGCTGAGCATGTGTGCTGGGCTCCTGCCTGCCCACTCACTGCAGGTCTTACCTCTGGGGGCTTCCTGAGCAGTGGGCACAGCTCCTGAGTCTGGTCCAGGGAGCACATCTCGAGGGTGGCATATCCATGCACACAGTAGGCATCATAGCCAGCCCCAATCAGCAGGGAGCACAGCAGCACAGCAAAGTCAAAGCAGTTCCCTCGCTGGTATTTCAGGATTGTGGTTGGGGAATAGAGTGAACTGGGCTTGAAAGAGAGAGATGCATGTTCACAGTGCTTGTCTTGTGGAGCTGAAACAGGCACCAGGCAGAGAGCAGGGGAGAGAAGCACTGCCCACATCCCTGGGCTCTGCACCCTTAGGGAATCTGGTATATAACATTCTTTAAAAGCCACAGACTCCAAAACTCCCCTCCAAAGTGATCTGGGGAAACTCTGACCCCAAACCTGGTGACAAATTTAACCACAGGAAGGGAAGAACATGACAAACTCATCAAACTGCTGAAAACCTAGCGCTAATCACAATCCTGGAATGGAATTTCCCTCTATCTCCTACTGTTCTGCCTACAGTACTTCCAGGCAAACACCCATAAGCTAAATTATAGTTCACAGGAGGAAACATTTCCTTCTGGCCCTCACTGGTGAGCCATAAAAAGTATCAGTACAAACATACTGCATACAGAGAGATTCTACTCCACTCAGTTCTCAGACATAACCCAAGGTGATCAAGGCAGTCTCCATCTGCTAAATGGAGATACATTCTGTGTGGTCACAAAGTGCCAGAGCTCCTCTTGAGACCCTGGGACTCTTGAGACAGCCTGTGGCTGGTGTAGATTGTTTAGGTCACCCTGTAATCCTTGCTAGCATCTTCTCATCAAGAACTTGACCCAGCTCTGGTATCATCCCTTTTTGCTAACCTAGAAATCTCCTTTCAGCCATCCCAAAATATCCCCAGGTATGGGAATAGAAATGTCTGAAAGTCCCTAAGAACAGGTCACTTGAGGCCTGTATCATCCCCTAGGGTTTAGGTGCTCCTCTGTTCCAAGGTGTTTTGGTTTTCAGAGTGGAAGCTTGTCAGCCATTGCCTCCCACAGTGCTCCAGCTGTTCATCTGGGCTGGCTGAAAGCAGGGTCTGGTCTTGAAGAAATGGAGGTTAATTACTTAAAAGGTACCACCCTGAACATGCACGGTGGGTCCAACAGAATGCACAGGGTCTGGGAAAATCAGGGGGGTGCCTAAACAGTGAGGGGATGGTGGAAGTGTCCAAGACCTTTATAACCCCAACCACTGGGACTTCCCCACTGTGTCCTGCTGAAAGGCCCTTCTGTCACCTCTGTGATTCTGTTTCTTACCGGTGCGATTGGGCTCTTGAGGGGCTCCATGATGAGATAATCACAGACAAAGCTGGCACAGCCTGACCAGTAGTACATGTCCGGGAAAGGCAGCAGGGTTGGCCTCAGTGTTGTGCTCACAAACTTCTGTAGGGCAACAAGAGGAGTTTGGCTAGCCAACAGGCCCTTGGCAGAGTCTTCTGTTCAAAGCCATCCTCAGACCACCCCTGGATGTTGCAGAGCAAATTCTGGATCTTTCTACAGCATATAAATAGCATCAATAGCACCATCATTCCTTCTCTCCTATATAAATAGCATCTGTCCAGCTGCAAGATGTGCCAGTTCTCTTCATTTTCAAGTCAGATAGCTACTGCCTTTTTTTGGTTTTTTTATCCTGCAGGTAGCTACTTAGCTACCATCTTTTTTGGCTTTTACATCCTCCAGCATTTGGGGTTTTTTTTTGCCTTCTATGATAATGATACAACAAGTTTTAGGGAAAGCTGGTACAAAGTAGAAATTCCAAGTGCCCAGGGAAACATCAGGTCCAGGACTGGACAACAGTTGTGCAGCTTGGGCCCAGAGAAAAAGCCAGAACACAAATTTCCACATTTACTCCTTCCCTGTAACTTCTGAGAAGTTCAGAATAACACCTAATTCTGGATCCATACTCCTTATCTGTGGCTGAGCCTGAGCCTTATCTATTTCATGTGTTTCTTTTCCTTTCCTTTATGTTTCTGTGGTCTCTCCTGTTTCCTACGCATCACAGTGCAGCCCATGTGGCAACATCAACATTTAAATAACTCATGGATTTGGACAGCCGGGATTCTGTGTGCCCATTGAGGGGCTGTGGGTTCAACCAGCAGGTTCCCATTCCCTATAGTCAGGAGGGAGGGCAGGAGGGGCTGCTGTTCTTTCACACATTTGGCACTGTGAAGGCAAGTGCTGCCTGTGCTGTGGCCCAGCCCCACACACCCATACCTGCACACCACACTCGTTGAGCGGGTGGATGAAGAGCGGCTTGCGCTCAGGGCACAGGTGAGTGTACTGCTGGAAGAAATGGTCAGCCAGCTGCAGCAGCTCCTTCTCCTGCTGGGAATTTGTCTTGTACGAAGATGGTAAGTGGGATGTGTCAATGGAGCTCCAGTCAAAATCACTTACATGGCAGGGGAGGCAGAGAGACACAAATAATAAGCCAGGAGCAATACAGGCAGGATGACCTGATATCAAAACACGGCAGGTAAAAAATGGGGGCCATATCCAAGGATAGGGTTTTGACATAGCCAAGCATCTCTGGAACAATGGTAAACTGACATATACCCCGAGTCTCAGGGGATCTTTATACAGGTGAATGGATGTACAATCAAATGAGTTACCTTGTCTTACTTGCACACACACACTCTTGGACAAACTCATCAGGCACAAGAAACTCGCTCACCCCCAACACTGTGCAAGGGGACCACATGTGCACCCACACGTGTGCAATCACCGTGTGGGGCCCAAAGGGAAATCTCTGCTCATCCTGGCCATGGGCAGAGACTTACGATTCAGCACTTGTGCCAGAGGTTTCCTCATCCAGGTCCTCAAGGGAATCACTGATCATCAAAGAGATCGCGTCTTCTGCTGCTTCCTCCACTTCCTCTCTCTCCTCCAGGGCCTCCATTCTGCCTGGCACTGCAGGAATGCACACTCCAGGGTGAAGTCACGGTGGGACCCAGCTGCACAGGAACAGAGAAACACATTGTGGCCGCAGTGGTTTGGTACATGAGCACGGCTGAGGCAGCCAGAACCATGAAGTAAAGGGAGGGCACTGTGTTTGGTAAATCAGTGGCCCCACGTTCCCGGACACCCCAAGCGTGGCACAGCAGGCGGAGCCTGGCTCGGTAGGACACAGCTCGTCCCCACACCCAGGCTGTGTGCTCCGTGTCCTCCCTCCTCCATCACTCCGCTGGGCACCGTGCCCGCCCCGGGGCCTTGGCAGCCGCCAAGGGCAGCGCCTGTCGGTATCGCTCCGGCGATACACGGGGGTGTTTGTGCGCCGTCCCCGCGGTCAGGCTGACCCCGAGCGGGGCACACAGCGGCCACAGCGAGCCTCAGACCTTGTCCCGCCCCGCTCCCGGCCCTGTCCCGCACCGCTCCCGGCCCTGTCCCGCCCCGCTCCCGGCCCTGTCCCGCCCGGCCGCCCCTCACCGCCGCTCCCGGCCCGGCGCGGCCCGCAGCGCTCGCCATGGCAACGGCACCGCCCGGGCACAACCGGGCACCAACCAGGACAGCCCGGGCACCAACCGGGACAGCCCGGGCACCAACCGGGCACCAACCGGGACAGCCCCGGGCACCAACCAGGACAGCCCGGGCACCAACCGGGACAACCCGGGCACCAACCGGGACACCCGGGGCACCAACCGGGACAGCCCGGGCACCAGCCGGGCACCAACCGGGACAGCCCCGGGCACCAACCAGGACAGCCCGGGCACAACCGGGACAACCCGGGCACCAACCGGGACACCCGGGGCACCAACCGGGACAGCCCGGGCACCAGCCGGGCACCAACCGGGACAGCCCCGGGCACCAACCGGGACAGCCCCGGGCACCAGCCGGGACAGCCCGGGCACCAACCGGGACAGTCCCGGGCACCAGCCGGGACAGCCCGGGCACCAACCGGGACAGCCCGGGCACCAACCGGGCACCAACCGGGACAGCCCCGGGAACCAACCGGGACACCCCGGGAACCAACCGGGACACCAACCGGGACAGCCCGGGCACCAACCGGGACAACCCCGGGAACCAACCGGGCACCAACTGGGACACCCCCGGATACCAACCGGGACAGCCCCGGGAACCAACCGGGACAGCCCCGAGAACCAACAGGGACACCCCCGGGCACCAAACGGGACACCCCGGGCACCAACCGGGACACCCCCGGGCACCAACCGGGACACCCCCGGGCACCAACCGGGACACCCTCCTCGGGACCCCCGCTCACCCCCCGCTCACCCCCTGCGCTGCCCCGGCTCCGGCAGCGCCACCAGAGCGTGCCCGGGGCCGCGGTGACAACGGGACAGCGGGACAGCGGGCGGGGAAGGAAGGGACAGCGGCCAGCCCCTGCCCGGCAGCCCGGCTGAGCCTCGCCCTCCGGAACCTGCTCCCAAACTCTCGCGTTCGGCTCTTTGAAAATAAAAGCCAGCCCCAGTCATCCCTTGTTGCAGAGGCAATTACCCAAAAAATGGCACCAAGGGATGGCAAGTCACCTTGCTCTTTTTTTTAAATTTTATTTAAAATTTTATTTTTCTTCTTATTTTCTTATTTTTTTCAGGAAAATTAATCCACAAACACCAGAGGTTTATGTCCAAAAAGGAGACAGAGGAGTCCTTTTTGCTTTATTCAAATAAAGGGAGAAGCCATGGGGCATTCCCCTGGCATCTCTCAAATTTTTGAAGGACGCCGTCTCCTTTTATCCTGTTTTCCCGTCTGCAATTCTGTCTCTCTTTCTTCATTGACTGAGGTACTTGAGAAGCACAGACTTCCCAGAACGCCTGATACCTGAGATTCCCCTCTAATGTATAACCTTCCCTTTTAATCTTTAATTCTTACAGAATTCATAGTTTTTTCCCATTGTTTTTTCATCTTCCAATAACCAATTTCATTTATCAGCAAACCTACAGTTTGTTTGTAAAAGCATATAATTTTTTCCATTCATCAATCAGTGAAATCAATCCCATTGTTTCTTCTATCTCTCAGTGCTAGTCTCATCTACCAGCAGACCCACAGCTTATTTGTAAAGACAAATCCAACATTCCTCTCATTTTCTTCTCCTTTATCATCTTTGTTTCCTTTTTTCATTCTCTTACTCTTTTTGACGTTCCTTTTTTTTCCCTTTCTATTTTTAATCCATTCATTAGACTGTAAACAGGATCAGATAATGAAAATTTCTTTTTCTGGTTTATTGTGGTTAAGAACTCAATCCTTGTGGGTGCACTATGAAACAAAGTGGGGTAGGACCCTCCATCTCTCACCAGTACTTCCCAGCAGTTCTTAAATGTCGGAAGTCAATAAAAAAGACAGATAAGGCAAATATATGTTGTGGTTCCAAAACTGTGTGTACTCAGCACCCAAAGTTCTCTGGCCTTCGCGTGTTCCTGCTGTGGTATCCGTTGTTATTGCTGCATCCAAAGCAGGTACCACAACACCAGCTGCATGCACAGACCCCAGATCCCGGAGGGTTTTGCTGATAGTCCCTGATGGGACCCTGTCAGGACTGTGAATTTGGTCAGCATCTACAATGGCTCGTTCCATGCTGGTGCATACATTTTGTCTGACCTCCGAAGGCTCTTGTGCAATCCCAAAGGCAGTTTGTTTGTGTGGGAGAGAGGGATGAGCTGTCCGAAGGAGATATAAGGCACACAGTGGGCAGCACGGAGTGTGAGGGGAAGGAACAGGGACAGTGCTGGATGGAGGAGCAGAGAGCAGCCTGGCAATGGTAAGCAGGAGGAGAACAAGGTGCTGGGGTCTCTCAGGATTGCTGCAGTGAGCAAGGAGCAGAGGGGGAATTAACTCTTCTTGTCCCTGGCAGCTGCTCAGGGTCAGTGGAAGGGGGTGCGGGTGGGCTGTGTGAGGGGGCTTTTGGCACTGGCTTTGCCCTGCTCTCAAAGCATTGCCCAGCCACCCGGCTGACTTGCATCCACATCTCTGATAAGGAGTCTGGTGTCCAGGGCTAATCCAGCACTGTGACAATAATTTCCCTAAAGAAATGCATTATCTGTACCAACAGGAGAGATTGACTTAATCTGTGTCTTTTTGACACTAGTTTTAGTAGTGTTCAAGGCTTTGGGTTTGTTTTATTATCCCGTTGTCTCCTTGTTGACTTAGTGGAATAGTGAGAATCCTTTTGCAAATCCTAACTCTCCATAAGAACTCCATAGTGGGAAAAGGGTGACTTCTTTCCTCTTTGGAGAGCCCAGACTGATGCCTCAGCTGTGCAGTTTTACTCAAATTGCCCCTGAAGTTTGGCTTTATCACTGTCAGCACATCCCTGTGAGTCCCAGGGCTGGTTTCTCCCACCTCCTTTCTGGAATAGCTGCCTGAATTCAGGATAGTGTTTGTGTTAACCTGATGGGGGGAGGCTGATCTGGCCCTTTGGGGAGGGAAATTGCTTTGGGCCATGGAACCTGGGAAATACAGTACAGAAATTATTGCACTCATGCTTGAGGATTCAGCTTTTCTGAATGACTGCAAACCTCTCCAGTGAGCATGAAAACAAATCCAAGTTATCCAGAGCCTGCTTGTTTTTCCAGGAAAGGATTGTGAGATGTTTGCTGCTGCTCTCTGTGCTCTGCCTGGCTGGCTGTGAAGGCAACAAGAGTGAGTCTCCCTGTGCTCTGTCCCTGCTGGGTCATGGATGGATAGTGTGGAATGGAAAGGGCAAACCTTCACCTGATCCATATCACATTCCTCATTCAGGGCACTGCTGAGGCTGCCTAGGAGGAACAAGAGAACAGGGCTGAGTGAGGCAGGAACTGGGGTCCAGTAGCCAGCAAAATAGGCAGAAACTGCAGGGTGTCCACCCCAGCCATGAAGGGAGTGTAATCCATGGACACAAGCACAGGTGCTGCAATGTGCCACGTGCTCCTTGGTGACAGTGACAGTGACAGGCCCCATAGCTCTGGTCCAGGTACAGCCAGGCTGAGGAGGTCTCAGCCTCCCAGCAAGCTGAGGCAGCAGGTTCTTCCTCAGATGTGTCTGCTCTGGCTCTAGGCAAGGATCTCAGCCCTTGAGAGCTGTGCAGAGCTTCCTGCAGTGGGGTGAGTTCTCTGATTTCTCCTCAAGGATATATTCTAGCTGCATTTCATCTATTTTGCCTTTCATTTGCTGCAGGTGAGCTGGAGAGCACCCATGGCCTGAGGCCAGGGGTTGCCCTCCGTGCCAAGAGGAGCCCAGATGCTTGCCTGCCAAACCCGTGCCAGCACCAGGGGCGGTGCCAGGTGACTGTGGACAGACCAGTTTGCAGCTGCAAGCCAGGCTTCACAGGGGAATTCTGCCAAGGTAGGGCTGGGAATGCTGGTGAGCCCTCCCCAGTCTGTCCCTGGGCACCAGAGGGAAGGGTGATGGGCACAGTGAGCTGGTGTTACCATTGCTCTCCACTCCTAGAGCACATCCCAGCTCCTGGGTCAGGTGCATTCTGCACCCCTAAAGCCATATCCCTGCAACATGCTGGTACAAGACCTAGCCACAGGCTATTTTCTTCTTCATCAAAAGCCTTAATTCCTTGGCTGTGCCATGGTGCAGCAGGGCATGCTGCAGGGCACAGCTACCTCACAATTTTAGAACAAGCACCAGGCACAGATACAGTGAAGCCCCTTCCAGACACTGCCTGTAAACTGTGTCTTCTTCCTCTGAAGGAGAGGGTCCCTGTCCCTCTGATGCCTTAGACAGACTGTGGGGGCTCTGTGAACAGCCTCAAAAGGGACCAGACTGTGTTAGCCAGTGTGTCTGAAGAGCCCTAGAGCAGCCTGCACCAAGGCTGGGATGAGAGGCTGCTGAGCTCAGTGGGACTGTGCCACCCTGCAGCTGGCCTGGGGCTCCTTCAGGCCCCCCCTTATTGCCATTGCAGATGGCTTTTTCCCCCAGATGTGGTGATGAAGCTGGCCTGTGAGGAAGAGCACATGAAGATGATGGTGAGGAAGGAGGTGTTTGAGTTCTTGAAAATCCCGCTGGAGCTTGTCCACTTGAAGAATAAGGCATGCAAGGTCTCAGAGAAGGAAGAAGAGGGTGAGCTGTTTTTTGCAGCCACTCTCACAGGTGAAAACCACACTGCCTGTGGATCAGTAATCCAGGTGAGGATCCATAGCTCCAAACCCAGGAGAGGAACAGACATGGTGAAGTGGGACAGCAAAGGGCAACCCCAAAGGCTTTTGCTTTTATATCTAGGTGCTAAAAATTCTCATTCCCCTTGAAAGTCTTCCCTGAGGATGTCAGAAAGTTTTTCTGCCTCCACCAAATTCCTGCTGGCAGCAAATTTTGTCTTATTTAGGAGAGCTTGGAAGTCTCATTGTGGGCTGGTAACAGCCCTCAGCTTTCTGTGGACATCCTCTGAACTCTGCAGCCCTGTCCCCTTGGTCCCTTATTCCATGGAGCAGGAAGGGTGCAGATGAAATGATGCTCCAACTCTGCATTGCACAGAAGAGCCCTGTACTCTCCTGTGTTCACTACACTGACCCAGCAGCCCCCAGACACAAGCTGAAAACCCAGCAGATATCCAGGCCTGGAGCAGCTATAGCTGAGTTGCACCTTCTGAACTCGCAGCTCTGTGTACAGCTTTACTCATGCTCTGACTTGATTTCTGTGTTGTTCCAGCAAAACAGCTCCCATGTCTCATACTCCAACATCATGGAGTCGGAGCAGGAGGCTGGCAGGGCCATGATCTCCCGCAGTTTTCAGCTGGAGGTGCACTTCTCCTGCATCTACGCCTACGAGCAGGTTGTGAGACTGCCCTTCTCTCTCACTGCTGTTGACAAGTGAGTGTCCCGTTTCACCTTGCTGCTGACATGGTGTCTTTGAGCTTGGAGAAAAGTAGATTCAGTGAGACAATTTGCAAAGGCCCTGGGGAGCCCTAGAGAGCTCTGAGAGCAATGCCAGACACTGCTGGTTTCACCTGTGCTGTGTCCTTTCCACCTCCTTGTTCAGTTTGTGAGCTCTCATCCTCTCCTCTCCTCTCAGGCTGGTACAGTTTGTGGTCAGAGAAGGACACTTCAATGTCAGCATGAGACTGTACAAGTCCCCCTCCTTCCTGGAGCCTTATCACCTGCCCAGTGTGGCTGTCCCCCTCACGGACACACTCTATGTCCTGCTGAAGATAGAGGGGCAGCACCAGCTCAAGTACTTCCTGCTGAGTGTTTTGGACTGCTGGGCCACACCGAGTGTGGATCCACACCAGGACGTGCAGCACAAGCTCATTGAGCAGGGGTGAGTGCAGTGTCCCCAGCACATGCAGTGTCCTTGCAGGACTGACACAGAAATAGTCCTGCTCAGTTCAGCCTGTGGGTGCACCCAGTCCCTGTGGGATGTGGTGTCCCAGGCTGGGATGCTCCACCTCGCTTGCCACCCACTGATCCAGCCCTCATGCCCCAGGTGTCCCCACGATGAGACAGTGACCTATCTGAATGCCATTGGAGAGAGCACTACTGCTGAGTTCAGCTTCCAGATGTTTCAGTTTGTTGGCTACTCCGAGGTGTTCCTGCACTGCCGTGTCCAGCTGTGCCTTCCTGACAGCCCAGAGCCCTGTGCCAAGGTGAGCTCCCTTGCTGGTCTGTGCTGTGCCCTGGGTGGGGGTGAGACCTCCCTTCACAGCTCTGCCTGGGGAAGGGGCTCTGCTCTGGTTTTGGGGTCTCACAAAATAAACACCTCTCGAATCAGGAGCTCAGCCCAGTGCTCTAACCCAAAGATACAAGGGGCTGAACCCACCAGAGACCTCCTTTCCTTCTTCCCTGGGAAAGGAAGGGAGATCTACAGGATGGCCCAGGTGCAGGGTGCTTCTTCCCTGCCCTCCCATCACCCTTCCTTTGGCTTTGTTGCCAGCAATGCCCCGGGCACGGGAGGAGCAGGCGGGCACTGGCAGATGACTACAACAGGATTGTGTCCTACGGGCCCATCCTCCTGCTGGCTGCTCCTTCCTCGGGAGCAGAGACCCAGCACTCCAGCACTGACCAGCAGGACCCAGCAGGTATGTATGTCCTGAGCATCAAGGTCAGTCCAGGAGATCCAAGCAGCAGCCCAGGAGCAGGGCTGAGGGCAAGCCCACCCTCAGGATCCCAAAGTACCCCCAGCTCCTGTGGCTCCTGCCCATCACAGGGGATGACCTCCCTGAATCTATCCCCAGTCAGGAGATGCCTCACCAGGGCTCAGAGCTGGCTCAGGGGACCCAGATACACAATCAATGTCTCTCCTCTTTGGCAGGACCCAGCCCCTGGCTCTCCAGGGCTCTCATCCCACTGTGTGTGCTCGCTGTGCTCACTGTGGCTGCCGCGGCCGTCAGCGTGGGGAGGAGAATGCTTTAGGAAACAGCTGTGTGCCAATAAACATGACAGGAGCAGAGAGGCTCTTGCTGTGTCTCTATGGGTGTTTTGGGGAAGGGGGTAATGGTTGGATGCAAACAGTGCTTGAAGGATGAGATGCATCACAGTGTTCCTGTTCCCTCGAGCATCTCTTGGACCTTCTCCCCTCTGAGCCCATAGCTAAACCCAGAGTATGCACCCAGGAATGGGAGAGTCCTCCCTCCTGCTTCCCTCTTCCCCACAGCCACCTGGATTGTGGGGAGATGCAAGTACCCCATTCTGGATACCTGCCCTACCAAAGCTGATCTTTGCACAGTTCTGTGCCACCCAAATGAAGGGCTGCGTTGTGCATGCACACGTGTGTGTGCACCCATCCATAGTGATTCTTCCCTTCATTCATGACATTTCTTTTCATTCATGGCAAATTGCCAGCAAGACTTTTCCCATTGATACATCCCTAATATAAAGCAAACAACAAACAATATTGTAGGTATTAAAGACTAAATTCACAGTGCTCAGACAGCTGGCAGGGATTTAATACCAAAACACAGATCAGAAGACAGCAGTTGCCCTACAAGGCAACTGTATGCCCATTTTGCCTAGAGCACAATGTCCCTGAGGGAATTGCTGCTGGCTCCAAATGCTGTTTTCCAGGAAGGACACGCAGCAGAAGAAATATAAATATAGAAGCAAAAGAAGCTTTGCAAAGAAGCTCATGGATTTCCTCTTCTTTTTGCTGATTCCCAGACACAAACCTCCCACGTCTGGGTTGGAGCAAGTCAATCCTCTCCCTCCAGTGGCAGGAAACTCACTGCCAGGCTGGTTCAGCACCAAAAGCCACCTCTAGCAGAGTGGGTGATGGCTCCATCCTGGCTGAAGGCAGGTGCTTTGTGGGCTTCCTCCTTGTCCCCTGGGGAATGAGATCAGGGGCACCTCAAGACCATGGAACTGCAGCCTGGAGGGACTTTGTAGAAGCATCATCTCTGGAGCTCCTTGCCCAGGGCAGCCCACCAGGAACGAAAGGGACAAAGCAAAGAGCCCTGCTGAGGTGGATCATGCCCACTGAAGGGTAAACTGAGGTGTGGATGGCTCATCTCTCCCTCTGTGAGGGAGCTGCATCTGCCAGGATCCAACACTGCTCTCAGTGGATGCAGGTGCAGGCAGGAAGAGAAGTCCAGCCAGGAGCTAGTCCTGGGAGGCTGTGATAGTTTTGTCATGTCTGATGATGTAGGAGAGGGAACCAGTGCTCTCCCTGGTCTTTGGGTAGTAGAGGACGACCAACCAGATGAATATGAAGATTCCTGCAGGGAAAGGAAGACAAACACTCAGCAGCAGCAGGAGACAGTGGGAAGCATCTTGCCAGGATGCTAATAACACTTTCCTTCTGCTTCCAGGGGATTCCCTCAGCTTACTCCTGCCTCCCCCTCTCTTTCACATGAGCCATTTGGCTGGGACATGCCCTGAGTGGATAATATCCCTAGTCCTCTGCTAAGGAATGCCTTTCTTGGAGGAAAACCACCATGGGTGGAGTGGGTGTAATTGGGAGCCATGAGCATCTCCATGTGGTGGTTGAGACCTGCTGCTTGATGTGCCCTGCCAAAAGAAAGGGCATGACAGTGCTGGGAGGACCCTGGTGCCTTGGGATCCCTGGCCAACCCCCAGGCTGGCTCCTGCCTCCTCCATCTTCCCCACCCAAGCCCAGGGAACCCAGCTCAGAGTGAGTGCTGACCTTGGAAAGAGTTGAGGATGGTGAAGAGGTAGAGCATGACTGTGGAAGAGACGCCATCGGTGAGGAATACCAAGGCCCAAGTGGCTCCCAGCAGGCAGAAGAGCCCTGCTGCCACCAGAGCCACCTTCCAGGGCTTTTGGTGTCCCTGCACTGCCCCAGTGCCCTGCAAGCTGCAGGTCTTCTGGGTCACCACCCCAAAGACAGCCATGTTGAAGAGGAAGATGAGGCCAAAGTAGCCACAGTTGGTGATGTAGTGGACCAGAAGATGTTTGGAAGTGATCCAGCACCTGAAAAGAGACAACCATGGTGCCTCCAGCAGCTGTGCAAACCTCAGCAGCAGCCATGGGAGCCTTCCCTGGGGGAATTTTCCAAGGCCAGGGTGGAGGAGAGGGACAGTGGTGCATATCCACTGCCCTCATGTTACTCAGCTGGCAGGGAGCCTGGGTGGACCAGGTGGACCTTGGACACCTCTCCATGGGCTGGAGGGCTGCAGGCATGACCAAGGAGGCTCAGCATGAGAGGTGGGGGTGGCTGATGTGTTGCAATCACAATTAAGGAAGCAGAAGCAGAAGCATGGTGCAAAGCCAAACCAGATGGGTGCAATCCCTGACCACTGCACTCCTGGCAGGACTGAGCTACCCCTCCCTGTGCCAAAGGGCCTCCTGAGCCCTGTGAGCAGTGGCACACGCACATGTGGGCTATGACCTGGTGGTCCATGTTCTGGATGTTGTGTTCTCCATAGCTGCCAATAGCTCCTGCTACTCCCACCACGAGAACAGGGAATCCTGGAAGAAGGGAAACACAATCACAGAATTGTTTAGGTCAGAAAAGACCTTTAAGATCATCAAGTCCAGCCATTAACCCACATTCACCACTAAACCATGTTCCCAAGTGCCACATGCACACACCTTTTGAACACTTCCAGAGATGGCAACTCCACCACTGCCCAGGGCCAGTACCTAACCACCCTTTCAGTGAAGAAATTTTCCCCAATATGCAATCCAGACCTCCCACTGCCCCTCACCCCCCATCTGTGGTCCAGGCTCACCCCAGCCAACCAGGCACAGCTTTGCCAGATATCGGTGGATGTAGATGCCCAGGACCTTGACAAAGAGCAGGTAGAGCTGGCAGCCCTCCAGCGCCGTCCAGGTGAAGCAGCAGAGCAGGCAGTAGTGGGTGAACCCCCCCAGGACCTTACAGCTGTTTGGGTGGGCCCTGCCAGAGAGCCCACTGTTGAGCAGGAAGGCCAGGTTGAGGAGGAACAGGCTGCCCATGAGGTTGACATGCAGCCCCAGGTTGATGCGGACGGTCTCCTCAAACCTGAACCTGCACCTGAGTGTCCCAGAGGGGCCGGGAAAGGCAGGGGTCACAGGTGAGCAGGGCCTCATGCTGCACCACAGCAGGTCCATGCAGAGGCACTGGCATTGCCTCACACCTCTCCCAGCCTTGCAAACCCCGTGGAGCTGCTGGCACATCCCACCTTATGAAGATGCAGAAGGCCATGGTGAAGATGGAGAAAGCCATGGCTACTCCGCAGCCAGCGGTGGCAACAACTGTCAAAGCTTTTGCTGTGGAGCTATCCAGAACTGGGTTCTGCCAAACACACAGATGTTGGGTTAGACAGGCTCTGGAAACAAACCTGACTACCAGAGCCATGGGGCTGATAACCCCAGTGGGCTGCAGAGACCCCATACCAACCCCCAGAAAGTCTTCAAGGGAAGCAGGGCAGTGGTGGCTCAGAGGAGATGCTCTGAGGTAGGGTGAGCTGAGGGTGACCACCATGAGCACCCTCCTGGGAGTCTCCACCAGGATGTGGGACCTCAAGCCTTGCTGTGCCAGAGCCTGCACAAGGCTGGGGCCTTTTCCAGCCTGTCCTGCTCGGCTGACCCTGAGCTGGAGCTGTGCTTGGTTCTCAGCTTGCCTGAGAACAGCTGTAACTGTCCCTGTGTGGCTACTCATGACACCCAAGGGGCACAAAAGTGGGCAGGCAGCACTGCCAGGGCACAGGCAGGAGCTGCAGGGAGTGGGATCATCACCAGGAGGAGGGTGAAGAAGGTGAGATGGTCACAGGAGCAGACGGTCCCCTTGTCCCCACGCTGTGTGACACATCCACTGCTGCTCCAGCCTCCAGCCTGCCCTGCAACAGGCACGGGGAGCTGTGAGTGCTGCCACAGCACCTGTGCCCAGCCCACAGCTGCCCCCACCAGGGCATACCTTTGCTGGGATCCCAGAACACACATTGAGGGGTGATGCCCTGCAGAGGGAGAGTAGCGTCAGCCGATGCCAGGGGAGGGGCAGTGTGGGAGAGGGAGGGCAGGCAGGGCTGGCTTACTTGGGGCAGCTCCCTGTGGGCAAAGGTGAGCTGCACAGGCTCCTGCAGCCCCGAGATGCTGCTCTCTCCCACTGTGATGCCCACCACGGTGTTGTCCAAGACCTGAGCTGCCTGGTTGGGTTCCTGTGGAGGGGAAGCGCTGCAGGAGCTGAGCTGGTGGGTGGTGAGTGCTGGGGGCAGCGTGAAGGATGCTGGCAGTGCCAGCCTGTACCTTGAACATGCCAAGCTGCTGGATATTGAGGACTGTCACCACCATAGGCACTGTCTTGTTACTCAGGGACTGGAATATCTCCCTGGGGAGGTGGATTTTACCTGCCTTCCCTTTCTCTGTGGTGTTCAGCCTGCTGGGGCCCTGCAGCAGAGAACAGTGACAGGTTGTTGCTGCCAGGTCACATTTCTGTTCAGAACCTACCAATCTTGCTCCAGGCACAAATTCAGCTTTCCCCAGGTGAGTTTGCTCAGCAATATCAGCAAGACCCCTGAGGGCAGAAGGGAAGAACCTCATCCCCTGCACCCAGCACCTAGGGGGGCAGAGCTGGGAGTGAGACCCAGCAGGTTCTCTGCCCACCATCACCCACACCCTGGGTCATCCAGGGCCTGGGAGAGCCTCTGGGTGGACAGAAACACAAGGTCACACGTCTCTCCTGCTTTCCTACCTCACACTCCCCCTGACCACCTGGTTTGCTGGGATGGCTCCTTGGGGAGGGCTCTTTCCTCCCAAGTCACTTCACACGACTCCTTGCCAAGGGACGTTGATGTGGGCACATGATGCAACCCCACAGGGAGGAGGAAGAGCACAGCAGGGCACGCCAAGCCCTGGGGCAGGGGCTGAGGGATGCTTGGAAGGTGTGGGACCTTCCAAGCAAGGGGGAGGGAGGAGCACATCTCACCTCTGTGGGGGAGAAGGCGATGAGGACATCACTGGTGACAGCCCCGCTGACATTCAGGAGCAGCGTCCTGAGCCCGGCCAGCCTCGAGCTGTGCTGCCCCGACTGCAGCAGCCTGTGGGACAGGGGGCTGTGGGACAGGTGGCCGTGGGGATGAGCCCACAGAGCCTGTCCTGGCCATCCCTGGCACTACCTGAACAAGTTGTCCCTCAGGCAGGCACAGGCGCGGCTCGCAGAGCGCCACAGCTCCGGGCAGGGCTGGGAGGAGCGGAGGATGCGGAGGATGCTGCCCGGGTTCTGCTGCTCCACCGGCACATTGCAGCACTCTCGGTGCTCATCACCCCGAGGCAGCTCTGGGGAGGGTGGGAGCAGGTCACCACTGGGCACCACAGCACTGCGGGGGCACTGGGAGCAAGGGCAGGGATGGGAGGGGACCACTCACCAGAACAGCTGTTCTGTCCTTCGGCAACATCTGGAAGAGGAGTAAATGGAGAAAGGGGGGAAACACCAAAATCTGGGGTCAGTCCTCCCTCTGTCCAGAGGCAAAGGGGAGGAGAAGGCAGAAGGCTCTGGCAGCTGCCAGGTTTTAAAGGAACAGTCCTGCAGTTATGTGGGCTTCAAAAACACCTGGACAGTGATCGGAGCTGGTGAGGGCACAACCACTGTGTCCACCCTGCCAGAAGGGCTCAGAAAGGAGACCCTGGACTGCTGTACCCAGGTTTTAAAAAAGCCCCCAGCAACAAAGCCCCCAACTCTGCTCACCTCTGCACATCCCAGTGGGGACGCTGCCCTCTGCCCTGTCCACATTCCAGGATGAAATCCCCACAAGTTCTTTTGGTGAACACCTTCCCATGGGGAAACCTTCCCACAAAGCCCATACACCTCTCGTGCTTGTCCCCCCTTCACCTGCCACTCACCAGGCAGCAGCAGGAGCAGCAGGACAGTGCCCAGGAACAAGTTCATGCCACTTTGTGGGGTCTCCTGGCTGTACCTGGCCATCCCAGCACCTCTGCTCCCCTTGCCCCGGCAGCTCTGCTCTACCCCAGGCTCCCCCGGGGCTTGTGGCCACTTCCGAGGCAAGAGCTGTTCCTCATTTCCCTTCTGGGAACCCCTCATGCCTTCCTGTGAGGTGGCAAGTGACCTCCTGTCCCACCCACAGCAACGGCAACAGCCAGCAGAGCTGCAGCATTTCCCCCATGGCTCCTTCCCACGACCAGCTCCGGGCTCTTTGCTTTCCCTTTCTCCCCACAGTCCTGCCAAGGGCTGATGGCCCTAAACAGCAAATGCTGGAACATCCTCATCACCACAAGGATGAACATCCCCTTCCTGCAAGGTGCCCCTGCCCCAGCTGGGTGCTGGAAGATGGTGGAGGGGATGATCTGAAACCAGCTGGAAGGGGAACGGTGGGATGGGAGATGTGGTGCTGTGCTTGCAAGAGGCACAGCCAGATTCTGCCTGAGGGCAGCCACTGAGGGCACGATTCCCACCCTCTGATGTCTCCCTGTCCTTCACCAGCTTCCCTTTCTGCTGGTTAGTGACTGACCCCAGACACTTCCCAAGCCAAGGTACCTCCCTCCATAACTCCAACCCCAGTGGCACCAGGCAGCCAGTGCTCTGCCAGGAGCACCATTATCAGCCCCAGCTCAGCAGGATTCTGTAGGGTGAACGCTGGGTCCTGCGCCGGAAATGGGATAACTCAGATGAGAGACGGATCCCATTGCAGAGCCCACCATGCACTGAGCAGAGACCCCACACTCCGAGAGGAACAACTTTAATGGGCACAAATCTGGTGTGCAGCTAGGTTCACTGAACCCCTCCATCACCAAAAATAGACATTCAACAAAATAACAAAAATAGATTATTTCAGCTGCCTGAGGGTGTGGCGGGGGCAGAGTCATTCTGGCGTCCC
This sequence comes from Catharus ustulatus, assembly GCF_009819885.2. Classification (NCBI taxonomy): domain Eukaryota; kingdom Metazoa; phylum Chordata; class Aves; order Passeriformes; family Turdidae; genus Catharus; species Catharus ustulatus. The sequence continues at coordinate 15,312,334 of NC_046231.1, read as the reverse complement.
TGGGGAAGGACCCTCATGGTGACCACCAGCAAGGGCTGAAAACTGGGCCTTTCCCACCCATTATCCCTGGCCTCAGGACATGGGAGAGGACATCCAAAGTCACTGGGGACCCCATCCCTACCCCTTCCACTTTTTACAGCCCCCACTGCCTAAGTCAGCATCCCTCCCTCCCTCCCTCCTTCCTTCCCTCCTGCCCCAAGGGTGCCAAGCCAGTCAGGATGGAGTGGGTGGGAAAACTGGGGAGGGGGCAGCAGAGGTGGGGGGTGGCCAGCCCCGCTGTGGGTCCCTGGGCTCCTTGTGGCACTACAGGGAAGTGCAGTAGCAAAGCAGATGGTGTGGTCCTTCTTGTGGCCGTCCTTGGCGTGGGGAGCTCTGGCACGGCGCGGCCCCCACGGCGCTCAGCTGCTGCTGGGCTGCAGCTTGGCACTGTCAGAGCTGCTCTGAGAGTCAGGGGACTTCCTCGCCTGCAGCACCATGGTCCAGTACCAGAGGAAGATAAGGAAACCTGGCAGAGGGGAGAGGAAGTGTGGGTGAGCCCCCCTGAGGTACAAACAGCAGGTGAGAGAGGCACCCAGCCTGCCAGAGCTGCTCTGGCACACCAACACCCCGTGAACATCCTGGTGCCCTTCAGAGGAGCCCAGAGTCACAGACTCACCTTGGAGGGAGTTGATGATGGTGAAGATGTAGAGGGAGACAAGGCAGAACACACCAGAGGTGAAGGAGAAGAAGATGAGTGCCCAGGGGATGCCCAGCAGGATGCTCAGCCCAAAGAGGGCCAGGACGTGCTTGAGCTTGTGCCCTTTTTTGTTCTGCCGCAGGATCTCCCGTACCATGGCCCCCAGCATGATTGAGTTAAAGAGGAACACCAGGCTGAAGAAACCCAGGTTCACGACGTTATGGATCAGGGGGCTGGTGATCCAGCATCTGGAGGGAGGAGAAAGGGCAGAGGGTGACACTGTGCCCTCCCACAGGGTCACCAGGAGGGGCTGGGAGCAGCACAGGAGCGTGGTGCCAGCCCAGCACGAGGGAGGGGGGAAACCCTGGCACAAAACCCCAGAAAAGCCCCAGGCCATGGTGAAGGATTAGCCAGCTGACTTCACCTATGACCAGAGAGCAGGTAACCCATCTCCCAGGACTCACATGGTTGCATTGGTGGATCTGCCATCAAGGGATTCATAGATGGGAATGGACAAGGGGCCATAGTTGTTCCAGCCAGCCAGGAGGATCAGCATCACACACAAGAAGGGGACTCCTGGGAGGAAAGAGCAGAGTGAAGTGGCTGCCCCACTCCCTGACCTTCTGGAAGAATTTGTTGCCCATTTCTCACTGCACAGAGCACAAGCTAAGGTTTCCCAAAGGGAAACCAAGGATGGAACACACAACATAAGCCCCACTCGGGGAGGGTTGTGCTGACCCCAGCTGGGGACCTCCCAGGGATGTGGAGCTTTAGGCCATAAAAGATCATTAAATCTTCCTGCCATGACCTCCAGCCCAGAGCATGGTAGAGAAGCATGGGCCCTTCCTGCATCCAGCCCATCCCTCTGGGCTCTCATGGGTGTTTCTTTCAGAAAGAAAGGATCCTATCACTATTTAAAGATCCCAAGTGGTGGCTCTCACAGCTCTCCACTGCTGGGTGATCCCCCAGCATGACCCAGTCTTGCTTTAGCACCAGGTTCTGCTCTCAAGCCTCCTTCTCCACCAAGGCTCTTGAGAGACTCTCCAAGAGAGCTCCACCAAGCTGCTCCCCCAGAGCTGTCCCCATCCCCATCCAGTGGGAAAAACCTATCTGAGTCCCCTCCCACCCAGTGCCTGCCTCCCCCTGCTCACCCCAGCCAGCCAGGCAGAGTTTGAGGAGGAAATGGTCGTGGTAGGCGTTGAAGACTTCGATCACCAGCCGGTAGAGGTTGTAGCCCTCAATGCCCATCCAGGTGAGGCAGCTCAGGAGTGAAAAGTGCAGAAACAACCCCCCAAATCTGCAGATGGCCTCGCTGCTGGCAGCCAAGTGCTCAGAGATGAGGAAGGTGATGTCCAGGAGGAAGATGGCGACCAGCAGGTTCATGTGGATGCGCATGCTCATGATCTGGTCTCGCTGTTTGCTCCTGGAGAATCAAAGGGAGCAGAACTCACCACTGTGCCTGGCCAGCACCAAAGGTGCCCAGAGCACCCCTCAGCCCTGCATGGGGCAGCTTGCCCCAGCAGAAGAGCAAGGAGACTCTTTGGTAGTGCCAGGGACTGAGAGACCAACCCCACAGGTGGGATCACCCACCCCACGTGCAAATCCAGCCCCTGCTGCTGACCCTGCCCTGAAGATGCTCAGGGGCTGAAGCACTTTTCCTATGGAGACAGGCTGAGTGAACTGGGGTTGTGCAGCCTGGAGAAGGCTCCAGAGAGACCTTCAAACACCTTCCAGTGCCTGAAGAGAACTAGAAAGAGACTTTGAGCAGGGCATGGAGTGACAGGACAAGGAAGAATGGCTTCAATCTAAGGGCAAGTTTAGATTATATATTGAGAAGAAATTCTTCCCTGTGGTGAGAAGGATGGTGAGGCCCTGGCACAGATTGCTAAGAGAAGAAGTTGTGGATGCTCCATCCCTGGAATTCTGCAAGGCTGGTTTGGACAGAGTTCTGGGTAACCTGGTGTAGTGAAAGGTGTCCCTGTCCATGGCAGGGGCATTGGAAATGGATAATCTTTCAGTCCCTTCCAACCCAAACCATTCTATATTTTCATGATTCTATGATTTCAGGTCTGAATCATCCACTTAGCATCAGTGACATGACTCAGGAGAAGACACTCATGTTCTCCTCCAGGTCCTTGAAAAGATCTTTGCAGACTTCTTCTTGCTGCATCCATAACAACCAAGAAGATTTTCCAAAATCATTGAAAGGAGCTGGTGTTTCTGAGCCCCCTGCAGGGCACCTGATCAAGAGGGTGGATCCTGGACAGGAGAACTCTGTTTTCTTCAAATAAGGCTCCTTCATGATGCTTCTGTTTAGGCCACCAACTGCTTGGTGGGTTTGTGGCCACCCAGGTGTTCATGGCCAGGGACAGGACACAGACAGGGAGCAGAGGCTGAACCATCACACTGTACCTGAAGTAGAGGAAGAAAATGGTGCAAATGGATGCCAAAGCTGAGATCAGGCAGCCAACGTAGGTTATGATACTCAGGTAATTCCTGTGCACAGAGGTGATCTCTGGAGAGGATACCTGAGGAAGAGGAGGAATGGGAGATGGTGAGGAAGAACACCGCTGGGAATTATGTGAGGGATCTGAGGGAAGGTGCTACCCACCATGAGCACAGCAAAGTAGGTGAGGTGGTTGCACCTGCACTCTGTCTGGCTGCTCCCTGTCACTGTTGTACACCCATAGCTGTCCCAGCTCCCAGAACTGGCTGTGCAAGAGAAAGGAGAGCATCTGGTGAGCAGCAGGAACATCTGCCATGGGATAAAGGATCTTCAGGGCAAGGTGCCCATGGAGAGAGGGAGAACAAGAGTGGGGGGTCCCAGCTTGTCCCAGGCCAAGCACACATACTCAAATAGCCCCCTCAGCACAAGAACCCATCCCTAGGGAAGGGAGAAACTCTTAGATTAGCTATGGAGGGAAAAAACTGACATCAGCCCTGTGGGAATGGCTTATGCAGATGGAGGGAGGGAGGTGCAGAGCAGCCTTCACCCTGCTGGTGGGGCTGTGGTACCTTGGAGAAAGGAACTGACTTCACACCCAAGGGCAGGGCACTCACCAGAGCTGTCCTCCTGCCAGAAGACGCACAGTGGGGTTACGTTCCTCTGCAATGACAAAACCACGGGCCCTGGTCAGGATGCAGCTGTGGGTTTGTTGCCTGCCCATCACTTCTGATAGGGGACAACACAGGGCAGGAGACAAGATTGTCTCAGGAGACAACTGTAACTTAGATAAACCAGACTTCCCCTATGGTGGGAGTGGGCTCCAGGCAGAGACCACTCTGCTAACAACAGATGGAGCAGACACCTCCTTCCAGATCCTCTTTTGCAAACAAAGGCTCAGCTTTGAGCAGGCACCTGACAGAGCCATGAATGAACCAAGGGCCTGCTAGAAGAGTGCACCCCAGCCCTGGTGACAGTGCTGGGTGTGACACATCTGCCATGAGGCATCTCCTGGACAGGGGAAGGCAGTGCCACCACCAGTGCCCACAGGGAAGCCATGACTGTGATACAGCCCCAGAACACACAGCAGACCCTGCACAGACAGGCCATGGACCTGCATTGTGACCACACCCTAAGCTGGCAGGGCCTGAGCCCTCCTTCCCCCTCCATTCCTGGTGGAATCAGGTTCTGTGGGGCCGTTTCCCCACCTACCGGCAGCTGGTCATGGAAGAAAGTGAGGACCACAGGGTCGGAGAGGTTGGCCACCACTGTGTCCACCAGGGAGATGCTGACCACCTTGTCACCCAGGACTTGGCTGCTGTTTTCATCCTGTTGGAGAAGAGGAGGCAGTGGCAGTGTGGGAAGGCAGAGGAGAGTGCCCAAGAAGAAGGTCTCATGACTTTACCTGTCAAGCTTTTAGCTCATCTCTGAAGCATCTTCTCCCAGTGAGCACCAGCACCCTGGTCTGGTGGCATCCCTGCAGCCCAGTACCATGGACACCCCACCATGCCATTCCCCTGGGCATTACCTGGAACATGGTCTGCCTGCTGATGTCCATGAGGAGCACCCTGTGCTCCACCACCTCCTCCCTCTCCTTCCCCATCATGAACAGGCTGCTTGGCAGGTCCACCGTGAATCCCTGGACCTCCCCACTCTCCTGCAAAGAAAGACTCATCAGAAAAAAGGTTGAGAGAGAGCAGGATAGGCCAAGAGCACTAGGGCAGACTGTCCAGGACCCACCTCTCTCTGGGAAGCAAAGGTCAGGTGCTGAGGAGCCCGACTGGGCTGGACCCTCAGGACGGTCGCGTGCACTGTGGCCTCCCCAAAGGTCTGGTTCTGCCCCTCGAGCTCCACCTTGGCCAGCATCTCCTCCAGCTCCCCCAGTTTGCTGTTGGGAAGGAGCACAGTGAGCTGGGTGCAGCAGGGGTGCATTGGCAGCAGCAGGAGTGGGGCCAGCTGGGAACTCACCGCCGGAGCCTCTGCTGCTCCGTGGCTCCCGTGGCTGCTGCCAGGGGCTGGGCAATGAGCTGGTCCAAGTCACTGAGCTGCTCCTTCACATCCTGCTCCCAGACAGGCATGCTCTCTGCAGAGGCTGGAGGAAAGGAAATGCCATGAAATGCATGGGCAGAATTGTTTCCTCATGCCCCAAACTAGCTGGCAGAGCCCTGGTGGGAGCAGAAAGCAGAGGGCTTCAAGGTGACCCCAAGCCAGGAAAGCTGACAGTGACCCCAACCCACAGGGCTTTCCTGCCACCCAGAGCTCAGCTCCCACTGAGGCCATGGGCACCTCATGGTGGAGACTGGACCCTGAGAAACCACTGCAAAGACCTCAGTTTTCCAGGATTTTAGGCAGCATTTTGAAAATCTCCACCTTTCAGGATGCTGGGTACCAGGCCTGTCTTTGGGCTGCTTCAAGAAAACCTACATCCCCTTCAATCACCTTCAGCTATTTTCATATCACCAGGCTAAACCACACACTGGGAAACAACCAGTGCTCTGATGATGACTAGGGGACAGGCTGGGGATAAAACAACCCAAAACATTAAATTGCACTTACCAGGGAAGCTGTAATTAGTTTTAGCATCCATGGAGGTGTTCTTCCCACCCTTTTCAATGTAGGACACGTTGAAGATGTAGGCTGCAGTTCTCTCAGTCTCCTGGCTCCTCTGTCCCCGGGGGATGCTGCTGGATGGGTCCCTCCCCAGGAGGATCCTCTGCTTCCCATACACCAGCAGCAGGGTCCTGTTGAACTCAAACCAGTAGATGCAGAAGCGGTACCTGCCCAAGGTGGGGGGCAGGCTGTACTTGTAGGAAGAGTTATTCCTGTTTGGCCTTTTTATGATCAGTGCTTGGGCTGTGTTGGCGATGGTCATGTTGTCAGGGTTGTTCTCATAGATGACAGAGCTCTCCTGGGTCTGGTTTCGGTCCCCACAGAAGCGGAAATCCTCTTCCCTGCGGCCAGTGGCTCCCACCCCTGCATTGTACAGGCACACAGAGACCAGCAGATCAGCTGGAGGGACAGCCAGCCCCAGCAAACATCGCAGCCCTGCAGCAGCTGTCACACGTGGCATGCCAGCTCTCCACCCAGTTATCCCAACCCTGTCCCACAGGCTGTGTGACACCAGCCACGTCCCCAGTGTCACAGCCACGCTGCAAGGATCTGCCAAGGCAGCAGGCAGCAGGCCCTCCTGTCTTTCAGGGACACCCTCTGCCATGTGTCACATCAGCACACACTGGAAGAGGAGCTCCATTCCCAGAAGGGATGGATGGATGGAGACCATCTCCTTTCCCTGGAAAGGACACAAGGGACCCACCCATCTCTCTGCCAAAGACACCCACCAGAGGCACATCATCCTATGAGATGTTTTACTTCTGGGAAGCCTTGATTGGGTACATCTCATGGTGTCCCCAGCAAATGTTTTGGGGCTGCCAGTTACTCCCAGTAGCCCAAACCCAGCTCACCATCCCAAAGCAGGACAGTCTACCTTGGAGAGGGGAGAGAAGGAGCAGGAAGAGGACCTTCATCCTGGGCAGCTCTCTGCTTTGGCTTGGCCTTCAGGGAGACAGCAGAGCCTGAAAGGATACAAAGGGAAGGGGCCACATGAGTATTTGAGTATGCCCATGCCATGAGGGCAGGGATGGAGAGCAAAGGCTGTGCAGGTGGGACAGCAGCCGGTGTCACATCCAATCCTTGTTGCCTCTGCCTTCAGGAGGAGCCAGAACCACTGAGCATCCAGGCTGGCTGTGAGCTGAAGGATGGCAGAGGCTGGAAGCCCCTGAGTTCTCTGCATGGAGAGGGTGCCCCCCATTCCAGCACAGATTCAAATCACCAAAGAACCCACAGAGGAAGGTCCCCTCTTCCTCTCCCAGCTCCACATCTCAGTTAACACCCTGACTTGTTATCAGAAATAATAGGAACAGAAGGAAACTGTGGTTTCCTAATTTGTCAGCCCTAAAATTATTTTCTCAGATTCTTTCAGCTCCTGCAAATTGGCTGAGGAGCTGGGCACATTGCAAACCACTCCATCGTCTCAGCCTGCAGAAACAGGCTCCCCCAGGCACATCCTGGCAATGCCAGCACAGCAGCCCAAATCTGCTGCTCACAACCAGCTGGGCCACATGCTGTGCAGCCCCTTTGCCCATCCCTCATCTGGCACTCTGCTCCACCACCCCTTTCTTTGTCTTCGCACGAGGACAGGGCTTCTGTGACCTACAGCAGGCCAGCACCGAGCACCCTCAAGTGCTGTCACACCCCTGCACTCACCCAGCCACAGCCTTCACACATACAGACCCTTCAGCTCTGCTGGGAAGCACCAAGCGTCACCTCCTCCTCCTCACCCCGCTCTCACAGTCACCATGGGACACACCCTGCCAGGGTCTGGCGATCAGCAGGAGCTCCCCCAGGGTGGGACAGCATTTGGGGGGAGGCTGTCGGAGGAGCTGGCCCAGCCCAACACTTGTCAATGCCCGAAGTGAAGCCAGCACCATTTACCATTACTGCACCCCACTGCTCTCGATCACCCCCCAAAACTCACCAAGCAGTCGAGTCCTGTTTTGTTCGCTCTGAGTAGGTGCTGGGGCACCAACCAGCATCACCTGCAAAAGCTTCTGAGCTCTCTCAGATGCTCAAGGGTCACCAGATGCTTAAAACTCATTAGCAGATTTCTCCCAGCAGCACAGGCGCTGTCTGGAAGTTTCTCTAGCCAGCACAGGTCTTTCACGAGTACACAGCCCACTCCCCATCTCTTTCTTGTGGCAATTTATCACCAGAAGACAGGGGCTCCGGGTTGTTAATTAACCTGCTGCCGTCACTTGGTGGCTGTAACTAAGTGACACTAAAAAGATCTCCCAGTGTGAGCTGGGAGGGTATGGCACATGCACGACCTGGCAGGAGTAAATGGATTTGGATGGGGCTGCCATCTCAGAGCCTTGCCACACCCTTAGGAATCACTCATATGTATCCATAAAACACGGACCTGGGGTGGCAAAACGCTGTTGGTGATGGGAAACACCTGGATCACTTAAAAGCAATGGAATTTCATGTGAATGCCAACCGTGTTGAGGCAGCACAGAGCTGGCACACCAATAAAGCATCGCCCCTGGATGGGGAATGCAGAATCCTAATGAGGCCTCAGCCCATCCCACTGTGCCGGCATCTTTAAGGCTTTACCGGGATGGTTGGAGGAGAGGATCAGCCCCTTTCAGCCGTTACTCAGCCGGGACCAGAAATCCCAGTGGGAAGGAGGGTGGGGGAGCCGGTATTTCCCCTCCGAGCCCTGCACGGTCCCGCTCGCCCTGACGCCGATTGCCGTTTCCTGAGCCGAACAATAGCAAGAGAAAATCCCCTGCAAATGGTTTCACAGTGAGAAACCATGGCTTCCATCCACACTGGCAAAAAGCACCAAAGGTAGCCGGATGTGCTGAATTCTCATCAAAGCTGAATCCTGCCTCGTCATCTTCCCATACCCGGATCGCAGTGGGGAAAAATTCCTGGCTTGGCCTCAAGATCAACCAAACTACGTACAAAGAGGTGGCAGACACTCTGCCAGGGCTGCACAGCTTGGAGAGGCTCCCTTACCAGCAGAGACAGAGGCTTATTCCTGGACAGCAGGTCCTATTCTCCCATCACCATTAACATACTGGTCTTGGAAAGAAAGGCCAAGGCATTATATCGACGTCTCTGAACCCTAGGTGAATGGAGGGGGGAAAAAAAGACTAAAAACCCCACAAACAAAAAGCCTAGTGTTTACTACCACCTTACTGCTTTCTGGGTGACTTGGCAGCAGGTATTTTAAGCTTTTGGAGGTGGCACGTGGTTTTGGATATGACCATTTTTTCCCCCAAGAAGAACGGAAGATGCTCTGATGACTCAAACGGAAACAGAGAGATCCAGGGGCTTTTATCTGTTTTCCTTCCAGGTCCGGTAGGAAAGTGACGCTGTGTTCCTCGAGATATCAATGAGTCTGAAGCTCGTCACCACGGTGGGTTACTCAGGCAGAGACTCAGCCATACGATGAGGAAACTGTGGCACAGAGAGGCAAGCCAGGACGGGCTCCCAGAGATGCAAAACAGCTTTGCACAACCAGCCCCTGTCACAGGGACCAAAGACAGCGTGCCCTGGGGCTGGAGCTGTCCAGGGATGTGAGGACCACACCGGGGGTCCAGTGTCAGTATCTGAGTGCTTCACAAAGTGCCCTTGTCCTTGGCCAGTGGTGTGTGTCCACAGGGGCCAGCTCCACGTTATTCATGGCATTGGCATGTGATTCCCGACATTGGCACGTGATTCCCGTCGCTGGTGGGCGGCCGGGGCCGACTGGGTGCGTTTGTTATTAACAAACTTTGCCCGAGGAGCTGAGGGGCAGCTGCACTGTGCCAGCAGCCTGGCACTGCCAAGCTGTGCCAGGGGTGCCTCAGCTTTTCCCTGGCCATGGCACTGCACACAGCACCCAGCAGCTTCAAGATGAGTCTTGCCAACAGGATGAAACCAGATCTGGTAGTGATTCCCACGGGAGCGGCACAGCTCCCTGCCAGATCTGTTCTTTGCCAGCTGCTGGCAGCCCTCCCTTCCCACAGAGGCGTGGGGAGCACCAAGGGGAGGCTGGCACAGGCGCCTGCCACTGCCTGGGGCTCCTGAGACGGAGCGTTTGCTTAGAGCTGGGTATTGACATTCAAAACTTTTTAAAAATTTCCATTTCCTAAAAAACACCACAAACAGAAATACCACAGTGAACTAACCCAGCATTTCCTCCAGTGCCAGGGCAACAGGGCACCTGGCTGGGTGGCACACGAAGCCTTGTGGCTTCAGCAGCAGCCACACACACTCTGCAAAGGACAGGGACACTGACACCAAGGCTGACGTGACACAGTGACAGAACATCCCTGGCCACAGACAGTTGTTCCTGCCGTGCACTCCCACCACGCAGTCTTCTTAGAGAGCAGTCCCATTTCTCCTCCTGCACATCCTCCTTCCAAACCACTCCCTTGGGTTTCAAATGGCTCCCAAAACACGCTGTCTACTCCCAGGTCTTGTCCCCGTTCACATGAGCAAGGTCCTCATTGCCTGCCTGTGCAGCAGGTGCCAGGGAAGAGAAGTGCAGAGCAGCGCAAAGTAGCTCAGGATCACCCCAAATGAGGCTCGCAGGTATTTGGCACAGAAAGCAAGGCCCTGAAGCTTAGTGAGGGCAAAGTCTGCAGCACTCAAGGAGCCAGGTAAGAGACTGTGGGCCTCCTGGATTCCTGCCAAACCCCAGCTGTTGGGTGAGCTGATGGGAAAGGAGTTGGTGAGTCCAAGCGCTCCTGAAAAACAGGCGCCGGCAGGCTGTGCCCAGCTGGTCCCGTGCAGACATTGGCACGCTGTGAGCGACCCAGCCTGCTGTCTGTGAACCACAGAGCTCTGAGCCTGCACCCACGGGTGCCACCACAAGGTGCAGGGACGGCCAATCCCAGGGATCCCCGTGCAGGGAACACACAGTTGCTTGCAAACCTGTCGCTCTGCAAATAGCAGCCCCCAGGCCGCAGGATTAAGAGCTGGACTGCAACCAAGTATGCAGCATTTTCAGTCCTTGGCTTAATTCACATGGGAGCTGCAAACCCAGCAAGGGACATGGCAAACCCCACTGTGGCTGCAGTCCCAGGCTCAAAGGATTTGCCCCCCTTCCATCTCCGAAACACTCCTGGCTCCCCGCTGGCAGTGGAGCTTGGGGGAGGGGGCAGGGGGGGTTACTGCAGCCCTCAGACCATGAAATGAGCTTTGGCTCCCTTCCCTCCACAACAGCCATTCAGACTTGCTGCCAGGAGGTTATTCCAGGAGACTTCATTTCAATTCTGCAGCTGGTCTCACGGAGTTTTGCTGGTCTCTCTGGAGGGGCCGCACAGACAGCGGGTAGAGACCACCCCGAGCATCCTACATCCCAAATCCCGCAGAGACATGTCAGGACCAGCAGCAGCAAACTGGGATGTTGCAGGAGGAATCCCCCCAAAAGGCATTTTAGGGGAGGGAGATCGTCCTGTCGAGACACGCCGGTGATCCCACGGGATGCTGCACCCTCCGCCGGGAGGGAGGAGAGGAAGGAATGGGGTGTGCTGGTGGCTCCCATGAAGTGGGGAGCAATATCCACACACCGGGCCGACGGCCGGGGCTTCGTGGAGCTCAGCTCTGCCCCGGGCAGCAGCCCGGAGCAGCCGGTCCTGGGCAGCACAGGGGGTTTTGTGGCTCCATGGCCCAGGAACCCAGCCTGGCTCCGGAGCAAGCGAGTGCTCCCATGGAGCAGGGATGAAGGTTGGTTTCACAGATAACTCACACCACGGCCACGAGCAGAGTCCCCGGGCCCTGCCTAGCCGGACACATCACACCCACCGGAGCGGGGTCCCGCTCAGCCCCCCCATAGCCCTCCTCTCCATCCATCCATCCATCCAGGCTGCTCCTGCCCGAGCGAGCCGGGGCGCTGCCCGGTGCCACCGTCCGCGCAGAGCCCCAGTGCCCCCAGCCCCGCTGGGCTGCCCCAGCCCCGGCTCATGCCCACCCTGTTCGCTCCCCTCCTGCCGCCCTGCCCGCGTCCGGAGCGCCGCAGCATCCCCCGGGCTGCCGGTGCCGGGCAAACGCCACCTCTGGCAACCCCACGGCGGAGCCCCGATCGTCCCCCGTCCCCGGCTCAGCCGCTCCCATCGCTCCCATACCTGGATTCGGGGCGGGCTCGGCTCGGCACGGCCCGGCACCGCCCGGCACCGCCCGGCTCCGCACGGCTCGGCTGGGCTGGCACGGCTCGGACGGTTCGGCTCAGCAACGCGCAGCCCGGCTGGCTCAGCCCCGGGAGCTGTGCCCCTCCCCTCCCCGTTCCCCGGCGGGCGGTGACTCAGCGGGGCGGTACCGGCACTGTTCGCCCAGCACCGACCCCTCCGAGACCCCCGGGAGCCGCGGGGTCACCGCCGGCGGTCACGGCACCTGCGCGGTTCGGCTCGGCCCGGCACAGCCTGCGGGCACCGGGCTGCGAGCACCGGGCTGTGTCCGCCCGGCACCGGCACCGGCACCGCGAGGGGCTGGGGGACCTGGGCTGGGGACAGCCGGGCGTGCCGTGTCCCGTCGCCCTTCAGCTGCGGGCTGGCGGGCGTCCAGCGGCGGGGCCGGGGAGCCGGAGCCAGGAGGCTGCACGCCTGACTGCCAACGGGATTAAAAAATAACAATTAATGGGAAAGCAGCCGGGACGGAGTGTCCCGGTGACCCCTGTCCCCCTCCCCGCAGGGTGTGAGGGAGGAAAGGAGCAGGGCAAGGAGCCCAGATCCCAGGGATACACAGCGCTCCCCCGGAGCAGGTGGGCTGCGATGTGGGGTGTGTAGATGCGACCACAGGGCCCTCACCATCCACCCCAAGGCTCGAGATGGGCACCCCGGGCCTCAGGGGGAGCTGAGCTGAAGTGTGGAGTGGAGTGGTGGAGTGGGCAAAGCTGCTGCCAAGCAGCGCCTGCATCCAGCCCTTTGTGTGTGCCCGGGGAAACAGCCGGGCTGGAGAAAGCCGAGACGCAGGGAGCGGAGGGAGAGGGCGGGGGGAGGGCTCCGGGAAGTGCCCAGGGTAAATAGTTGCTCTTGCAGATATTTTCAATGGTTTGAATGAGACTTTTCTTTTTGCAGGGGGAAGGGTGGAAACAACTTCCCGCTCCAGCAGAAAAGGCGGTGGACCTTGATCGGCGAGGATTGTGCCACCGCAGGTGCCGCGGCTGCTTTGGGATCCCTGGAGCAGAGCACATTCCGCACTGTCACCCCACTGCTTGGTTTAATTCCCAGCTCCAAGTCCCCAATTTCCCTGGCTGCCACGGGACAAGGCTCCCATGGGAAGCAGCTCACATGGCCGGGCCGTGGCTAAAGCGGCCGGACCATGGCTAACAGAGCCGCTTTTGAAGTCCGGCCGTCCCCACGCCTCGGGGAGCTGGGCCAGCTCAGAAACGCACGCTCAGAGCAGCCAGAGCCGCGGGAGCATCGCGGGGAGCCAAGCCTCCCACTGCAGGTCATCCCGACCGGCTCCGGGAAATGCCATAAATCCACCTCCCGGGAATAGCGCTGCTAAACCCAGGATGGCTCTCCTGGAGAGGGGAGTTAGGTGCAGACCCTTCGGAGCGGCGAGGAAAGGATTCTTTGCTGCTGTTCGTAGAACAAAGAGTCTTTTGTCCGCATTTGACGTTATCAGGAGTTATTTTTAGGTCAACGCCTGCACTTGTTGGTGTTGTCGGGATTATCTGTAAATCGACAGACCTTCAAAGACACTGCCCGAGCGCGAAGAGGGAGGAAATCCTTGTGTTGTCTCTTGCTAGGGACATTTGCCCTTGGGCTCGGCCTGATAAGGGTTTATTGCTCAAACTGGGGAATTCCTATGAAAGCCCTACAACTTCTTAAGAGTCCTAAGATCTCCTAAATCCATTAAAGCTCGTAAATATGCTTAAAATTCCTGAAAGTCCTAAAAGATCCTGAAAGACCTGAAAGCTCCTAAAGCTCTAAAATGTCCCGAAACCCCTACAACATCCTAAATTCCCTAAAACCCCATAAAGCCCTAAAAGTTCCTGAATATCCTTGAAGTTCCTAGAAGTCCTAAAAATTACTAAAAGCCCTAAGTTTCTAAACCCCTTAAAAGTTCCCCAAAAGCCCTAAAGTTCTAAAACCCTTTCAATTTCCTAAAAGCACTAAAAGCTCCGAAAGAACCCTAAGACTTCCAAAATCCTCTAAAAGCCCTAAATCTTCCTAAAAGCTCCTCAAGGCTCCGGCGGCGGGCAGGAGGGGATGGGCAGACTACCAGGGGAGGGCACGTCGTGCCAGGCTGCTGCCAAACAAATGAGACAAGTGTGGGCAGGAGAGCCCTGGCGCCGTCTGCAGCCGAGGGCTGTGCCAGCCCCACTGCCAAAAGCTGCCAGCCCCAGCGGTGCCAGGGTGCCCAGACCCCCTCAAAGCCTTTTGGGTGCTCCCAGCAAAATGCCACCATCAACAGGGCTCAGCTCAGCTCCGGTGGATGGAGGAGGAGGAGGATGAGGAAGCAGATGGGTGCTGGTGGGAGGGAATGCTCCCAGATCTCTCATCCAAATCTGGTGAGCAATGCCAGGACAGCCTTGGGAATATCGGAGGGTGGTGATCCTAAGGGAGTGTCTCAGCTACCTTTGAGCGGCTGTGGGTGCTCGTGCTCCCCATTGCTGCTGCTCCACCTCCCTCAGCTTTCGTCTGGAAAAACATCCGGTGGGGAGGTGGGTCCACCCCACCCCACGTCGGGATTTCTCCAATGATAACAGCGACTCAACAGGTGCCAGGGCAATAAAACCCGAACCCGTAGGCACAGCAACAAACCCGGATTATTTGTTTAGGCTCGGCTTTGTAAATAAACCCCCGGTGATGTCAGGGAAGTCTGGGGGGAAATGGGTCCCTGCGGGTACCTGCACAAACAGCAGGTGAGGATGCTCCCGTGGGATGCGGTAACCAGGCTCATCAGCTCCCCAGCAGACAAGTCCCAAAGGCAGATCCCAAAATGGAGCCAAGGTCTTCTCCAAACCTTCCTTTTCCCACGTGGCTTTAGTGTCTTTCCTGGCTGCTGGTTTCCCCAAAATCAGGAGCTTTTGTTATAATTCCCCAGGTTTGACCCTGGAGCCCAGGCTGGCTCTGCAGCCTGAAGGCACCGTGGTGCCTCTCCTGGGGAGAAAAGGATGGCACAACCTCTCCAGCAGCCTGGGCCTGGCCTCCTGCCAGGTAAGGGGCCCAGGAAGGTGAATGGCTCCATTTCTCCTTGAGAAGATTGCAGAGGCCGGGCCCCTCCTGCCCGTGCTGCCAGGCGCTGGCCGGAGCCGGCTCTGGCCGTGGCACTGCGGGGGTCGGACACTCGATCCCAGCCTGGGCGGCAGGGTGGGAAAAGGGTCAGCCCGAGCCCCAGCAGTGCTACCCAAGAACCAGCAGGTCCCACCAGCCCCCAAAAGGCTCAGCTCCCTGGAGACCACCCAGGGGCTCTGTGTTCCCAAGGGGCAACCACCGAGGGATTGTTTTCCAAGCGCCACCGGATACCGGAACAAGGTGGATGCATGCAGGCATCGGCAGCCAGAGTGACTCACACCGCAAACCCCGAAATGTGGAGATGGGGAGAAGGGGCACGGAAAGCGCTGGGCTGTGCCTCTCCCACGGTGGGGCTCACGGGGGAAAGTCGGGCACTTGGCACCTCACCAAACCCGCAGGCCTCGCAGTGAATAGCTGCAGTCACCGCCGGAGCGGTGAGCCATGCACAGCTCATCCCCAGGCGCTGAGATGTGAGCGGGGGCACCGCGGGGGCTGCGGGGAGGGGGCACAGAGCCCCACCGGGACCGGCCTTTGTCCGGGATGCCGGCGGCACTGACGGGAACGCGGCGGCGCTGGCTGCCCTTTGTGCATGGAACAAAGAACAGCCAGAGGCTTCCTTCGCTGTCCAGAAGCGGGAAGGAGGCAGAGAGGGAAACGTCACTCGGCAGAGGTGGCAGCGGGTCGGTGGTGCTCGGTTCGCTGCCACCGGGCCAGAAACGGGCAGCACCTCCCTGGCCCACCCTGCAGGGGTGCATGGGGACAGTGGGGACCCTGATGTCACCACAGGCGGATTTGCCATGCTGCGATGCTGCTCTGCATTCCAGCAGGCAGAGTGGGGTGTCCAGCTCCAAAACCCCGGGAACATTTCCAGGTGAAGTCCGGTTTATGCGGATGCACCACGGGCTCAGGACCGACTCGCTGCCCCCAAGTGATAGATTTAGTCCCTGCAATTTGCCCTGGTTATTTATTTCCACGGGCTGTATTGCTTCAACTCCGTGTCTGGTCACCTTGAGGAGCTCTGCTTGGCGTCTGCCTTCCTCAGTGAGAACGGGAGGGAAGCCGAGTATCAGCTCACTTACTCACTTCCCATCCTCTCCTCCACCCAGACTCGTCTCCCCGATGCCAAGACAAAGCCCTGCTCACCCATTTTCCTGCCGCCCCAGGGCTGCAGGTGGCCTCCATCCCTGTTCTGGATTTGGGGCTTCTAGTGTGGTGCGGTCGTGGGTGAAAACCCGGTGTCGGGGTGGTTTTGGGATGCCACAGCCTTACAGCCACTCTTGCCAGCCTGCAGCCGTCCTGGCACCAAATGGATTTGGGGGATGTAGCCGGAGACTCCCCCGCTTTTTACCGTACTTTGTGAGATGCGCAGTGGCAGCTCCTCAAGGGGGCTCAGAGGTCCCCTCCCATTTGTCTGGGGACACTTTGGCACCGCTCAGCGGCACCGCCGCGCTCCCGCATCGCCACCGGCCGTCCCTGCGCATGCAAATTCCCCATCTGGGACCATTCCTGCGATCCTTGTGCCATCTAGTGGGACCTGCACCAACCACACGGCGGGGTGTCCGAGCGGCAGAGGGCGGCGGGACCCCGGCCAGAGCCGCCCGGCTCACCTGGAGTGGAGGATTCCCACATGGGCGATCAAAGAGCGCTTCTAAAGAGAAGCAGCGGTCAGTGCCGGTCGCTAACGGAGACACCACGGGCAGGGGGGCAGCCGCGGTCCCCAGGAGACACAGCACGCAGGGACCCCGAGCTGCAGCCCCCTGCAGCAGCTCCCACCACCCAGAGATTCAGCTTTTAGCCCCAGTGCTGTGCCCAGGGTGCTCAAACTGTGCGGGATGCACGCTGTGCCCGCGGTGCGAGCTGTGCCTGCCATCCTTGCTGTGTCTGCAGCCTGAGCTGTGCCCAGCCTGGGATGCACGGTGTGCCTGGGATTCCTGGGTGCTGATCTCTGGTGACCAGTGAAAGGACGCAGATGGAATAAATTTGCTTCAGGGGAAGTTTAGTTTGCACATTAGGAAAAGGCTTTTCACTGAGAAGCCGGTCAGATATAGGCTCCCCAGAGAAGAGGTCATGGCATTTGGCCTGCCAGAGTTAAGGAGCATCTGGATGATTTTCTTAGCCTTTCAGGCTGTCCTGCAAGAAGGAGGGAGTTGGACTCAATCTTTTCTATGTGCCCCTTCAAACTCAAGATAGTCTGATTCTGTGATACCACAGTTTGCTGCTATTGCCAGGATGAAGCCAGCATACTCCAAGACACCCCCAGTTACCACAGCACAGGTCTCCAGCAATGCCAGCTCGCCTAGCTGAGGAAAAAAAAGGTCTTTTTTTTACCCCAGTTTGTTAGGTTTGCCCCAAAAGGCTTCATCTTGTGCTTCATCCTGGCTGTTGGGTCCAGCTGCAGGGATGTGGCCATGTGCAGAGGTGCAGGGAGCAGGGATGGCTCAGCCACACCAGGGCTCGTTGTGGGGCTGCACTGCCACGCTGGGCCTGCCCAGCGTCTGCAGCCACTCATGCAATATTTCTAGGTCTCAGTTCATGATGTAGGGCAACCATCTGCTTTAGTCTGACCCATCCCAAACGGGGGCTCCTTGGGAACAGATTTAAGGGGGCCTGCTGGCCAGCTGGGAAACCCAGAACTAGAGGAGAAGGGCTTCAGTATGATGCTTGGACCACAAAAATGCATCACTGGCCACATCTTTAGGTGATGCACCTCAGACCGAGGAGGTTTGATTTTCACAAGGGTAAACCCCACAAATCCCAGGATGCTGCAATGCATCCTCGAGCCTGCTGGTGTCACCAAGACACGTACGTCCAAGCAAACAGTAAAGACACACTTGGAAAAAACTTCGCCGGTTTTAGAGCCGGGAGCGGGTTAAAGCCGCAACCACGCACCCGCAGCTCTGGCCAAACCGCCTGCAAAATCGCTTCACCGGCTGCAAGAGACGGCGCCGGCTCCCCTGGCACAAGGCGCCGGGATAGGGGCGTAGGAGAGCAAAGCATCCCTCGCCTCCAGCTTTTTGGGGTTGTTTCCAGCAGAAAAAAATCCCATCTTGGAAAGAACACGCACGAGCTTTGCAGTTTTGATTTAATTTGATTTGGTTTTCGCTGCTTCGCTCGATCCTGGGCGAGAAAAAGGTGTCGGTGTCCCATGGCATCCATTCCACGTGCGGCAGAACACAAATCCTCTTGGCCGCTAGCATTGCCCAATTTTTTTGTCTGAAAGGCATCCAGCAAGAGGAAAGAAACAGGGGCAAAATGGTGGTTTGGGGTTTTGCCGCTTGGCCAGGAGGGCCCAGCCCGGGGATGTGCGGGGATGCAGATGCTGCCAGGGGGGCCCCGCGTCCCCAGCCAGGCACCCCCGCCCTGGGGCAGACACGTGTGTGCAGCGCAGCCACGGGCAAGGTCCCCGCCGTGCACACTCGTGTCCGAGCCGCCGGGCCCGGCCTGTGTGAGCAGCGGAACCCCAGGCGTGCCCCCCCCGCCCGTGCCACGGGGCAGGACACGCAGCGCGGCCCGGGACCGGCCCCCGGGCGCGGGCGGGGGGCGGGAGCGGCGGCGGGGGGAGGAGGAGGAGGGGGAGGAGGAGGAGGAGACTCGGCCGCAGCGCCCCGGCCCGCGCGGGCCGCCCGCACCGCCGGTACCGCTGCTCCGACACCGCCGGTATCGCCGCTCCGACACCGCCGGGTGAGGAACCGGGCCGGGCCGGACCGGGATGGCGGGCAGGCGGGCGGCGACACCGGGAAACTTGCGAGAAACTTTGGCGGGGGAGGGGCCGCTCCGTGCCGTGCCGGGCCGGGCCGGGCCGCGGCTGGGCGGGCGGGGCCGTGGCGAACCGGGCGGGGCCGGGCCGAGCGGTGCCTCCCGGCCGAACCGGGAGGAATTCCGCCGTAGCGGAGGAATGCGGGGCTCCCGCCGCGGCGGGTGAGTGACAGAGCCCGGCTCCACTGCGGGGGCGCGGGGGGCGAGCGGGGCCGTCCCCGCCGGGAGCCCGCGGGGAGGGGCCGCGATCCGCCCGTGCCGGTGACCCACGCGTGTTCCCCGCGGCTGTCCATGAGCCACGCGTGCCCCTCGCGGCTGTCCCGTGGATGTTCGTGCTCCACACGTGCTCCCCGTGGATATTCCAGGGGTGCCCCAGTCCACGCGTGCTCCCCGCTGCATGGTTGCCGGTTCTCTGCATGCATCCTCGTGGGTTTTGCGTGGGTGCCTGTGCACCATCTGTGCTCCCGTGGGCGCTGCTTGTGCCGGGTCCTGCCAATGCCTGGGATTCCTCCAGGAGCAGCCCAAGAGAGCACGGGCCTGGGCTTGCCGCTGAGTTTTAGCAAAACTTCACCATTTCAGCAAGTATCACCAGAAAACTTAGGTCTTTCCCCCATGCAAAGCCCAGAGCTGCCATCGGCCTCTGCTCCCGCTGCTCCAGCACTGGCTCTCCCAGCCCAGCCGGATTTGGTAGCAGGTCTGGGCTGCACCGTCCCAAAAACCTGTCGGGGCTGCGGGCAGCCGCGGCTGGACCCTGTACTTATCCCATTAGGACGCACAGCAGCCTCCCATTGAGGTTTCCTGGGGCGGTTTGCCTGCCTGGCCGCACCGGGCTGTGAGATCCAGGACGGGATGTGAGGTCTATGCCTGGATGTGAGGTCCATGCCGGGATGGAGCCACTCGGACCCTTTGTTGCGGCAACATCGGAGAGCACATCCAGCTGCCTCCACACGCGTCCTGCCGCCACGCCACGCCGATCCAGCAGCTCCGGCTCTCCTTCCGGAGCGGTTCCTGCTTTGCTGGCGCCGGATCCGGGCTGTAACCCTCTCTGGAGCTGCTGGGGTGCAGCTGAGTACCCCAACTCCAGCACCGGGGATGCTCTTGGATGCTCACGGATGATGTCATCAGATGATTGCATGCAGATGACATCATGCGAATAGCATGTAGATGTCTTCCCTTCGTTGTGGTGCGCTGGCAGAGGTGCCTGCAGAGCCAAGCTGAGACCAGACACCGGTGGCTGGGCTGTGGGCCGTGGTCCTCGTTGAGGAGCTCAGTGGTGTCTTCACTGGGGATCTGGCTGGGGCCATCACTTGGCTGGGGACACTGCCAGAGTCCTCACTGAGGATCCATCCCATGGATCTTGTCACTCCGTGTGCCGCTCCCCAAAACCAGGGACCATGTCCCTTCTCTCCAGCCACCTACAGTCCCCCCCTGACCCCTCCTGTCTCCTGCAGGTCCCAGGTGCAGGACAGTGAGGCCATGCCCTAGGGCAGCCCCGCCATGAGCCAAAGCGGGGCCTCCTCTCGCCTGGCCGGCTCCCCGCCGCTGCCGGGGGGCTCGCTCCTGGCCCTGCTGGCCCCCGAGCCCTCCCCGTCCCCCCCCAGCGGGACACCCTCGCCCGGGCCCCCGCCGGCGCTGCTGGAAGGGGACTGGGAAGGGCGGGAGGAGCTGCGGCTGCGGGAGCTGGAGGAGGCGCGGGCGCGGGCGGCGCAGATGGAGAAGACGATGCGGTGGTGGTCGGACTGCACGGCCAACTGGAGAGAGAAGTGGAGCAAGGTGCGAGCCGAGCGCAACCGGGCGCGGGAGGAGGTGCGGCAGCTGCGGCACCGGCTGGAGGCTCTCACCAAGGAGCTGGCCAGCCTGCGCCGAGACCGGGACCGCGACCGAGACCGGCCGGACGAGCGCTCGCCACGGCCACCGGCAGCGGCCAGCGCCGGCAGCCCACCCGCGGACGGAGCAGAGGGGGACATCGGCCCTGAGCAAGAGCCTGTGCGGGATGTGGGCACTGAGGTGCCCCAAAAAGCCAAGGTGGGGTTGTGGGGCTGCTCCGGGTGAGCAGGGGAACAGGGGAGCTCCTCATCCTTGTCTGCTGCCCACGTGCACCCCCAAACCACCACTGCCTGTCTTGTAAAGAGGGGCAGTGTGGGGGGACTGCTCTTGGGGCAGGACTGGGAGGGCCAGACCCCTCTCAGAGCTGTACAGGGTGGTCAGATTCCTCTTGGATGAGTATGGAGGGTGCCAGATGCCTCCAAGCAGGATTTTGGGCTCAGACCCCTCTTGGAGCAGCACTGGTGGGATCAGACTCCTCAGAGCAGTGTCATGAGGAGATCCAGAGCCATCACAGCCCCGTGCAGTGAGATCACTGTGGCACTGACACCAGTACCTTTCCCAAGGCTTTCCCTTCAGAGGCACTAGGCAAAAATCACTCTGCCAGTACAGGGGATGGTGGCATTGGCAGTGCTGGTGGCATCTCCCAGCCAAAGCTTGACTGTCAGGGTGTCCATAGGGGCTTCTGGCTGAAGGAAGGAGGGGGAGGAGAAAGGAGGGAATGCCAGAGCCACCTCAGGGATGCTCCCAGCTGCTCCAGCCATCTCTCTGCTACTGTTGGCCCTGTCAGCACAGAACTCACTGCTTGGGGTGCCATGTTGTGACAGTTCAGTCCACCTGACAGCACAGCTGCCAAGTGACAAATCTGAGACTAATGTGAGCATCCCCCATGGGCTCCACACTTGGTCCCCAGGGACATCCTGTCCCTCTGAGTGCCTGCTAGAAGGTCACCTATGTGGCAGTCCTGGGTGACATCAGTGTCATAAATTGGTTTTAAATTTTTTGATACCAAATTTCCAGCATGGCAGGGAGCCAGCAGCAGAGTCTGGTGATGTGTGGGAGCTCCCCTGGGAGGGCAAATCCCTCTTCATCAGCCTTAGGGGATCCCTGGGGAATGGAGGGAGAGATGCTCTTGGTTATGGGGTGAGGGCTGGGTGTTGTAGGGGCTGGGAAGCCCTCTCACCCTGTCCCCTGTGCTGGGCCACCCACGGCGCCACAGGAGCTGGAGCTGATGGAAAACATCTTGACAAGCAAGCAGGAGGAGAGCTGGGAGCAGCGGGGCCCCCGGGCCTCCTTCAGCCGCCAGGAACGGAGCCGCCTGCTCTGGGAGGACGTCAGCATCGTGGAGGAGGATGCCACCAAAGTCACCGCCCTGAAGCTGAGGCTGGATGAGTCCCAAAAAGTGCTGCTCAAGGAGCGGGAGTGAGTGCTTGGCACATCATCCTTGCAGGGTGCCAGCTGATCCCAGGCTGGTCCCCACTGGGATGGCATGTCCCGTGGAGTCCTGCAGTGTGACACTATCATGGCCTCTCCCCAGGGACAAGCTGGCACTCAGCAAGAACATCGAGAAGCTGGAGGGCGAGCTCAGCCAGTGGAAGATCAAGTATGAGGAGCTCAACAAGAACAAGCAGGAGGTGATGAAGCAGGTGAGTGAGGTGCCTGGGGAGGAGGGCTGCCCCAGGGGGTGGCCTGTCCCTCAGAGAGTGGCACATCCTGATGGACATGGTGGCCCACAGCCACTTCCCCAGCTCCAGGTTGCTTGTTAAGGGTCTTTGATGCAGTGGGTCCATCCATAGAGGTTGGGTGGATGAGTGTGGGCAGGGCTCAGGTGGGTGGGTGTTCACATCCCCCTTTGGTGCCATGTCCCCCCACAGCTCAACATCCTGAAGGAGATTCATCAGGATGAGCTGGGGCGCATCTCCGAGGACCTGGAGGATGAGCTGGGTGCTCGCTCCAGCATGGACAAGAAACTGGCTGAACTGCGTGCAGAGGTGAGGCCAAACCCCAACGTGGGGGGCAAAGGGAGCGGCGTGGGGGGTCCTGCTGCCCCCAGCCACGCCATGTCCTGTGCAGATGGAGCGGCTGCAGGCAGAGAACGCGGCTGAGTGGGGCCGGCGGGAGCGGCTGGAGACAGAGAAGCTGAACCTGGAGCGGGAGAACAAGAAGCTGCGGGCACAGATCGAGGACCTGGAGGAGGTGCTGGCTCGCAAGCGGCGCCAGACAGCCAGTGCCCTGGACACTGACCTCAAAACCATCCAGGCTGAGCTCTTCGAGAAGAACAAGGTGCCATAGGGGTGCTGCTGTCCCCCAACACCGCATCCCTGGGTCACTCTGCTGTGGGGCTCAGCCTCCCCAAGGACTCCCTCAAGCTCAAATTTTGCTACCACCCTTCAAGGGATGGTGGTGCCCCCATCCTTGCTCCATCAGCTCTTGGGTCATGGGGTGGGGCAGTGGGAGAGGTCCCTGGGGAGGGAGGAGGAGGCACCCAGTGGTGGGGGTGGCCGTCCCATGCTCAGCCCCCTCCCCATGCCCTCCACAGGAGCTGGCTGACCTGAAGCACATCCACACCAAGCTGAAGAAGCAGTACCAGGAGAAGATGGCCGAGCTGGCCCACGCCAATCGCCGCGTGGAGCAGCACGAGGGAGAGGTGAAGAAGCTGCGCCTGAGGGTGGAGGAGCTGAAGAAGGAGCTGGCCCAGGCTGAGGATGAGGTGGGAAAGCTGATGCTGGTGGAGAGAGTCAGGGAGCTGTTCTGCTCCCTACACAGCTACCAACAGCACCATCCCATCCCATCCCATCCCATCCCATCCCATCCCATCCCATCCCATCCCATCCCATCCCACAGCTGGATGAGGCCCACAACCAGACGCGGAAGCTGCAGCGGTCGCTGGACGAGCAGACGGAGCAGAGCGAGAGCTTCCAGGTGCAGCTGGAGCATCTGCAGTCACGGTGAGCAGGGGCTGGGGGAGCCACACAGGGACCAGCAAGGATGGGGTGATGTTCTCCTTGCCACCATCCTTCAACCAGTGTCCACCTGGTTGAAAGTCTGGGCTGAGCATGGCCAAAGTGTCTCTGACTTCCTCGGAAGGGGCACAGCCGTCCTGTGAGCAGTCTTCACCCTGCTTTGAGCTGGGTGCCATTCACCTCCCAGTTAAACCAGCACAAGGCTGCCCAGAGAGCGGCTCAACCCAGTTTTATGCTGGTTAGTGTTGCACCCACTGTTACCCGTGGTCAGGGCAGGCTCCTAGCATCCCACACCAGTTTGGGGAGGTGGGAGTTGAATTTTCTTGCCCTTAAAACTTTGCCTGGCTCTGCTTTGCTTCTCAAGCAGCAAAGAGCTAAAATGGCTGTGGGATCGATGCTGCGGCTCCAGGAGGCTCTGGGGGGGGTGTTTATAATCATCCTTTATTTTATTGGGATGTCTGCATTAAATCTTGGAAGCATAACGGAGAATTCATCACCTCCCCCAGACTCCCTGTGCGCTCAACCCTAAATAATTCATGCTTTCCAGTAAAATGTGGTGGACTGGTTGGATCTCACTGGATCCTGGGCCTTTAGATTTCAAATTTGATTCATAAATTTTCCTTGATGAATTCTCACGCAAGGGCAAGAAAAGTAAAAAGCTAAAACCACTACAGGTTCCTGGGAATGGCGACTCCTGGCTTTTTTTGGGGTTCCTCAGTTTAGGGGGATGACACCTCCTTTCTCTGCAGTCCTGGCTGGGTGTGTGCTGCCCAGCACGGTGATGTCCAGCCAGGGAGGGGTTTACCCTGTGCCCCTTGTGCTGAGCACCGTCCACAGCTCCCCATCCCACACCAGAGTGTTGGCCCCAGGCTGCAGGGGCTCATCCTGCGCTCAGAGCTCAGTGAGGGTGCAGGAAGGAATCTCTGGGGTGCAGTCACGCTGTAGGGGTGCAGGGGAATGGGCTTGGCTTCAGGGCCCCCCCAGGGCCGAGCTGCCACCCCCACCAGCAGCTGTCCCTCGCAGGCTGCGGCGGCAGCAGAGCGCTCCGCTCTTCGGCAAGATGCGCAGCGCCCGCTTCGGCCCCGACGACGCTGGGGACGGCACCAGTGACCCCGACGAGGATGAGGACCTGCAGATACAGGTGCCCTAGAGCCCAGGGCAGTGCCACCACCGCAGGACATCCCACATCAGTCCTCTGCATTCAAGTTCATGTCGCCACCGGGCTCAGCTGTGCGGTCACCCTTGTATAGATGGGGAAACTGAGGCACGGAGCGGTGGGGAGAAATTTGCCCAGGGTTGCTCCAAAACCCACTGCCTCTTGGACAGTATGGGATGCCCCTTCAGCCACTGGCATCTTCTGGAACACTGATGTGGCCACCAAAGCCAGCATCACTCAGCAGCCCAGGAGGAGGAGGTGCAGGCAGAGAGAGGCACCAAGCCTGGCAGCCACGAACTGCCCACTTCTTTTTATATATATTATATATATGTATGTATTTGTATATGATTTTTTATTATAAATGCAGAGCCCAGATGGGCCCAGGCTCTGGTGGTGGTGTGAGCTGCTGGTCTGTCCCCACACAGGAGCGAGGGTGGGGAGGGGACACATTGGGGACATTTGGCATTTCTTCACCAGCCACTACTGGCATCCCTGTCCCCATGCCTGGAGACCAGCCCGGTGTGGGGGTAAAGCCTCTCCCTGGGCCTGTGCAGTGAAAGGTGTTCACCCAGAGGTGCTCACACCGGGGAGGTGCAGAGGTGCTGACCCAGGGGTGCAGAGGTGCTCACCTGTGGGTGCTGATCACCCCAGCACAACCCCTTCTGCCCAGCCCCCCACACACGGCCTTGGGGGCTTTGGAGGCGCTCAGACACAACCTTATTAAAAATTAATATTTCAGTGAGCTAATCCCCTCGCTCTGCCTTTTAATTGATTGGCTAAAAGCACAGCTCTTTGCTGCTCATGGGGTTTTTTAATGCCCTTTTATTTCCAGCGATTATTCATATTTTTATAGCCCAACAAGTGAAGCCGTGGGGGTGGGGGTGGTTCCTGGGGGCAGTTTGCGTGAGAGCCCTGGAAACCAGTTCGGGGGGCACAGAGCTGGGATGAGGTGACACCTGAGCGGAGGGACAGACAGGAGGCTGCTGCCACCGCCCGTCGGTCGCTGCGGGGTGTTCACCCTGAAGCCGGAGGATGGAAACCTCTTTGCAGGGCGGCCGGTTGTGGCTCAGGTTGGGCAGCCCGGGGGCGGAGGGAGGAGACCGGGGCGGGCCCGGGCGGGGCGGGGCCGGGCGGGGCCGAGCGGCTCCGGGGCTCGCAGGACGCGGAGGCTCCGGCGGGTCCGCTCGCACCGGGAGGCCGGGTAAGGAGCGGGGACCGGCGGGGAATGGGGGCGGGAGGAGGGGGTGACACCCTCCGAGGTGTCCCAGGTTTGGGCTGACAAGTGTCGGGGACAAACGGCCGGGGGGTGACAACGCCCGGAGGGATGTCCCGGTGGGAGACCTGGGAGGGACGGTGAGGAGGGGTCGGGGTGACAGGTGTGGGGGTGCCGAGGTGACAGGTCACCCTGTCAGGTGTCCCCCAGCATCTCTGAGTTCCCTTGGGGTGCCCATGTGCGTGGGGTGGGGTGATGGGGATGGGGGAATGGGGGGATATTCCCCTCGGAGGGAGCGCTGCCCCGGTCTCTCTCGACACAGCGGGCGGTCCCCGAGGTGCTGTCCCGGGCGGATTCCTCCGGGTGCTGGGCTTTGGGGACCAGGGTGTCGCCGGCATGGAGGAGCATCCCCAGGGATGGCCCTATTCTGTTTCCTGGGTTACTGCCTTCTACCTGGGATTTCTCCACCCGGGAAAAGGATCTGGTCCCCACCTGGTCTCACCGGTCGGGGCTCGGGGAACCAGCAGGGACCAACGTGAGGGAGGCCGAGCTCACGGTAGGGCAGGAGGGAGGCTGGGTTACAGCAGGGTGCGAGGTTGGGACCCTGTGGCCCCCACAGCAGAGCTGGGCTGGCCGCTACCGCCGAGCCCAGCCCGTGCCCTCCCACCGGGGCCATGTTGCTGCCCAAGCGAGCAGCCTGCGAGGAAGGAGGGGGAGTGAGAGAGGTGATGGAGACCTGTGGGCGAGGTCAGGTGTGGGTGTCCCCTCGGACACATGTTGGAGCTGGCGGCAGGGGACTGACCACTTATCTGTGCCACCCTGGCTCCACCGTGCTGGCAGGGGTTAACACCGGACTGTTCCACTCCGATGGTTCAGGCAGCGAAGGGAGGAGGAGGAGGAGGAGAAGGAGGGGAAGGAGGAGGAGGAGGACGACAAGGAGGAGGGGGAGGAGGACGAGGAAGATGTCACCCGTCGATCTGTCATTTCTCTTTTCCAGCCAGCATGGGGGACGCTGCTAGCACCAAGCTGGGCCGGTGGTGAGACAGGAGGGATACGGAGGAAGAGGATGGAGAGGGGGGGGCGAAGGTGAAGGCAGCCCCCCCCTCCCAAAATATCCCCTAGTCTATCGAGCCATCGCCATGGCGACGAATTTTAACGACATCATCAAGCAGGGCTATGTGAGGATGAAGAGCAAGAAGCTGGGGGTGAGTGGGGATCTTGATCTTGGGGAATGGGGAGATGTGGGGGGGAACACCCATGGATTTTGGGTGCTGGTTTCCCAATGAGGTAATGTGGACAGGTCCCTCTTGCCGAGTCCTGTGCCCCCGTTTTGGGGTTGAATAAACAGCCTTTTAGGGGCTGTGGGGGCAGAGGAGAGGGGGATGGCAGGGACGGGCCACTTGTTGGTACCCAAATCACCCAGCAGCCCAGGGGTCCAGCTCCTGCACCGGCCGAATCCTGTACCGAGTAACACCCGTTCACCTGTCCCAGGTCACCCAGGGTGTGGGGAATGTCTGTGAGCCTTCCCTTCCCCCCGTGCCTCAGTTTCCCTGCACACAGTTTCGCATCGAGGATGCCCCACTCCGGGAGGGGTTGGGGCTGCTGGGTGCAAATTAGGGTGGTGTAGGAATGCAGCACCCATAGGTGGGGGGTCAGGGGTCTGGTCGCCCATCTCCGTGGTTTGGAGCCGGCAGCAACGAGCATGCTGGGTAATTTCATGCTAATTAGGGAGAACAAAGAGGGAGCGGGCTCGAGGCGGGGGGGACATGCCTGTGGACGGTGGCCCCACCACCTTCAGAGGCAGGGGATGTAGGAGAGGGGACGGGGAATGCCAGAACAGCGGTCCCCTTGGGAGCTTTGTCTGTGGTCATGAATTAAGCTCTGTAATTAGCACTGGCGGGGGATGGGGGCAGACGATGGCAGCCTATCCCTATCCCCAGCATCCCCTCCTGTCCCCAGGCCAGCAGGGTCAGCAGAACCAGGCACGGGCCCTGGGGATGGGGACAGGGGGACGCGGGGATGTGGTGGGGACGGGGACTCCCCCTTGCACCAAGCAGCCGCCGCGCTCTCTGTCCGGCAGATCTACCGGCGGTGCTGGCTGGTCTTCCGCAAATCCTCCAGCAAAGGGCCCCAGCGCCTGGAGAAATACCCGGATGAGAAGTCGGCGTGCCTGCGGGGGTGCCCCAAGGTGAGGGGGTGCGCTGGAGGGGAGCTGGGGTGCTGCCCGCTGCTTTGGGACCCGTGCCAGGACACGTCCTTCCCTGCCTAAACTCGCTGGGTGGCTGGCACCCAGAGGGGGATGCAGCTGGAGCTGGGTGCAGCGGGTGACAGGGTCTGGGTGCAGTGGGTGACAGGATCTGGGTGCAGTGGGTGACAGGGTGCAGCAAATGACAAGGTGTGGGTGCTGGAGGTGACAGGATCTGGGTGCTGCTGAGGTGACAGGATCTGGGTGCAGCGGGTGACAGGGTCTGGGTGCAGTGGGCGACAGGGTCTGGGTGCTGCAGGTGACAGGATCTGGGTGCAGCGGGTGACAGGGTCTGGGTGCAGTGGGCGACAGGGTCTGGGTGCTGCAGGTGACAGGATCTGGGTGCAGTGGGTGACAGGGTCTGGGTGCTGCAGGTGACAGGATCTGGGTGCAGCAAATGGCAGGGTCTGGGTGCTGCTGAGGTGACAGGATCTGGGTGCTGCACAGAACAGGGTCTGGGAGGGGCAGCTGGGATCTGAGTGCTGCAGGTGTCAGGGTCTGGGTGCTGCTGGAGGTGACAGGATCTGGGTGCAGTGGGTGTCAGGGTCTGGGTGCAGCCCTCGGTGACCCCCCCAACTCCTGTGCAGGTCACCGAGATCAGCAATGTCAAGTGCATCACGCGGCTGCCCAAGGAGACCAAGAGACAGGCGGTGGCCATCATTTTTACTGACGACTCCGCCCGGACCTTCACCTGCGACTCAGGTACGGGGCAGCGCCCAGGCAAACCGGGCTGAGGGTGCTGGGTGGGGCACCCGGCGTGGCCAGGGTCGCCCAGGGGCTGCCGTGGTGCCTTGCAGAGCTGGAGGCGGAGGAGTGGTACAAGACGCTGTCGGTGGAGTGCCTGGGCGCCCGCCTGAACGACATCAGCCTGGGGGAGCCCGACCTGCTGGCGCCCGGCGTGCAGTGCGAGCAGACGGGTGAGCGTGGCGGCGGGTGCTCGCCCGGGGCTCCACCTCGCTGCACCCCCCCGCAGATTATTTTATTTTCTATTTTTTTCCCCTCTCCAGACCGGTTCAACGTGTTCCTCCTCCCCTGCCCCAACCTGGACGTTTATGGCGAGTGCAAGCTGCAGATCACCCACGAAAACATCTACCTCTGGGACACACACAACCCCCGGGTGAAGCTGGTCTCCTGGCCCCTCTGCTCCCTGCGCCGCTACGGCCGCGACGCCACCCGCTTCACCTTCGAGGCTGGACGGTGAGATGTCACCCTTGCCAGGACAGGGATCACGGCTGTGTGCCTTCTCCAGCTGGGTGCTCCAGGCAGTGGCACTGCTGGCATCACCACAGAACATGCCTGAGGCTGAGGGATGGCCATGGCTTGTGCATAGCAGGTGGGGCTTGGAGCTGCTCAACACCACCAAGGGGACATAGGCACAGCTCTAACAGTATGGGAAGCTGCACCACCTGCCATCTGGGGTGGGTTTTATTTGTCATCCCTTGGCTTGAAGACCTTGGTGACATCCCGTGCCCTGTTCCCACAGGATGTGTGATGCAGGAGAAGGTCTCTACACCTTCCAGACGCAGGAGGGTGAGCAGATCTACCAGCGCGTGCACAGCGCCACATTGGCCATAGCTGAGCAGCACAAGAGGGTCCTGCTGGAGATGGAGAAAAATGTCAGGGTGAGCTCCAGCCCATGCTGAGGGGGGACACAGCTGGGGAAGACTCTGGGGCCCCTGTGTCACCTTCCTCCCCACCATCCACTGCAGCTGCTGAACAAGGGCACTGAGCACTTCTCCTACCCCTGCACGCCCACGACCATGCTGCCCCGCAGCGCCTACTGGCACCACATCACTGGCTCCCAGAACATGGCCGAGTCCTCCAGCTACGCTGGTGAGTGTCCCCACCCCACCATGAGGAGATGCTGCTCCTCCAGCCCCCAGAGCTTTCCCCACCAGGTGAGCCCACCCTCTGTTTTGTCCCCAGGGGAGGTGTATGCAGGCGCCCAGGCCAGCTCAGACACCGACCTCCTCAACAGGTTCATCTTGCTGAAGCCAAAGTCCTCCAAAAGTGACAAGCCTGAAAGCAGGGAGCCTACATCGTCCCCGTGAGCTGGTGTGGGGGGACTGTGGCAGGGGTCCCCTTTTTCTTCTCCAAAGGGTGGCAAGGACACAGGCAGTCACCCCTCAGAACCTCCAGGACACCAAGCTGGGGCACTTCGGTGCCAAGACCTTAGGAAGCAGGCACTGCTCACATCCTGGTCTGGCATTAGTGGAGGCGATGGCTGGCTCAGCCTCAACTGACTTCAAATATATATTGAATATCCGTATTGTAAGAGATATTTCCTTCTCACATGAATGCAAATGTGGTGGCTGCTGAAGAGCCCTTGGGCGGATGCCCAGAGGTTTTTGACTCTTGGGAATCCAACTGGGAGGTGAAGAGAGGTTGGGGGGGTCAAGAAATTCAGAGTTTTCTGCATGGCAGGAAGGCTGGAGCATCACTCTGCCACGGCCATGGAGCAGCGTTGGAGGATACAGCTGTGCCAGGCTGTGGTGCAGGGTCCCACCCCTCCATGAAGAGCAGGGTGCTCCTGAGGACACCCTGCCATCCCTGAGCTGATTTTTGCACTTCAAGCTATTTAAATGCTCGCTGTAGAATTGAGATGTCTCAGGAGAAACTGGTTTTCCTTCCAGGGGAATTGGTTGGGGTGAGTGGCCGCATAGAGCCGAGCTCCCCGGCCTCTCCCACCCCAACACCCCTCAGTCCTCCCACAGCTGTGTCCCCCTGCCATGCCCCTGGTTTTTCTGCTGGTGGGAAACCATGGGACTGGTTTTGGCCAGTAGCATCTGTCTCTTAAGGGGCAGCATTGTGGATATGAGAAGCCCCAGGGCAGAGAAACCCACGCTGATGGGGAGAGAGCCACATTCCTCTGTGCATTCCCATAGCCCTCACTTCCCCCTCACCCACTGGGGGTGGAACTGGGCTTTATGTGCTGAACTTAAAAGCAATTGATTTTTTCTAGTTCTCCTATTTATTGACCTCCTTTAGAAGGGCTATCTTTTTATTGCCGTGCAAACCTTGGTGTTTCTTTGGAGTCTTTTTTCTGTCTGGGTTGGATGCTTGGTGGTTTTATTTCTGCCCTTTAAAGCTCCAGGTCCATGTGTTGGGCACAGGGAGTGTCGTGATGTGGGAATCTGTGGTCTGTAAATACTGTGTTTCAGGGTGGTGTAGCTTGTGGCTGAGGGGACATGGGGACAGAGAAAGGTTGCTCCTGGCAGCATGGCAGGGCAGAGGGGCTCTGGATCCTAGCACTGCCCAGCAGTGTGTCCTCCCTGGGGCGAGAGGTGAAACTTGCTCTCTTTTCCTGGCTACACACCTCATCTGGAAAAGATTTAACATTTGTTACCAAAAATGATTGGGTTTTCTGTTTTTTAAGGAGTTGCTCAATGAATAAACAACCCTTATCCACATCCACCCTTCCTGTTTGTCTGTTCCATCCAAGCGCGCTCGGGAAGCGCAAGTGGGAGTAGTGCCTGCCAGAGAGAAAAATGCTGATGGGGGGAGATTTCCTGAGGTTCCTGGCAGCACACTTGGCTCAGGGCTTTGTTCTGCCTCCAGCTATGGCCAGGACATTTCAAGTGAAGCCCTAAAACTGCTGGGATAGGAAGAAGGGTGGAGCAAGTTGTCACTCTCCATCAAACAACCCTGAATGGAACAGGATGCCAGCACCTCACTGTCACCCTCACCTCCAGCTGCCCGTGGCTCCAGGAATGTGGCAGGCCAGTGGTGGCTCCAAGTCCCCAGGTGAAGGAGTTTCAAGGCAAACCATCTCCCAGCTCTCCCAGAGCTGTGCCAGGTAAGCTATCCATGCCATGACTGCCTGGCAGCACTGGCCTCAAGGTCAGACAGCCATGCCAGCCAGCACAGTGATCCCTCCAGGGACAGGGATATGGGGAGCCATGCTGCAGCCAGCTCTGCCATGGCAAGGAAATGGAAGCAGCAGCCTGGCTGCAGCAGCTTTTGCCTGGAGGGGAAGGCAATGCTGACATGAGCTGCTCTCTCCAGCTCAGTGTGACCCTAGCACCACGCCCTGAACCATCCCCACCCACAGCAGGATGAGCACAGGGGCACACAGGCCTTCCCCTCCCTCCCAGCCCCCATGGCACAGGAGCTGTGGGTCTCTCCAGGAAAGTCTCACCAAGACACTCATCCTAAGTCATGCTGGGCAGTGATGGAGGGGAAGAGGAGGGGTGACAAAGGCCATTGCTTTTAGCCACTGCCAGGGGGGTCAGGGCATGGGACCTGCACCAGACTCCACCCCAGCACACACTGGGGGCTGTGGGCACAAAGAAAAGTATCTGCCAGGGGCCATTGCTGACAGACCATGTGCCACCCAGCTCCTCAGAAAGGGTTATACAGCACAGGGGTGGAGTCTGTTCCAGAGGATTCTGTAAGTACAGCTTTGCCTGCCTGGCCCTGCTGGGCTCCCCTGCAGTGCTGCCTTCTGCAGCATCTCGCCCACCCTGGCCTCAAACATCTGCTTTAAACACAGCACTGGATCAATGAACCACGGGCTGCCTGCAGGAGGGGTGCTGCTCTCCTCAGGAGATAATGTCACAAGCAGCAATCAGCATCAGCGAGCAATGCTCCCTCCAAAGCAGATCTCATTAAGTTAATGTCTATTGGAGAGAAGTAAATGATGTGACATCTCCTCCAGCAGCCTCGGATGAGCTTTCAGGGATGACAGAAAAATTTG
Organism: Catharus ustulatus; assembly: GCF_009819885.2. Classification (NCBI taxonomy): domain Eukaryota; kingdom Metazoa; phylum Chordata; class Aves; order Passeriformes; family Turdidae; genus Catharus; species Catharus ustulatus. The sequence goes on along the minus strand of NC_046231.1, from coordinate 15,279,570 downwards.
GGGGTAAGGCTTTATTCAGCACAGTAAAGAATGGACATGTAAATAATAGGGTTGTGTAACAAAGGTACATGCTTCCCAATCCCAAACACCACATGGCCAAAATCCAACTCCAGGATCACCTGGAGACAAAGCCTGTCCTAGCTAAAATGCTCACTGACTGATTCCCTTCCTGTTTTACCCTACACATCACAATGGCTTTTCCTGGGAAGAAGGGCCAGGGAAAAGGTGTCACCAACCAAGTGCTGGGCCAGGAGAGGTGGAGGGAGATGATGGGGAGGTAAAACCCTCTCCCCAGACCTCATCCAGGCATCACTCACAGCTCACAGCACTCTCTGGCAAGGGCCACCTCAGTTGATAGTGAGGACATCGCTCTGGATCTCGTGGCTCAGCTGTGTCTGGAGATCACTCAGTTTCTTCTTGAGGCCGGACAGGGCAGACAGGACGATGGTCTCAGGGCGCAGAGAGCCGCAGGACTCCACGTTGTAATAAAACCTGAGTTACAAGGCAGGGGGTTAAGTCACCATCACCTCTGCAAGGAGGTGCAAACCCATCATTCTAGTCCATCCACACCCACAGCAGGAGCTCTGCCTGGAATCCCAACCACCATCATTCACCACCCAAGCAGGCAATAGCCAGTGCTGCCCCTCTACAACCATCACACCAACACTCACAACTCCATGGGCTGCAAGAGCACTTCTGAGACTGATTTCTGTTCAGCACTGTGACCTGTGAGCCAGCAGCCCCAAGCTAGGGACTAAGGCTGGTGAGGCACTTTTGCAGTGCAAGTAACACCAGCAATCAGAGCGTGAGACACACAGGTGAATGAACACCTTAAGCCAGGGTATTTCCCCTGCAGGCCTCACACCTCACTGAGTGTGCACTGCTCTACCTGGCAACATGAATTCAGAACTGTCTAGTATCCCCCAGAGGGGAAAACCTGCCACATCTGGGTACATCACCACTTAACGCCAACTCCTGCCCTGCTTTTCAGGGAATGTCAGCTCCCTGGGCTGGCAATTTCAGCACAGTGTAGACACTCTTCTATTAATGACAGCCCATGAGATGCATCCAGCCAGTCACCCCATCTTCCAGCTGCAGCACTGCATTCAGCTCCCTACCTCTCTGGCTTCCCATTGGGGTCATAGGGAGCCTGAGCATCCTCATCGTCGATCTCTGAGTACTCACTCTTGGGCCTGGAATCAGAGAGCAGGAGAGGTTACACAGAGCCTCTGCTCCAGCCTGGCCCCACAGAGCCCAGGCAATCAAGGAGCAAGCACTGGGACTCACATCCAGCACACAACAGGGTGGTTATGAAACATCAAGCCCCAGAAATAAGCTCAGTTGCACATTGTGTTTTCTGGCTCCTCATTAATGCCACAGTCATCCAGCAGCACTGCAAGGGATGAGCCCTGCTCTGCCCAAACTCAGCAGGCCCTGTACTGTGGCTTCATACACCTACACTGGTACAATCTGGCAGGTGCTTACAGTGAAGGGATCCTGATTCCTGAAGGGACTGTGTTTATGGAGCCTGGATGCTTTTATGGAGTAAAGAACCTTGGGTTATCTTTTTTTTCTACTTCTCACTGGGCCAGGAAAGCACTGGAGTACTGCAGCACTCAGGTCTGTGAGGCACAGTTGGTTTGGACCCAGCAGGAAAAAAAATTCCTGTACAACAGACACCAGCTGCATCAGTGAGCTCCATCCTGGTGTCCTGCACCTCCACTCCTCTCCCCAAATCACTGCAATACCTGTGCATCAGTTAGGCAAACACATCTTTCTACTTGCTGCATCCCTTGGCTTATAGTGCACCACACCGGAGAGACTGTGTGGAACCACTTAATCCACCTAAGAAAACCCAAAGCCTTGAGCTGTCTGAGAAGCCAGCACAGAAAATCCTGTACCCACCAAGGTCTCCTGCTGGCCTTCCTCTGCCCCAGCAATGCCCAGAAACACTGATCCCAGCACCCTGTAATCAGCTGCCTGAAATAAAACTGTATTTCTCAAACAAACCCTCTGCCTGTACAAACCACTTAGAGATGAAGTGTTAATGGAGGTGGGATTTCTTGTTACTTGCAGAATCACCCATAACCAAAACAGTGCAGAGGTTTCCATGACCCTGACAGCTGTTTGGAGAGTCCAGCTGCATGCCAGTGCTCTGCCAACAGCCTCAAAAAGTAACTAGCATGAAAAATGAAACCAAAAATCATAGCTAGCCTTGGACAGTAGAAGCCTTTGGCTCTGTATTGTCTTCAGAGGGAGTCAGATGAACTTGAAAAGACAGACATATTGTCAAGAACTGGCAGCTCCAATACCAATCCTCTTTTGGAATTTTTCCAACTTTTACATATATTTTGCGAAACATTTCTCAAAAACTCTTTCCTGGTGTCCTGGTTGTATGCCACATCAGGTTTCTGAGCCTGCTACTGATCAATGTCTACAGCAGCACATCCACTACCCTGCCCAGCCCCTGCTCTCAGCCTGCCCTGCCTAAAGCATCTGGTTCCTCACTGTGCTGCAGACTCCAGCGTGCTCAGTGACAGGATGTCTGCAAGGTGATCACTGGGGTACAGAGCCAGGAGCAGCTCAAGTACCTATCCATGAAAAGTGATGCTGGATAAAGTCCTCACCCAGGCCAAAGCAGGGCCTTTCCAAAAGTAAAATGATGTCACTTTTGGATAAGAAGCTGTATGATGTATGTATCCTATTTCAGAGGAGAGAAAAGGGCCAGAGAGGGAAACCCTGCCAGAGCTCAGGCTCCAGGAGTGAGGACATGTATGGATTAAATCACAGCCATACTGGGCTTCCTCAAGCCAGGCTGAAAAATCAGTCTTGCAACCCAACCTTCCACTCTTTCCTCTCATAGCAACTTCTTTCATCTCACATTGACCTGTTCCTTCCTCAGACCTTACTCTGACCTACAAAACACTTGCAGAAGGAAGAAAAAAAACAGCAACAAGTGGTGAAAAAGGGCATGAAAGTGAGGCAAACTAGCAATGACAGTACATGAGGGAGGACAAAAGATGACCACAAACCAATCCACCCTGTGTGCAGCTGCAAACAAATGACTGGCCTTTCTACTCAACCACAGGAGCAGAGTCTGCACAAGGGGATGTGGCAGGCACGCTCCCCATCCCTTACTGACACAAATTATCCCCAGGGTTGAAGTGCTGCCTGCTGGAAAACCTTTCCCAGTCCCTGCAGACAGCCAGCAGGACATACCACTCCTCAGGTTTGGGGTACACCGTGTGCCTCAGCGCGTTGTCGGGGTCGTACTCGAAGGCCACGCCGGCCGTGGGGTTCCACTTGGCGTGCTCCTTGCCAAAGCCCTTCTTGGCATAGGCTCGCAGCCGCAGCTCCTGCCCCTTCCGCAGCTTCACTATCAGGATGTCTGCAAAAGCACATGTTTGAGAAGGCTGCAGAGGAGAAATGGGTGTGTGGGATCACACTGCAGCAAAGGCAGAGTTTTGGTGCCCAGGAAGATGTCACAGGGTTTGCTTGGATTGTTAGAGAGGCTCAGCTGTGTCCTCAGAGCAGCTAAGGAAAAAGGAGATGCACAGGCCCCAAGGAACAGCCAACAACACAACATTTCACCTCCTTGCTGTCTCTAAGCTCTCACAAGGAGAGACAGAAGCACCCTCTGACAAGGACTTCAGTTCTGGGACAATCTGAGTGGCATTAAGACAAAATGCTACCCCACCAGCTGCTCAGAAGTATCATATTTACAGCTGCCTTAGGGTTGCACAGCTAGCAAAGGAAGAATGAGTTCAAAGAACCTGAGAGAAAAGTTAATTTTCTCCAACAGTTCTTATTCCCAGTGACCCACCACTCACCATCCTGCTCCACATAGTCATTGGGGTCGTTGTCTCTGCTCCGAGATGTCACCTGCAACAGCCAAACAAAGCCCAGCAAATTAGGGACAAGATCAGCTTGGACGAGTGCTCCAGCACAGCACATCTGCTTCGTTCCCCAAGTCACTCCCATAGCTGCTATAGCTGACATACAGCACTCAGAGCACCTCAGCCAAAGGCAAGCAACAGACAGCAGGCTCCAGCTGGGCTTTACCCAGGCACAGACTGTCACCAGGCAGCAGGAGCAGCCCAGCTTGTGGTGACATCTGGATCCACCTCAACAGTGCACTAGAATATTCTCTGTAAGTCACTTTGCCTCTGTCCCACTTTGTCACCACCACCCCCCCAAGACAATTGCACAGGAGCTGTTTGGCAGCACTGCCCTCACCCAGGCTGCTCACACTCTGCCATGCTGAGAGCTGAGAACAAGCAAGCCAGAGGCCACAGGGCAGCCAAGGAGTTTGGGATGAGGGGTGCAGGATGAGGCCAAACTGCTTTGCACCCCATCAGACAGCAAGTGAAGGACAGTGTGGCAGAGAGGAGGGGCCTGGCACACACGCTGCTTCTGCAGACATTCCTGCTTTGCTCTCCCTCTAAGGTTTAAGTGGAGCTTTAGGAAACGTGAAACGAGCTCAGAGTGTCTACACCCCGTGTGTCTGCCACCCTGCCTCAGCAGGAATGCAGAGCAGGATGCACTGACCGGGATGACGCGGGGGTTGTTGGAGATGAGGTCGCGGGATGTCACGTGCCGAGTCTGGTCTTCGTTGCAGCGAACGTCCAGCGTGAACTCCACGGAGCACTCGGGGCAGAACTCATCACACGTGCAGTCCTGACACACATGGGCTCTTTATGTAAGAAACTGCCACAGCTTCCCATCAGATCAAACACCCACCACCCTCTAAACGATTCACCACAGCATTTTGCTTGACTCACTCTGGAATATTGCATCTTATCCACAATGTCGTCGCTGGTGAGCGGGATGAGACCTGTGAGAAGCACGAAACCAGAGGAATGTCTCAGTGAGACCACAAGAGCCCCTGCCCTCCTGCCAAGATAGGCAGAGGAACAACACTTGACAAAGGTGCTTCAGCATCTCTGGAGTGATTTTTCTCACAACATACCACCTTCTTCCCCCACTGCAGCACTCACCCAGCCTGTGTGCAATGAATTCATCGTGGAGCACGGAGGAGTTGGCATCTATCTGGACCCAGTCAATGGCTGCAGAGAACAGAAAATAACAAACTGAGAAATACTCATATGGGGAAAAGCCAGCCTGAGAGGGCACAGAAAACATTACAGAGACTGCAGAGACACACTGAGGCAGCATCTGCAGGTTACAACACTGGCTGAACACGGGTAAGGAGAACCAAATGCAGAGGGGAGGTGCGGGAGAACACGGAGGGCAACCCAAGGGACTGCGACCACAGGGAAGGCCTCACCTATGATGGGGACTTCTGCGATGAACACTCTTCGAATGGAATTGGCCACCCTGACGAAGGGAAACACCCGTGTTTAGAAATGAGAGCGTGAGGCTGCGGGGCTTTGCCTCAGAGACCCCGCTCGGCCGCACCGGCGGCGCCCGCGGGGAGCCCGGCCCCATTGAGCCGCCCCCGGAACCGCTTCACCCCGGGCCCGCCCGCTCCGCCCCGGCCCCGCGGCGCTGCTCACGCCAGGTCCGTGTTCTCGATGATGAACTTGACGTTCTCGTCCGTCAGCTCGGTGATGCGCACGGTGGGCTGGTTGGCGTACGGCATGGCCGCTCCGCCCCGCTCCCGCCGCCCGCCCGCTCCGCGCCCGCCCCGCTCCCCCCGGCCCCGGTGCGCCCGCAAAAAGAGTCCGGGCCAGGCTGAGAACGAGTTTATTGGTGCCGGGGAAGGGCCGGGCACGGCCCATCCGCTGCTCGCCGCCGCTGCCGCCTCACCGGCGCTGGTTCAGCCCCGCCAGGTTCTTGATCTGTGGGCACAGGGAGAACGGGGTTTAGTGCCCGTGTCCCGGGCGGCCGCCAGTGCCCAGGGGAGACAGCAGAGATGCGGGGACGAAAGGCTTCTCTGTGCTCTGGGGATGGGCAAGAACCAAACCGGAGCCACCTCCGGCCACCCCTCTGACTGGAACCTGCTTTCCCGGCCAGCAGGTTTCAGCTTGGGTTTATTTCTGCGGCCACACAGGCCTCGACAGTGAATTTATGCTTTTGGGGCATTATGCTTGCTCATCCATTCTGCAGAGACCTGCAGAACTCAGCACTCCTGTAAAGGAGCTCACCTCGGGACTCCCTGGATGGGGGAGTGTGCTCCTCTAACAGTTCTGTATTGGGATGATTCTGCCCTAAAGCCATCTGATCACAACCCACTTCCCTTCAGAATCCATGGAGGTCCTTCTGCTTATCTGTGCAGTGAATCTGCTGCAGAGACAGACTAAACATTGGTCATGGAAGATATCCTGGACCCAAGAGCATCATGTAGATGTAAAACAGAGCCCAGGATTTCTCTAGTGGAGGATCCTTTTAGCATATGCAGGTATGAGAGAGCAGAGGCCAAGAGACACTAAATGCCACCACAGCTGCTGGGGGAAGGAGGTGGGAGAAATGATAGAGAAGTGCTTCATCAGTAAAAATAATGTCTAATTTATGTTCCAGCCTGTTGTCTGGTCCTGATACAAGGTAAATGTATTTCTGGTAACAAGGAAATCACTTTGTTGCTAGATGCATTGGGGGGTTGTCCAGAATTAGAATGACAGCAAGGCCCTGAAACCCTTCAAAAGTCACTCCTGGGTACCTGAAGGGTTATTTCGTATCCCAGAGGAGAGCTGTTCCCTCTGCGCCCACAGAAAGCAGACCAGGATGTTACCAAGAAGTGAATGAATTCTTGGAAGGACACTTAGGTCACATGAAAGCTTGAGGAAATCACCCTGCTGTGGCTCAGGGACAGGTGCCACCTCCCAAGTATCCATGGAGCCACTGCCCCTCTGTCAAGATTTCCAGCATAGGGCCTGGCACAGGGAGAGATCTTGTGACAAGCAATGGAGAACAGTTGTATTTATTCTCATCGCCTCTCTCTCGTCCCTAAAGCTTACCCTGCAGCTTCAGACTTAATTTCCTTACGCTCTATTCAAGTTCTTTCACCACAAAACAGTGAACTAACCTCAAGCTACCAAGGAAACCACCCTTAAATAAATCTAAGTTATGAAAGACAATAGTTTTTCCATGTTGTCCTTTAGATTTGTGAGGAAAATACAAGAAGCAATTCTGCTCTCACAGCCCTGCTGGTTTCAGCATTACTTACAGTAACTGCAGCTCCCATCAGGCCCTGGACAACAGCTTCTCCAGTGGATTGTACCTGGGAGACACAGGGAGAACATGACATTTTGCTTCCTGCATTGCACTCGTGGCCCCCCAAACACAGAGAGGGAACGCACAACAAACATGTATTTGCTACAGAGACAGCACTGCAGGCGAGTGACAGCCACAGACAGGGCACATGGAATGTGGTTAGGATGTCTCCTAACCACTGGGACAGTCTGACAAACAAGGCACCTACATCTCAGTTTACTAAAAAACACACAATCATTTCTTGATTTTGAACTGACAGCAACAAGGGGGTCTCTCAACAGATGTGGGATCTGCATGATGGAAAAGCCAGGTGTGCCTGCATATATCCTTGGGGAGAAGGGATTTGCTGCATGCACACCTGTCCCTGAGGTTACCTGGCTGGCTGTGTTGCTCATGGTCATGGCATCAGCCACTCTGTTTCGCAGGAAGCGCCAAGTGTCCTCGAAGCCAGGGGACGAGTCCTGCATCATCACCAGTTCAGTGGTGTTGTAGATGCCAGTGAGCACAGCCCGGCGAGTGTACCAGTTAAACTGCAGGGGCACAGAGCACAGAGAAAGCTGTGACCTGAATGCACATCGAGAGTGCAGCTACCAGTGAAGAGCAAGGGAAAATCCCACATCCACAGCAACTTCCTTCTCATAAAGAGGAATTTGCCGTTTGCAGCTGGATCTCTGCCTGAGACAAAACTCTTTCTGTTCTCTTCCTGCTCCTAAAAACCCACCTGAAGGGGTCTCTGAGGCATGAGGATATCCTGCCTGGCTCCTGGTGCTGGAAAGAGGGATCTGCTGTGAATGACTTTAAACCCCATTACTGGGAGAGAGGGAGCAGGCTCAGCATCCCAGCCTTCCCAGAAAACTCATGGAACCAATCAGGAGGTGCAAACAAAACACCAACTTTAGAACCTCTCCTAACCCCTGCATCAGTGAGCTCAGTGCAGACACTGGCTCCAACATGTTGATTTGACTTGCATAACACGTAAGGGACTTTCAGTTCCTGAAGCAATTGTGTTCTTTCAGTTGTCATCTGGTTTATTCCTTTAATTTTTCTGCTGTCTTATTTATTTTTCACTGCAGTAGCTTCTCTTTTATACACAGATAAAAGCAGCTTATTAAAGTAGTTTGTTAAAATGGTTCATTTAGCTTTTTCCATCTCTCTCTACATCTATAAGAATTAAAGTAATTTATTAATTGCTATAATTAAGGTTATAATTTTCTTTTATTTCCTGCCAGAAAGATGAAAGCTTTAATAAGCTCCTGGTATTTTTAGGTAGGTTCTTTAAAGGTTTTCAAGTCAAGTCTGTAAATGCCACTGCTGGTAGAAGAGAGCTGTTTGACAGACCCACTGCTCACTCACTGAAAACTGGATCAACTTCTTAGTCTCAAAATCTCAACAACTTTGTCTGTGTCTTCAAAAAAGAAAAGAGAAGAGCACTTAAGAGCCTAGGAATGTAGGTCCTTTTAATTGACACTAATTCCATTGGCAGTAATTTGCACTTAGTCTCAGTGGCTCTTAAGTCCCTTTAGGAATCAGACTGTAGTTCATAAGGACCCTTGGGTGCCTCTGAAATGCCTTCTTCACTCAACAAAGGGGCTGTCTGCAGAGGGACTCAGCCCCACTCCATCTTGAACCCATGATTTTGCCAGAGTGCTGAGGAGTAGAACCAGCTCATCCCCAGAGCACAAGGACTCACATCTGTGGACTGGTCCCCAGCATAGTGCCAGATATCATCGATCATGCTGGTGAGGAGGTTGAGGCTGGAAGGGATGTTACGTGGGAGTAACAGGACACTCAGGGCCTGCAAAGGAAACACACACAGAAATGGGAGCTGAAGAGAGAAGGATGCAACACTAAAGGAGACCAACAGTGCTCTGCCCTGTTATCTTTTCCCTGTTGCTGCTGACCTGCCTCCAGCTCCCAGTGACAAGTCCTCCCAGCTCTCTGCAATCTCTACAAGCAGCAGGATGTGCAGGGAACACACAGTGTGGCTCGTAAGTTCAGGCCTCAGCCTGTACTGGAGCTGAAAGATCCCTGCTCAGTTCCAACACCCCTCTGTTGTCTCTCCTGAGCTGCCTCTCTGGCATGGAAACATCAGAGGCTGAGCTGACTCACACTGTGCTGTGCCCCTGTGGGCAGGGAGTCACATCTCTCATTTCTCTGAATTTGACTTTGAACTCAGAGTGGCAACCAAGGGCAGAACAGCGCCAGCCATAATGGCCCTACTGGGATCCTGAAGCCTTTGAACGTAATCACACAGTGCCAGGAGAGACACAAACCACCCACATCCTTCACAAGGCCAATTATGCTAATCTGAAAGAAGAACATGAAGCCTGTACTCTCTCTCTGTGCATGGGCTGCAGGATTCAGCTGCCCAGAGGCCACCAGAGGTTCTGGACAGAGGCTGACCTCGCAGCAATCTTTGCAGCCCAAGATTAGGAACTCTTTGCTTGTCACTGTAGCCACAATTCAATTCCCTTCCCACTGTGGGAAGAATGGCTTGAGAGTTAAATCTGAATTTAGAAGCATGGAGCCCTCTCAGTTCACAGCTCTACCCTCAGGGGTTTGTCAGTCACTTGAAGGACAGTTCCCTGCAGCAAAGCAGTTCTGCATTTCCAGGTGTGAGGTGATCCCAGTGCAGCCACAACAATGCTGCACAGAGCCTGACTTGCAGTGACACTGCAAATAGGACTGAGCACAGACACAGATAATCCCCTGGGGATGCCAGATGGGTGGAGTGAACAACAGAGAGCTTTGCCTTTCCAGAACTGCGAGAAATAGTTGCTCTAAGGTCACCTATAACTGCCTCCTTCCAAGGCTGCTCTCCTCTTGAAGGCTACTAATCATTTGAAACCAGTCAGGGTTTAATTTACAACCTTGAACTAATCTGGTGGAGAGACTATGAGGAAAGATACAGGGTGTTTAAAATACACACACACAAAAGAGACACAGTTGATATTACTTTTATACCTGGGGCCATTTCTCAATATATGGAATCAGCATCCTCAGTCTGGCTTCCACAGCATCTCTCAGAAATTCATCTACAGGCTTCTTCCTGAGTAAGGAAAAAAACTTAGGAAGAATATCCAAGTTAAATTCAGTTCTGATTGATCTTGAAAGATCAATCTCCTTCTGGCTGAGCAATAAATAAGCAAAGTATTATATATCCTTTATGGCTTTGGTCCTAGTCTGTGTCTGGGAAGATGGTTTTATTTGGGTAAATTATATTTTTAACTTAAAGTATCTGTGTTCCAGGTGGCCTCTCTGTCTATGCAGCTCCCAAAATCTGCAAAGGAAGACATTTGCAGTACTCACTCTGCTTCACCCAGCTGCACTTGCTTCTGCTCCTGCTCCAGCAGCCTGCACAGTTTGGAGTTGCACTCAGACACAAAGTGCAGGACCAGCTCACTGCCATCACTGTGAAACATCCCTGCTGCAGCAACAGAGAGGCCCAGGGTCTGTGGGGAAGAAGAGAGAAGCATAGATCAGGTCAGACACTGCTAAGCAGAATCTAGCTAGAAAAAAGTTGTATTTATTTTGTGAAAGACATGATGTGAATTTAAACAAAGCAACGCTGCATTAAAAAGCATTTCCTAAACATGTTCTTCTCTCTTTAGGATCCACTGCTCCACATTGTGCCTTAGCCTAACTCTGAAGGGGTTATCCTGTAGCAGCTGGGTTTCATTCCTGCCCAGTAGCATTTGCTGACTAGGGTGCATCGCCCAAGAGTATGTGGGGGAAGCATGCAGGCCTGGCTGTCTCTGCACTTCAGCTCCATCCAGTTTTCAACTGGTTTGTTGCTTCTCTCCCCACATACCTTGGCTCCCTCTGCAATGGCCTCTGCAGTCCAGCCATGCTCAGGCACAAACTCCAGCGCCGCTGTGAGGATTCGATGCTGCAGCTGCTCCTCGCTCTCATAGTCCTCAGACTCCTGGCCGCCCTGGCCAGTGTAACTATGAGAAGGTATTGTTACAGTGAGGGGAATGTCACCACCAAACACCAGAGCCCTGGCTCTGCCACTCACTCGCTGACATCAGGTACATTTTGAGACCTGCTTAGTGTAAATCTGGCCTCCTCCAGTAAACTCCTTCCCTGTCCAGCAAAATGATTCTTAGTGAGCCTTTGCTGTGAGAGAAGAGAAAAATAAGGGAAGGAGGGCTCAATGATGCCTACATGGAGAGCAATGAGCCCCACATTCCCCCTTCTTTACAGAAAACTAAACTATAACCTTTTCCATCATGGGCTTTATACTGTAGGTATACAGATAACATATGGTCCCTGTTTTTTCAGATTTACACAAAAATCCAGAAGCAAAGACTCGCACTTTGCAGATGAGAGAGTTTCCCTCTTGAAAGCAAGTCCCATACTGTCTCCATGGTGGAATTTGCACTGTCACAGCAAACCACCTCTCCAGCTGCTGCACTCTGGGGCTCCTTAACTGTGGATCTTCTTGTCTTCAAGTTTCAGATGTGAGATTCAGGAAAGCAAAAGCCTTCCAATCCCTCTGTCGGCAGGACAGTGCTAGAAGGAGCTGCTGAGTTACCTGGGGCGAGGGCCCTGAGGTTGCTGTTCAGGCTGGTGGCCAGCTGGAGGTGAATCAAAGCGCTGCTGAGAGGAAGATGACAATGGCTCATTCCTGTGCTCGTCAGAGGCTCTCAGCGTGGCCGAGGCATGGAGGGCACGGAGGGGTGGGCAGTGCTGGCTTCCCTTGCTGACCACTGCAAGGAAAACCAAGAGTCAGCATCTCCTTCCAACATCAGGAAGCAAGGAAAAATAAGGTGAAGAGGGCTGTGGTGAATGCAGCTGAGAACACAAATTCATAGTGTCTTTTTTATGCTTTTGATAAGCACCACTCTTGGCTCAGCTCATGTCTATGTGAATGAAGCAAAAACGTTTTATGAGGGAAAGAACAGTGCAAAGTTTCCCAGTCTTGGACTGGAAAGCAGGCACCCAAACATGCCCTCTCCCCATTTCGGTCCCTGAGTAAGTGCTGATCTCAAAACAGGGGATATAAGGCAAGTCCGACTTGGGAGCTGAAGAGCTCTGACAGACACCACACACTGACCACTGAGGGACTGCTCAATGACACTCGGCAGGAACTTTTAATGCTGCTGGTTTTGGGGTGTAAGCTTTTTTTTTTTTAATAAAATTGGTTTCACGGCCCACGCTACTGAAGAAAACCACCCCCGAACAACCCCTCGTCCAAACCCGCCCGCTCCGGTTCCCTCACTCCCCTCGTGCCCTTCACCTCACCTTGCCCCGCCCCGCCCCGCCCCGATCGCCGGGCCGCGCGCACGGGGCCGCGCACGGGGGCGCGCTCCCCCCTCCCCTCCCCGCCCCGGGGCCCGGGCGCGCCCCCCCCGCCCCTCACCCGCGCGGCCCCGCCACAGCCGCCAGCCCGCGCGCCGCAGCGCGCCCGCCGCCGCCATCTTGGAAGCGGGCAGAGCGCGATGACGTCACGGTGACGGCGTCAGAGCGGGACGAGCGAGCGGAGCCGAGCGGGCCGGGCCGCGGGAGGTGAGCGGGGAGCGGCGCGGGACGGGGCTGGTTCTCCCTTTTTTCCCCTTAAAGATCTTTTCTGAGACCTCATCTGAAGCGTTGGGGGGGTGGGTGCTCTGTGCATGTGTAATTCCTTCACGAAATTTTCTCACGTATCCTGTCCTTGCTCTCTCTGCTCGGTGACCGAGAGGTTTATTGAGGCTGTTCGCCATGTGCTTAAAATGCGCACCTGCTGTAGGGCCCGCAGCCTTGTGCTGCGTCCGGGCCCTGGAAGCCCGAGCGTTCCGGGCCCCGGGATCCCGAGCGTTCCGGGCCCCGGGATCCCGAGCGTTCCGTGCCCCGGGATCGCGAGCGTTCCGGGCCCCGGGCTCCCGAGCGTTCCGGGCCCCGGGATCCCGAGCGTTCCGGGCCCCGGGATCCCGAGCGTTCCGGGCCCCGGGCTCCCGAGCGTTCCGGGCCCCGGGATCCCGAGCGTTCCGGGCCCCGGGCTCCCGAGCGTTCCGGGCCCCGGGCTCCCGAGCGTTCCGGGCCCCGGGATCCCGAGCGTTCCGGGCCCCGGGATCCCGAGCGTTCCGGGCCCCGGGATCCCGAGCGTTCTGGGCCCCGGATCCCGAGCGTTCTGGGCCCCGGGATCCCGAGGGTCCGGGCCCCGGAGCCGGGGCATTCCCGGCTGCTGGGAGCCGGCTGTGCTGCGTCAGGAGGCTGCAGTTCACAGCCCTGACGTGCTACAGAACCCTGGAATGGTTTGGGTTGGAAGGGACCGTCACGATCATCGCATTCCAGCACAGCAGCTTTCTAATCTGCTGAAGCGGAACCTGCGCTGTTGTTTGACCCCTTTCCTTGCCCTGTCCCTCAGGGACTGCTGAATGTGTGTGTTATGGAGATAAGGGCCCCTCCTCGCACCACCCACACGATCCTCGGCCTCCTGCCTGCATCTCAGGGAGGTGCTGTTGCTGTTGGTGCAATTTGGGATGACTGATTTTGCAAGGTCATGGCTTGCTGTTCAGAGAGGAAGGTGTGACTTCGGGTTTATCTTTCCCACCTTAGCATTGCAGCTTAGGTATCTTTCAAGATTTTCAGCCTTCTTCTTGGGAAAGTTGACTTTTTAATGGGATTAATGTGTGTTTACAAATGTTACTGTCTGCAAAACCAGCTGTGAGATGTTATAACCTGCAGTGTACATCCAAGGTGTACATTCCCTATTGGGTTGGCATTGTGGTTGTTTTAGTGTGAATTCCTACCACAGTAGCTCAGAAAAGGCACAGATTGTCCTATTCTGAACTTGTTTGCAATTTCCAGGAGAGAGGGGGAGTCTACAGCACACAGAACCAGAAGAGCTGTGGGTCAAAATCCCTCTCCATCTCACTGCAGTTAAATTTGGTACAGCATATCCATGAACTGTGCCTTAGTGACAACGTGGTGGCAGTAAGGCATTACCCAGGATGTGTGATGTAGTGATTCCTGGTAAAGACCTTGCTTAAAACTGTCTCTCCAGAAATAGGTGTGTCATCTGCAGCTAAATGAAGATACACTGGGCAACTGGTCAACAGTGCTCTCTGTTCTCTGTGGTGTCTTAAATTAGGAAGAAAACAGGTTTGTGTTGGATAAAAGAAAGAGGGGAGGTCACTGGGTTCAGTAGCTGGTGCTGCTGTGAGAACAGGTGATGATGGGCTACTATTGCCACACAAGGAATACAATCATTTAAAATATCACTGGAAACAGTTTCTCAAAACTGTCACTGCACATTCTGTTCGCTCTTCCCTCCCTGTAATTTACTCACCCAGTGCCACCAATCATAACAGTGGGAAGAGCCTCAATCTGGAATGCTGGGAATGATGAAAGTTACTTTTTACTTCTCCTGTACTGTGTACTGGGTAAGCAAACTCTGCTAGGTTGTGTTTGGAGTAGGAGAGACAAGGCAGTGTTTAATGTCAAATAGCTGTCACTGCTCAGGAAATTCAGAAATCCTGTGTTTGTCTTATTCCAATTTTTAAGGAAAGAAGGTAAGTTTTTTTGTTACTTTGTTGGTTTCTTTAAAGCATGGCTTGCAGTTTCCCAGCAAAACCACTGTGTGAACTGGAGACAAACTGAATGATGCCCTGAAGTTTAGCTCTTTCTTCATGTCCTGCTAACACTCAGCTTGTGGGAACTTGGAACTGCAGGCAGACCTCCAGAAAATTATCCCCGTTTATAAAATAACCCAACTGATTAAGTCACAGTGCACAGAGGTTTGTGCTGTGCTTGGCACTTACCCTTCCTCTCTCTCTCCTGCCTGTTCCTCCCCCAGGCAGGTTTGCTGCTGCTGAAATGGGGGAGTATGGAGTGGCTCCAGGCCAGCGCGTGGCCATCGTCTGGGACAGCTCCTCGCCGGTCGAAGCCCTGAAGGATTTGGTGGATAAAGTCCAGGCACTGGTGGGAGCTGATAATCGTGTCTCTGTGGAAAATGTTAACCAGCTGCCTCAGTGTAAGAATGAGCTTAATTTTTCACTGTTTCCTTCAAAGGGAGAGGGTTCTGCTGCTGTGAGAGCCAACACCTTCCCACTTTGGGAGTCAGCACTCAAAACATCAACAGCACCTGCTGCTGACTCTTACCCTGGGCAGTACAGCAGGGGAGGTGATGCACCCTGACTGGTGTCTTTAATAGTTACTGCTGTTGTACTCAAGCACAAGGGATGAGGGAGGTGGAGTTGGTGCATTAAGCTGTGTGTTCCATGTGTAAAATTGTACCATCTTCCTCTTTCTTTGCAGCGGCTCACAAGGAGTCCAGTTTCGACGTGATCCTCTCTGGCATGGTCCCAGGCAGTACAGCACAGCACAGTGTGGAGCTCCTGGCTGAAGTAGCTCGGATACTTAAGCCAGGAGGCCGTGTCCTCCTGAAAGAACCAGTGGTTACAGAATCAGGTGAGAGAATCTTGCTTCCCTGGCAACATAGCATTTCTCATGAGGATTAGGCTGAAATAGAAAGGACAGGAACCCCAGTCGACACTGAGGGATTTTCATTCTCCTGACACACTAACCCAAATCACAAGGTTTTTATCCTGTGCTGAAGCTGGTATCCATCAGGGATGTCTGCAGTCACTCTCCCATCAAAAATGCTGGATAGGCTTGTTCCTAAACGATCTTGAAAAGCTTCAGTGACTGCTGTTTTCTCCTCAGGGTGCAGTGTTAAGTAGTTGCAAATGTTGTGTTTCTGAGGAGCTTCTGTAGTGGTTTTAAAAACAGGTCACAGATGCTGAAGAGATTGCCCCAGAGAAATAGTTATTCAGAAAAGGTTAAAAGTTTTCAGGCTGAGTTTTAGGAGAAAAGCCAGAGCACCTGCCATGAGACAGCTGGACGAGCCATGAGAAGGTGAACACAAGATGATTTCTTAATGTAGTGTTCATTTAGGAGTCTGTGTTTTGAAAACTTCATGAGTAGTTTAATAGGTAAAAATGTTTGGGAGGGAGTTTGTTTGGGGATTGTTTTTTTTAATCTTTTTTTGGTGGGTATTGGTTGGATTGAGAAATGTTTTGGCATATATAGAACATACTTGGAGCTAAAATGGCTTTGTGACCCCACACTGTTATTCTAATGAACAGGCTACTGATGCTTTTTCTGGTTCGTTCTGCTGTTGACTAGAAAGGGCCAAATTTTGGTGCAGAAGTTTGGCTTAAGTGCTGCTTCTAAAGTTCTTGCTCTTTCAGGTTTCTCTGAGCTGTATTCTTGTTCTTGCCTCCTCCTACTCTGCTTTTGTGTCTTGCAGGAGACAATGGCAAAATCAAGACAGCAGCCAAGCTCCTCACAACTCTGACTCTCTCTGGCTTGGTGGAAGTGAAGGAGGTAGGGATGTGTTTACCATTTCCAAAATGCCCTTGGGCTGTTACCTGGGGATTTGCTGGGTGATGAGTTTTTTAGCTACCCTGGTTTGCTGTAAATGTGCATGGCACAAACTTCAGTTACTATCAAATAGGGTTTTTCTTTAGGGTTGAAAATACTGACTATCTGTTCACTGGAATGCTGGGCTTGGTCTTAAAAGAAGGGGTTCTGCATGAGGTTAACCTAAAATCTTACTTGGCAGCTGCAAAAGGAAGTGCTGACCCCGGAGGAGGCCCAGTCTGTCCGAGAACATCTGGGTTACCAAGGCAATGACCTTCTCATTATTCAGATAGAAGGCAGGAAGCCCAATTTTGAAGTGGGATCCTCAAGTCAGCTCAAACTTTCCTTTGCCAAGACACCTGGTCCTTCAGGTAAGGAGTGGTGCATGCTGAATATCTGGATTTTGTGGCTCTCTTTGTTGCATCACTTGCAACAGGGAGACAGTTCCTGAGTAGGGAGTGCTACAGTAAAAACCTATGAAGTGGGTTGAACTCTATTTGTTTGGAGTAGATGGGGCAAAGGCTGGAATAACTACTATTTCTTCTTTTGTTTTGGCTCCAGGAAAACCCTCTGTGGACCCAGCTGCTGCCAAGCTCTGGACACTGTCTGCCAATGACATGAATGATGAAGGGATGGTAAGTGGTTTTCTTTGTGAAAGAATTCTTTCCTGTTCTAAATACTTTCAGTCATGTCTCTTGGGAAGCTTTACAACTTCAGAGATAGAAAAACATCCCTAAGGCAAAATAGCTCATCTCCTTCATGGGGTCTGGAGAGCTCAGTGATGTGGTGAGGGCAGAGAGGAGACAGGGTAAGAGGGCAGAGCTGCAGCACTTTAATGCCAGGGTAGAGATAGCAGCATTTCTTTGAACATAACTCAGCAGTATCATTCCCTACTGAAAAGTCCATTTCCTGCATTTTGTCTTCCATGGTGTGTTTTCAGGATCTTTTGGACTCTGATGAGCTGTTGGATTCAGAGGATTTGAAAAAGCCAGATCCATCATCCCTCAGAGCTCCATCCTGCAAAGAAATGGGCAAAAGGAAAGCCTGCAAGAATTGGTCAGTGCTGGAATTCATGTGTCAGTGAACCTTTCAACTGCAGCATTAAACTCTTGAGAGTGGGAGGGATTTAAAAAAGATTGTAGGCAATTTGCTGTTCTTCAGAACCTAAGTCTCTTGGTTCATGTCCTTTCTTATCTTAATTATTGGAATATAAATCCAAATACAGTGAGAATTGACTTGTGAATTGCTACAAATTATCACAATGGTGTGTATTATCAACAGCCATCTTGGACGTGGCTGCAAAGCTTGTGCAGCTTGCCTAAACCCTGATTTCTCACATTCCAAAGAGAAACAGCACATGCAGCAAGTGCTTTAGTGTCATTTCCCACTCAGTTTAAACTTGAGGAGTGTTTCAACACTTGTTATATAAACCATGGTGTTGAAGAACAAAGTGAGGAGCGTGAGTCCCAGAGTCAGCTGTGTTGTGTGACAGAGTGAGGGCTGTTGCATGTGAGTAGGACTGGCACAAGTGTTGATGACTGATGACCTTTAAACAGAAAGATGCAGGTGACTTCTTTGTTTTCTACAGCACGTGTGGCCTGGCTGAAGAATTGGAACAGGAGAAGAAGAGCTCACAACCCAAATCTGCCTGTGGAAATGTAATTAGTAATTTTTGTCTTTATACTGTGGTTTGCAGTATATGATCTCTGTGTAAGAATTGTGTTCCCTAGTCACTGCTGCCTGATCTGGATCACTGCTTCCACAAGCTGCCTGTGCATTTTCTGCACAGCTTCAGCCTTCACCCTGTGCCCATGTGCTCTGTACCAGCACAGGCTGTCTGTTCTGACTCCCTGGGTGAATCAGAGTGAGCAGTGAGCCTTTCCCTCTCTACTCATAGCCTAACCAGGGATCTGGTCAGGGAGGTTTGCCTTGTGGGACCTCAGGGGACTCATTTCTGTGTGAGCCCGATGCCTGCACAGCTCTGCCATCCACACTAACCAGATGTGTTGAGAAGGGGGTAGAAGGGACACAGTCTCTGTGCTCATAGATGCTGAGGTACATAACACCTCTTGACCCAGGGAAGAGACCTGAAAGTGGCACCTGATTACAGACAGTGCTTTTCTTTCCCTTGCCAGTGCTACCTGGGGGATGCATTCCGCTGTGCCAGCTGCCCTTACCTGGGCATGCCTGCCTTCAAGCCTGGGGAGAAGATTCTCCTGCAAGAAAACCAGCTCCATGATGCCTAACAAAGATGTGTCCTGCCAAGGACTCTGCTGCTTTTCCATCACTCTGAGGTTCTTCCTGCAGTTCTCATCCTCTCAAACTCCTGCTGTCCAGCTGATACTCCATGTGGGGAGGGACCCTGCAGGCACTGACACTGCTGTGAGCTCACTGCTTGTCACCAGCCTTGGGCTGCCTGATCCTCTGGTGACAAGTCACGTATCAGACTTCATGTGACACCTTGTTTTGGCTGACCTGACCTGATCCTGGACGCTGGCTGTCACAGCGTGTCCCACCAGCAGAGGGAAGTACAGTCACGTGTCAGGTTGTCCTTGTGTGCCTCTGGCATTTCCCATGCCCATGTCCTACAGCTCTAACTAGTCCTGATTTTCCCTGGTGAATCAGCAGCTCTGGCTCAGCCTCTGGGGTGTCTGGGCTCCTGCTGTCTTTGAAATTTGAACCTGCAGCCCCTTATCATGTGAAGGTGGTCAGCAGCTCCTGTGGCAAGTCAGGAGCAGGGAGTGTACCCTTAGCAGTATGTACTCTCAGTAGTGTGCATGGGAAAGGCTGTCAGGCATGATGAATTTTCAAGTGTGCTGGGGGCCCCTACCCCCAGTGTTTTCAGCAAAATGAAGAAGGTTCAGTTGCACCAAGAACTCCTGCCTTTAAGGCTCAAAGGTGATGAAACAAGATCTGTCTTGTCTTCCCACAGCTTTCAGTCCAACATGAACTGATAACACAAGGGCAATCTGAGACTGCCACCTCTCTTGGTGGTTACCCAAGTGAGTTACCTGCAGTGTCAAATACATAAGAACATAGCAATAACTTGATTTCTAGATGATCTGTGGTGCAGCCCTCTGCTCCCTCTCCATGAGGTACTATTTATTTGTGTAGTTACTGCTAGTGAAACATCCTGCAGGTGTGGGATGAGGGTGCTGTTCACATTTTGTGCTGGGCTTGCTTCTCACCCAGGGAGGGGGAGGAGGAAAGCCCACATTCAGTGTCTCAGTGGGGACTGCTTTGTTTGGAGCTCTTGCTCAACAGGATGTGACTTCTTGTTGTGTGCTACCTGAGTGACTAAACTCATGGAGGGGGCTGGGATGAAAGGCTGTTCTGTTCCTGAAATAAAAGTGACCAATAGTAAAGCCTTTGTTTTAAGGCTGATATGAGTGGTATTCTAAGAGTGTCTTCTTCTCCTGAGTGAATTCAGTGATTTCTTAAACTGCTCAAATGTTAGGTTGCATCTAGTTCTCCATAAATTGTTCCTCTGAAAACTTGAATATGTGGTATGCACTGGATACAACAGGTGTTAATGAAATCTTGAGAAACCTCCTTTCTGATCGCTCAGATGCTGCTCTGGCAATCACACTTTCCCTGCCCCAGGCTGTCATTGGTGGGGTTGAAGCCCCTTCCTTGCAGAGCACGGCTTCCAGACCCCCCTTCACTCCTCCCCACTCCCTGTTGTCAGCAAGAACAGCTCCCAAGGAGACAGGATTTGTGTGATAAACCACCTGTCCAACCAACTTCTTGCTCCTTCCTAGTGATGTGAGAAAATGGGCAAAAGCCTCTGCACACTTACAGCCTTTGGGGGTTTTATTGCCTTTTCTCAGCCTCACTCTTTATGAGGTCCCTGATAAAGGCAGCCCTTACCCCAAACTCCACTTTCCTCTTGCCCAAACTGGGAGAACCAGCACTTTTACTTTTGTTTCCCTGCATGAGTCAGCTTTCCTTTTTATGGCCAGCAGAGCTTGGGGAGCAGCAAGGACCCACTCCATGTTCCTGGCAGGAAAACCCATCGTGGATGTTTCACCCACCTGCCTTGGGTGCACACAGGGACAAGGGGCCCTCTCAAGAGGGAGGAGTATGGGGCAAGGAGAGCATTGTGTTTATCATTGCTTTATCTTCACACACTTGCTTAACAGCTTGTGGTAGTATCTTTCTGAGAAGTGAAATTGTAGTTGCTTCACCTTTTTAAAAATAACCAATGAGCAAAGATTGCCCTCACCCTTCCTGCCTGCACGGGAGAGGTTGCCTCAGTGAGTTCCTCCAGCAGCCCTGGTTGCCTTTCCCTGCCTCTTGCTCACTGGTGTTACTGCTCCAAGGCTATTTCATGGCTTCTTGCCTGTTTCCCTGTTAAAAATGCCATCCCAGGTCTGATTCCCCACTAACCTTGGCCATAAAGCAGGATGCAAATGCAGCACTATGAGTGTCCCATCTTCCTCCCTTTCATTGATCAATAACTCTTCCCTGGTGGTGCAATGAGCCTTATGTTTACTTCTTTTTAAGGCAGTTAAGCAAATGCTGAGCCTCTGACAGCCCTTGTTAGTCTTAATTTGATTTGTACCTCAGCCTTCCAATTTTGCCTGTTTGCAATTTAGTGAGCATGTCAATCTGCTCATGTCCTTTGTGGTTTTCCTCATAGCCTTCTTTTTTTGACCAGTGGGATTCTGAAGAACTCTGCAGCTATATTTACCTCCTCTGAAACTTCCCCCCTTCACTTAGCAAATTGTAAGTGGCTACCAAGGCTGTTAGTACAACTCTCAGGTGTCTGGCTCAGCTCTTCTTGAATTCATGAGCAGTCTGTCCCTTAGTTGAAGGTTTTTTTAAAACCATTTTCTCCTTAAAATAACAACAAATCATTTCATGCTATAGACACAAGAGAAGGGCTGTGTTGGTCCAGCCCAAGGGCCACCCAGGCTGGCTATAGAGAATCATGGGATTCTTTTAGGTCACAGTAACTGTTTAGGACAGGTGACTGTTTGAGTCCAACAGTTACCCCATCACAGCCAAGCTTGTGCAGGTGTTTGTGTCACTGGTGGCAGGAATGTTGATGGGGCAGTGAATGGAACTTGGTCATCAGGTGCTGATCGTGCCATGCCTGGCAGAGAAGCTGATGGGGTGGGTGTGAGAACTGGCTCATGACAGACACACTTCTCACCAAACAGGATATCAGTACTAAACAGAAATTTATCTAACCTGACCTATTGACCAGAAGGCCACTACTTCACTCTACCAGGATTATTACCAGGAAAAGCCCAATTAGAGCTGTCCCTAAATTTCAGCTGGACTGCACAGCAGTGACTTCCCTCTTGAGCTGGGAGTCTTCTCAAAATCAGAAATACCTTACCTGAGATGAAGGGAATCCTTCTTTAGCCAAGGTGGAGATATGAGAGATCCTCAAGTAAGTCACTGAGAGCTTGCTGAGTATACACTATGAAATATTACTAATCCATGTAGTTACTCCAAATTATAATAAAATTTATATGGATAATTCATTAGGCATAAAGCATTGGACTGAGCTGCACTGTGGTGCCAGAAAGGTTTGAAAAGCAAGAGGGTCCACTCAAACTTACAACTCAGTGAGAGTTGTAAGTCCTCCTTATTCTTTCTATCTACAATCCCCCTATAAATCATTCTAACTCAACTTTAATGATCAGTTTTCAAGGTTGTCCCCTCCATCCACTCTCATTTGTTTAGCTAAGTGAACTCAAAAAGCCTAGGGGTACTCTGTCAACCCTTACTGACATTCCTTCACTTTACTCAGATTTGTTGTTTTTCATTTTACTCACTGCCAGGATTCTCAGAGTCCATCTCCACACTACCTCAAAGTGTTCCTCACTGCTTCTGTTCTGTGATCCCACTCTGGGTCAGCCATTGGCCAGAGTCTTCCCCCAGCAGCTTCTTCCCCTTCTTTGGTTGCACTCCTGCATTTTGTACACTTGTGTCAGGCAAACACCACTTGGCTGTTTGGTGTTTGTTTAATGGTTGGACATCTGCCCAAGTTGGATCATATGTTCTGAGAATAACCCAGAAGAGCTGGACTGTCTTTTTGGGGTCATCTCTGAACCTCAGCACCTGTTGTGGCTGTAACACTACATCATTAGAGCTATATGCTGGTTTCAAACTCAGTGGGAAAATTAACTCCAGTCAAGCTGCTCCTCTTCCAACAGCAGAGGAAACACCAGCCGAGACCACAAGTGGGAATCACAATTTTATTGAAAACTCACAATGAACACAACATTATCAATAAAAGAGGGCACAAAAGAGAGTGCTCTACCCACGAGAAGGATATTCACCACCAAACCAGCAAAACCATCTGGCCACTCCTAGTACAAAGCAGATCCATGTGCATCACTGCAGCAGCACCTCTGTGAAGTAAGCAATGCTTTTTCATCCTTGCTCTTTGTGTTTTAAGTGAGTGAAAGACAGCAAGGTCAACCCACATCACAGCAGGTGCCTGCTCTAGAGAAAATCCAGAAAATTGCTCCAGGAATTCTCATGGCTGTGCCACCCAGCATGTCCAGGATCAAGCTCTTCCTGAATGCCATGTTGGCCACACAGTGTACAAGTGTCATTCCTGAACACAGAGCAAGTAGCTAGAGGAGCCTGCCAGTGACTGGAGACAATGAAAAGAGTTGCTGAGGCTTGGCAGTGCTTGGAGCTGCAGAAGGCAAAGGGAAAACAGGCTCAAGAGCCCTGTCCTCACCAAGAGACACAGCTTCTTTCAGGGGAATATAAAGCAGGGTTCTGCAGCCTCTTGGGGGTTATAGGGGTCTTCGGTCACCAGGACTGCACTGCTGTATGAGCTAACACCTATTTTTTGAGGAGGACCACCCCAACAGCTGGACAACAAGCTGCTCACCTCCCTCACTTGCCCTCTTCCTTAGGGCAGGCATTCACATCTTTGCTGGCAGCACTGCCATCCCCACCACTCTGCTTCTGTTGCAATGGCTTGACCTCAGTGTAAATGACATTGGAAGAGGTAGGTCCTGTCACCTTATTTTCAAAATTCAGGTTGGCATAGGTCAGGTCCTCAGTCTCTCTCACTGGAGCTACCTGCAGGGAGAGAGCAATGAGTAGAGCCTTGGCTTTTCATTCTGTGTCTCCCCTGCTAATACATTTCCACTGGCACAACTCTTTGTGCTGCCCAAGCATTACCCAGATTGCTCAGAAGTGCCACCTACTCAAACACTCATAAGCCCTTATTTAAAAGGAATTAATAAGTGTTTAGGACCATGTTTTCAGAAAGCAAAGCTGATTTCACTATGAAATCCTTTAAGTGGGTACTCAACACACAATGCTTTTTTTGACAGGGAGGAGGAAGAGGAATGTGCAAAGCCCTCCCTGGCTTACCATACTGATCCGATTCTCCTCTGCCCCTTCCTCACCCAGAAGCTCTCCTGAAAAAGGAAACCTAGTTTAAATAGTTGTTAAAATAGTGACAATGATCATTATTTTAAATAAGGAAAATAAT
The DNA here is from genome assembly GCF_009819885.2 of Catharus ustulatus. NCBI lineage: Eukaryota > Metazoa > Chordata > Aves > Passeriformes > Turdidae > Catharus > Catharus ustulatus. The sequence continues at coordinate 15,255,575 of NC_046231.1, read as the reverse complement.
GAAAGAATGAAGCAAACATCTGCTTTTGTTGTGGGAAAGGATGAAACACTGGCTATGCAGTTCTGAAGATGGACAAGGGGCTGGAGGGGTTGGCAAGGGCTTAAAAACCCTTGAAGGGGCTGGAGGAGAGCTCCAAGATGGACACTTCCAGATATGCAAAACCTGTTCCAATCACTCCACAGGTTGTGCCATAACCAGACTGCCACCAGCAAGGGGCCAGAAGGAAGGGAGAGAGGTGAACCTTCTCACCATGCTGGGACAGCTTGTTGAGGAGGACAGACTTGTGGAAGGGAACACTGAGTGAGCAAGAGCAGTAGGATGTCAGAGATGGACATCTCCCAAGCCTGGCTTTGTCCAGAGCAGCAGCTGAGGAAGAAATGCCAACCTGTTCTGTTCCTTGTGCGCTGCCACAGCAGGAAGCCAATCACTGGCATGTGAAGGAGTGTCCCAATTGCTAAGCCAAGGAGGATGCACAGGAGATCTGCACACACAACATCACAGAGGCACTCGTGAGCCACCATCCTCCCATGCAGGGACACATGCTGCCATTGCCTCCCTCGTGGCAGGGTCAGCTTCTTCCCAGACTTGGGCTTCCAGACCCTGAACCACCTCCAGCTTCAGGGTGCTGACAAAATCCTGTGGCGAGTGGTCTCCAAACTCATCAGGGGGTAGTTGGAGCATCAGAGCCCCTTCCCAGCATCACAGCCTCTGATCTGCTGGTGCCTACCCCAGTTTGGCAGTGGGTCCCACCCACTCATGGGAAAACATCTGGCTGTTTTCTCCCTTACTGCTCCTCCCTCTTTTTTCCCCTGAGGACCCCTCCTACCCTCCACTCTTGTAACCAGGGGACTGTGCTGGGTTGGCTCCTCCAATTCTCGGGATGCTTTCAGGGGGAACAATGCATGGAAGAATCAGAGGAGTGCTGGATGCAGCATCCTTCTCTGCCCACTCACCTCCCCCATGGAAACAGACCCACTGCCACTTACTCAGAAGTGTGCTGGTTCCAGTGTCTGTTGAGTTTGGTCTTGTGATGGAGACTGTACACACAGAGATTTCTGTGCAGGCTGCACACATGCTTGAGATGCTAAAATTCTTACAGTTTTCTCTGAGAACTGTTCTTCGTGTGCAGTTTCCAGTGTCTGTCAAGTTTGGTGTCGTGATGGAGACCCCACACACAGGGATTTCTGTGCAGGCTGCACACATAGTTGACATGCTGAAATTCATACAGTTTTCTCTGACAACTGCTCCTTGTGTGCAATTTCCAGTGTGTGTTGAGTTTGGTGTTGTGATGGAGACCCCACACACAGGGATTTCTGTGCAGGCTGTACACATGCTTGAGATGCTGAAATTCATACAGTTTTCTACCAGATCCACAGCGTCGGTTTGACTCTCCCTCTCCAGACATTCAGGTTTGTACCAATTCACCTGCACTGTGAGATTCTCCAAACAAACCTTGCACTGCTCAGTGGTGGCTGACTCTGCCTGCAGACTGCCTGTTCCTGGAAGAAACAAAAGTAGAAGTGATAGCTGAAATACATATATATATATATATATATGATCTCACAGGGTCTTGTCCCACATGGCACTCATGAAAGACACAGTGAAGTGACCATCCTTTTCTGCAGCAGCTGATGATCTTTTCCAAACCTGGCTGCTAACCATTCCTCAGCACTCAACACTGAAATGCTGTGTGTTGACTCATGGATGCTGTGCACTGCACAAACTTTTCTGTGTCTCAGAAAGGATTGAAAACATGAGGATCAGGGGGAAGGCACCTCCTCCACCTGTGACATAGGTACCCAAGCAGGAAGTGCCTCATGCTCCACCATTTCATGGAGCATGAAGCAGGACTGGGGGACTGGCAGTGGATAATGGTGAGCCCTAGAGAAGCAAAGAAAATATAGCAAACAGCTCCCTGCAGCCTCTTTGGCTTCATCCCACCCCCTAGCCCTGGAGTACTTCACTCCTGAACCTCTGAGCTGAAGTCACTTCACACATTCTCAGGTGAATGCTCCCTCTCTCACCTCTATTCGATCTTTCCTTTGCATTCTGAGAGGTTTTAGTGGACGTCTGTCCCTTACCACCCTTGCTTAGTTTAGAATCTTTCTTCTCAGACGTGTTCTTTGTGTTCTCCGCCTGGCATGCGTGTGTTCCCGCATGTGCTGTGTTCACATTGACAAAGATGAGCTGGGTCAGATCATTTTTCTTCTCTACACCACCTCCACTCTGCTGTTTTCCATAATTCCAGGTGACTTTAAACCACTTCACCTCTCTGGCAGTGCTGCTTGAGCCTGCCTGAGGCAGACACTGCAAGATGACATCTAACCCTACCAGCACATCACCTGTGGCTGAAATCTGGTGAGCAAGTCCTGCTGGGATAAAAAAAAAAACCAAAAAAAAAACCAAACAAAAAAACCAAAACAAAACAAAACAAAAACAAAAAAAACAACAACAAAAAAAAAACCCACTATAGGAGTCAGTTTTGTCTTAAGGAATATCCACATCTTCCATGTGAAGCTGACCCCCCCTCCTTAGTAATCAGGCTTATAAGCATCTCTGTTTCCTTTCCCCCAACTCTTCTCCCTGCTGCTGAAGGCAAAGCTGGTTCAAAGCCCCCAGAGCTCACAGCCTGTGCATGTAAAGGGGACCCCTCTGCAAGGTGCTGCTGCAGAAGAGGAGTTCAATGATGCAGGAGGAGAGGTAAAAGCAGCAGCAAGCACTTTCCACATCTTCTGCAGGCACAAGCAAAGAGGGGAGAGTTCAGAGCAGAGGCAAGGGCACTAGGGGACTCACCAACTGACAGCCAGGTGAGGAGCAGCAGGGGCAGAAAGGTGTTGGCCTGCCAGAGCTCCAAACTGCCCAACAGCCTCATGGTGACCATGCTGGGTGCCCGGTGGGATCGGCTGGGAGTCTCCATCTCTCCCTGCAGTGCAGGGTCACTGCTCAGCCAAGGGCAGCTGAAGCCTTGCTGGGACCTCACCCCTTCACCACTGGGCCAGTCAGTTCCCTCTGTGCTCACAGGCTTCCCCTCTCTTCCCCTTCTCTTGCCTCAGCCCAATTCTTATCTTCTCTCTGCTCTGATTCCTCCTTCAGTTTCATCCTGACCACAATGCTGTCGGCCCTGAGACCTGAGTAATGCCCCCAGCAGCTGCTGATGGCCATTTCCCACCAGTCTAGGGCCCAGCCCAGCAGCTCCCTATACTTCCCCAGTCTCCTACAGCACCACCTTCCCATGCCACCAGCCTGTTTTGTTTTACAGCAGGGAATGGACCCCTTGGAGGAAGCAGTCACAGCAGGGGGATGGGGTGATGTCCACACCCATCTGGTGATGAGGTGTGCTTGCTGAGCCCAGGTGGGGACACACACACCCTGCCAGCCCCCAGGGAATTGTGGTTTGACATGGGGATGGGCTTGATCAGTGTTCTGGTTGTGGGATGTACACAGCCCTGCAGAGCTCTGCCCTCACTCTGGCCACGAGCAGCCAGATCCCAGCTCCCGTGCAGCCCCTGTCACCTCTGGCATGAGGGACACTAGGACATAAACATCCACTAGGCCAGACACAGCTTGTGTCACCCCTGCCACCAAAGGGACATGTGCAGCAGTCAGCAGGCACAGGCCCCTCTGGCTCCCCAGCCTCTGTGGGTGCAATCTCTGCTGCTCCCCACTGCCTGCCACCGCTCTTCCTATTCATGCTCAGAGCAAAACCTCCTCCCATGTGCCATTTCCTTTCCTTACCCTCCACACCATGCTGGGCACACACAGCCCAGTCACACATGTCTCCAGAAGACAGGGTGTTCACTCTGCTCCACCAGCCAGTGGAACTTCCTGGCTGATGCTGAGATGTCATCTGCAAACCAACCCACATGAGGAAACAGCAACACCAGCATGATATGTGCTGATAAGAGGATACAAGATCCACAAGAATGACAAGTGAGAGGTTCTGTATCCCTCTTACTCTCCCCTCTGGACCTCTTCATCTCTTCCCATGCTCTTTCTGATGCTCAGTTCCTCTCTGCATTTCAATCTTCGTCTTCTCTCATTTCACAACAGCATAATGATGTGTACTTGTTTGCTTCCTTCCTTTTCATTTCTATTCTGGTTCTCACGTTTCCTGGCACTGATAAGGCCGAGACCTTCTCCAGCAGGAAGTGCCTTCCCTGTGTTCCCAGCTGTGGAGCTGGTGGAACCAAAGGTTAATGTCTTGCCTTCTGCTGACTCTACAGAGCTGCTCTCCTACCAGAGCCCTTCCAGCTCCACAGCCACATTCCATGGTGCTCTCTGCCAAGGAGAAAAGAGAGCAGGAAATGACAATGCTGCTGTTAGTAACAGGGTGCCGTGTCAGCAGCAGCTACAGCAGGCACTACACAATGCCCACACCAACAGAGAGGCTGCACAGTTCCTCAGGAGCTCCCCACTCCCTTGGAGTGAACAAGGGAAATACAGAACGTGACACCAAGGTCCTCCTCTCCCAGCTGGAGGGAGCGATGGTGGGGAGGATGAGGAGAGATTGAGAAGCCCTGTCCTCATTCGGCCCGTGGTGGTTTTACAGAGGTTCCTCCTTGGCTGGCGTGGTGCTGTACCCTCTGCAGGGTCGCCAAAGGCGATCCTGCCCTCGGCCCTGTGGGGCCTCACAGCACTGCGGAGCTGACGGGGCTCGGGGGCACATTAAGGTGAAGCCCCTGAGCCCTCACGGAGCTGGGCGGGAAGAGCCAGCATCAGAGCACGAGGCGACACCGAGTAGGAGGTGACACCGAGCAGGAGGCCCTACAGACACTGTCGCGCGTCCCTGAGGCACAACACGGCCAGGAGGCAGCCGGCCCTGAGACCCCACTCTGGGCACATCCCTAGAGCCCAGAGCGCCTCCCTTAGCACCCATCGCGGGGATGACGCTATCCCTTGCTGATCTCCCATTGGCTGCAGTCCCTGTCGGTCAGCATAAGCCCCGCCTCTCCGCCCGTCTCCGCCGTGGGATTGGCCGTTCCTCACGCGGCGCCTGAAGCCCCCCTGGGCGCCGCCATGTCCGGGGCCGCTGCCCGGCGGAGGGGCGGTGCTGTGCTGGGCTGTCGCGCATGCGCGGGCCGGGCAGGGGCGCCGCCCCGGGAGCGCGCGACCGCCTCGGGAGCGCGCCCGGCCCGAGGATGCGCCAGGCGGGACAGCCCCGGTGGCCCGGCCGGGCACAGGTGAGGGCGGCTCGGACCCCTCGAGCCCCACCGGGCTCCTCGCTGTCCCGGGGCCGCTGGGCGGCGAGCGGGGCGCGGTCCTGCCAGAGGGTGTGGGGCCGGGAGCGGCTGGGAAGGGGCCGGGGGTACCAACTCCGTGTGGGCCGGTGGGGTGAGGTGGGGCCTGTCCCGTCCGGCCCCCGAACGGGGAGGTGTGATGAGGTGAGGCGAGGTGAGCCCTGCCCCGTTCCAGAGGTGAGGCGAGGTCAGGTGAGCTCTGTCCCTGTGAGGATCCCGCACCAGGAGCAGCTGCCCGAGCCCAGGGCAGCTCAGAGCATCGTGGGCCAGGCAGAGGCATCCCCGGGGCTGCCATGGCCGGGCCATGAGCTTTGCACGAAGTCCGGTTTGGTTTCCAGGATTTTCCAGCTGCTGCTGGCTCCGGCACGGTGCTCACTGCCACCTTCGACCTCGGGCGGCACCTGTGGGAAGTGTTGTGCCTGGAACGGGGCCTTTGCTGCGGCACATCCAGAGCAGGAAGGACTGAATGAACGCTGGACTGGGCTCGTCTCGAGGTGTGGTGGGAGTTCATTGAGGCTGTGGACTCGGGGGTTATCGCACAACCTGCTGGCCCTGAATCAAAAGCACCTTTAGTCAAGAAAGCACGTCACTTTTTTCATCAACACGTGAACCATTTCATACAGAGCCTCAAGTATATTCATGTCAGAGGGCAGAAGTGTTTGCTGGTGTGCTCCTCCACCGTGTGCCTCCTCTTTCTTGGAACCCAAACTGAACTTTTTATGATTAGTTGGAAACATGTGAAAAACTTTCTCTTTATGCAGAGCTAGTGCTACACTGGCCAGCACCCTTCTGAACATGGGCTGCTGTTCTTTCACTACCTTTGGCCATCTGTAATGGTCCACAGCAGTTTCTGGGCCCTGTGATCCTTGACTGTAGTGTTTAGTTTTGTAGCCTTCTGCCTTTGGAGCTCCCAGATTGCTTCAGCATGGAATTGAAGGGGATCCTGTAGGAACCATCAGGTTTTTCATTGCACTGAGTCATCAACTTCTTGTTGCTATGTGTACCAAAAGAGTCAAAAAACTCCTTTCTATGACCAGGATGGGACTTCAAACTCACTGTGAAATTCAGCAAAAATGAAGGTGTTTTGTGGCCACCAAAAAAAAAGGAATGACAGAGCTTTTAAGTACTTCTGTTGGAAAATTTAAGTCAGAATGATGTTGCAAGACTGATTATTTCATCTCTGTTAAAAAGAGATTGATTTTTATCTCCTGACATGCAAGATATCTGTTGCAGTCTGGTTTCAGTTGCCCATAAAAGCTCTGCCTTTTGGGTTTTTCAGGGGAGGGTTCTCATTGAAGCATTCCTTCCAAGGTTTGACTATTGGAGAGGTTGATGCACTAGAATTTCAATTTTTGTAACTAATTTGTTGAGGCTTGTTTGAGGGTTTGAGGCTTGGTGGGTTCTAAAGTAAACACAGAAATTGTACTTAATTCTAAGCTGGTGTTGGTACCAGTTTCAGACATTTCTTTCTCAGAGCTGTTCCCATGCTCTGCCAAAACCAGTTTTGTCTAGTTTTCATTTCAGTGCTAGATGTGACTTCTGTGCATTCAGTGAGCCTCAGTGGATAGACAAGAGTCTCTCTTTTCACTCCATTGAATGACAAATGTCTGCAGTGTCTCATGGCAAGGGCACTTCACAACTTAAAACAGTCTGCTGCAAGGAGCCACCTCCTTCAGATTGTTTTGTTCCTGCCTCCTCTGAGCTCCATTTGATGTGCTCTTACACAGTGAAGGACAGTTAACATTTTGCTTTTCTCCATCCTAAGCCACTCTTGACTTTATTGCCTGCAACGTCTCTTCCCAGCTGAGAAATCTTTCCTTTCTTAGTTCTTCCTTTTCAGAAGATTTTGGTGGTTTTGATCACCTCTGCAGGACTCCAGTTCTGCTCCCCCCCTGCTAGAGGAGAAGTACCAGATGTGCACATGGAGCTCCAGATGATGGTGCTCTAGGGACTTCTGTGGCAGCACAGTGCTGTCCCTTCTTCCTAAACTCTTAATTACAGCTGCCTCTCCTCAGCAGTGGCCTTTTCTGACATGAGGCTTTAGGCTGTTTCCTCAGGGTGGCCTGGGCTGGAATCCCTCTCCTGCCCAGCACTGGAGTGTGTCTGCAGTGTGTGTGTGTGTGTGAAGGCTGCAGTACCCACGTGTGCCCCTTTTTAAAAGCTCCCATTACAGGTCTTTGATCATCTGCTCACTTCTGCTTTTTGTAAGGATTGCCTTTTTGCTGCCCTTCAGCACCCACATCCATCCTGCCCTGCCAAAGCAGCTGCTCAAAGTCTGGTGGGGGAAGAGGAGGCTGCAGGTGGCTCTCAGGGGAGGGAGGAGAAGCTTTTCCTCTGCTCAGGGCCACTCTGCAGAGCCTGGTGGCTGCAAAGTTTGGGGTTTCCAGCCCTTTCACTCCATACCCAGAGAGCTGGGGCTGTCCTGCTGGAAGTCATTGCTGAGGCTGGGTTGGCCACTTCTTGCTTTGTGGTGGTACTAGTGGTGACCTGCAGTTTTTGTAGCATCAGGAGCTGGTGCATGGTTTGTAATCACTAGAATTTGTAGGTTTGTGCCAATAGCTCCTAGGGATACCAATGTAGAAGCATGCTATGTTTTGGGATAAATGAGTTTAAGATTAATTCCACCTGACTGAGATTATTTTTAAAAAGTAGTTGGATGGAAAACAGGAAGGGATAACACTTAAACTGAGTGTTTGTTACAGAAATCAGTTTATCTGAGCAGCAGGAGTCTCCTGTTGCACATACTGTGGTGTTCTAGAACATTTTCAGTGAATTCAGCCTTTTCTGAACTGTTGTGGTGTTGTGTAAGTTAGACACATCTGTGTGATCTGGTGCAAGCAGGTGCACACTCACCTGGTCTCTGCTCCATCTTACTTTGTGTCCCTTCAAATGAAGATGATGTTCTTTCTGCTGTAAGGATTTTTAATTCTTCCAGACCATAAACTGCTAAACAGATTTGTGGGGACTTCAATAGATATGCCTTCATCCAGTTGCAAAGGGTTTTTTTTTTTGTTTGTGTGATTTGTATAAAGCAAGCCTGGATAGAAGCCATCCTCCTTGCCAGTATCCCAGGATCTCACCCTTTTATGTAGACTTCTGAATATCTTCAAGATCCTTTTGATTTTTGTCACTGCCTCATTTAAGTGTTCTGCTAAATGTTGGATAAAAAAGAGTTTGTCAGTGAACTTTGTTCATCCTTATAAAGAGTGACAGTGACAGTATCACTACAAATGCTGCATCACACAGACTAAGGAAAAACATACTGAATAATTAAGTAAATATTTCATAAGCTGTTTTATAGCATCTGTAAACATTTGTGTATTTTGCAAGATAAATATTCTCAAGCATTTCTGTTTTCTGCAAGCCATGATTCTTGTTGCTTATGGGTGTGTTGATCTGGTGCTGGTACCAGTTCTCTTTTTAAATGTGATCTTTGCTTTTTCATTGTAAGCTTCTAACGAAAACTGAATTCATCATGTTTTCTCTCAAAAAAATTTAAAACAGGTCAAGTGGGTGTAGTAGATGAGAATTCAGAAAGGCACAGAACAAAAGCTGGATTGTAGGTTTCTGTGGTGTCAGAGATTGAGGAGACTTCTGACATCTCTCCTTGAGGTTGGTGCTAAAGCAAGTGCTAAAGGCAGCTTGGCCAGCTGTGGACAGCAGCTGTGCTAAGACAGACTGGCAGGGATTGAAGGAATTGATTTACCAGGAAATATTTGGAAGAACAAAAGGAGTGTGACTTTACCAAACGTTTATGTATAGGAAGTATAATAATTCTGCAATAATTCTGCAAACCCTGCATTCCTGGAGATTAAGTGGCATTGACAGAAGGAGATACTTTTGACTATCCTAGGTGAAGCTTTAAACTACCCACAGTGGACACAGAGGAGCATCCTTTTCCTTTCAGAAAGCAGCTTTCTGTGTATTTAAACACAGAATTCTCTCTCCTTGTAGGCTTCTCCTCCCCAGGCAAAACAAGCTCACTGAATTCAGGCTTTCCCCACAGGACATATTTTCTAAATGCTCTCTAGACTGACTTATCTATTTGCCATAAAATTGTTAAGGTCCAAGTAGTTGTTTTCAGTTTGTGTATTTAATTTGGAAGAAAGATTTATGTGTCCCAAAGCATGTCTATTATTTCCAGCTACTTCAATTGGTCTAATAAAAGATATTGCCTCATCTCAAAAACCTTTATCTCATTTAGGGACTTACATCATCACAAATAGAGCAGCACTGCTTTTACTGCCAGTGTGACAGACTCTGTGTCCTGTCCTCTTAGTGCTTCCTGTCACTCCCAGCTTGTGCCTCTCTGGTTTATCCTGCACTCTTGTGTGTGTTTCTGTCCCCATGTGCTGAGTTTTGAAGCTGAAGAGACTGTCAAGCTGCTTTCTTACCATTCTTCTGCAATAGGTTTGTTAATTTGTCCCTTAATACTGTGTCTCTATAGATGGCACCTTTTGAGGGTTTTGGTTTTTGTCATTAGGATGTTTGAGAATGTTGAAAAGCCATATAAAGGACAAAAGGTGGAATTCAGGATAGATGTGTTTGATACCACAATGTGCCTTTTCCTGATAATGACTTGTAACTTTCCACATTTTAGGAACTGTGGATGGAACACCAAGCTGAGGAGCCGAACATTTTATTGAAGGCCTGTGTGTAGACCCTTATGCTTGAATGAAGAATGAAAATGCTCCCTGGAGTGGGTGTGTTTGGAACTGGAAGTGCTGCCCGGGTCCTGGTACCCCTGCTGAGGGCAGAAGGTTTCTCCATTGAAGCTCTCTGGGGGAAGACTGAAGAGGAAGCCAAACAGCTGGCAGAGGAAATGAACATCTCCTTCTACACGAGTCGGACTGACGATGTCCTGCTGCATCAGGACGTGGATTTGGTTTGCATCAACATCCCTCCTCCACTGACTCGGCAAATTGCTGTGAAGGCTCTAGGTACCTTTTTATCCTTGGAGTTGGATTAAATCCATAGCTTGTTGGCAGATTGAAATTTGAAGCTGTTACCCCAGCACAGTTCTGGTTGCACCAACGGGCAAATGCGGTGCTAAAAGTTTTCTGTGGCATTTGTGAGAAAGAGTACTTGGTGGTTTTTTTGTTTTCTTTTTTTTTTTTTAAATACTGTTAATAATTGCTTATAGCTCTGCTTGAACCAATTAAATATCTTGCTAAAATATCTTGCTCAGTTCAGACTGAAGTTATGATAGGGAGTTTGTAATAAAAATCAGCTGTATCAGAAATAATAATGAGAGGGTAAATAGCTTTATGCCCATTAAAAAAACCCAGAGCAACAGAAACATACAAATAGACAAAACAACTTAAATAGTTTAATTCATTTTAGATTTTCCCGTGTTCTGTACTAAGAAGCTGAGATTTGCCTGGAAGGGCAAGGTTATTCAGCTCAGCTTTATGCTTTCCTCACAAGTAAAACCAAACTTGGAGGTTGAAAGCCTTTGAAAAAATATTTGTAGGCACTCAGTAGAATCTTGTGAATTAGGAGCTAAGAAATGCTGTTTTAGCTGTGACCCTGGCCACTACCTGGAGCCACTCTTGACACATGCATGTCCACAGCAGGCTGATGTGTTCCCAAGTGGAGGAATCCTTCTCCCTGACTCAGGAGGGCAGATGGCTGGGGACAGAAGGAGGAATCCAGCTAGATCAGAAAGAAGGGATGACACCCCAGACAGGTTGGGCAGGGAGATAGGAGCCAGCTGCCCAGGCATCCTGACATTTCTTAATTCCCCAGAGTGTGACTTTGTAGTGTTAATGTCCCCTCCTGTAGTGCAGCGTGGGTGTCAGTTTGCGTGTAATTCTGTAAATAACAGGGGTGATATTTTTACTGTGTTTACAGGAGATACACAAGTTAATTTTAGGACAGGTAATCTCAGACCGTGTGAGCCAGGGTGGTTTGTTGTGCCTCTTTTCTCTACAGTAATTTCTTCTGGAAGTAAACAAGTCCCTGCACAAACATTTGCAATGTCACTTAGATATGCAGAGAGAGATTTCAGGCTGCTTTTTCCTTTTCTTTTTTACATTGTTAGATTTGTTTGTTTACCTCATTAGAGTATTGTTCTTTGAATTTTAAGGTATTCTGATTTTTAACTATTTAAACTGTAAGTTAGAATTTATCTCTTCAAATATTCTAAAAGCTCTTTAGGTTGTTAGGTAGTATGCATTTCACTAGGTCTTGTGGCTCTTGATGATCAAGTGGGCTAAAAAGGAGAGGATTGAACCTTCTCTGGTGAATTATTAACTAAATTAATTAATTTAATTAATTAGTCCTTCATTGAAGGCTGGGAGCCCATAAGATGGCATTATCCAGAGGAGGAATGGAAGGTAAAGCTGGTGCAGAAATACAGAGGCTGTATGTATGCTTGAATGCAAATATAGGAAATGGAAGGCTGAAAAAGCCAGGGAAATGGATGGATGTAGCAGGAAAGGGTAACAATCACTTCCTCTGTCCTGAGGTGTTCTGATATGCAAACTGATGCAGATATCTTCAGACCAGGGTGATGCTGACCTTGCCTTTCAGCTTTCCAGGTTCATTGCACTGGTATTTGTAGGTCTGCTGCCCAGTACATCATTACTTATTTAAAGCCAGTGTTGGGTGGTTTCCTGTGCCTGAATGTTCTAAAGGAACACAGAACCAGGATAGGGCCAAAGATGGCAACAACATTTTCTCTGGAGGTTGAGATGGATACAGTGATGGTTATAATCAGAGAATTATCAGCTGGGAGTTGTTTATAACAGATTGGTTTTTAGTTGCCAAGAGACTGGGCTTTAGGAAATGTCAGAAGTGGTGCAGTAATAATGGTCTTGTGTGTTGTATTTTGTTGGGCTTTGTTTGTTTGTTTTAAAGTGGTGACACTTTTATAATTTATTTTTGTACATTTTTCTACTTCTTTTAAAAAAATGTGCTTCCATTTTTGTTCCTGGTAAAGAGGAGAAAAAAAACCCCAGTTTTTCTAGGTGGTGCAGTTTCCTTGCCTGAGTTTCTTGCTGACAGGCATCCATGAACAAGCCTGGGGACAAAGCAGTGACACTGGTTTGAGTTCATGAACCAGACAAAACAGATCAAAGCCCAGGGGATAGTTCATATTAAAATCAGTGTAATCTCATGGTTTATCTCCACAACAGGCAAAGCAAGAAGCTCTCTTTAAATTTGTGCTTCTTTTGATCTCAGAGGAACTAAATACATTTCACCAAATGTCTGTGTTGTGGTTCATGTCCCACAGTTAAATGCACCCATCCATGCTCTTGTGTCTCCTGGCTGGTGAGGGCCTCAGCTGAAAATTTTGCAGCTGTGGTTTAGGAAAACAATATGGTACAAAGTTCAGGTTATTAATTACCAAAACAATAGTAACAATCCTAGGGAGGTAAGCTGCACTGCCTTGGAAAACAAAAGGCATGGCCATGATATTGGTAAGGACCTTGTAGCCATCTCTGCCTTGGCCCTTGTCCTTGCTTCATGGCCCTCTCTGAGCCTGGGGACAGCTGGAGGGATGTTCCATGAAGGCAACAGCAGGATTATCCCAGAGCTGCTGTGTGTTCCCAGGTCTCCATCCTGGCACTCAGCAGCACACAGTGGGCTGTGTCAGTGCTCTGCACTGGCTGCCATCCCTAAAATAGGCATCAGCCAGTTTTAGCTGCTCAAGTGGCTCGGCCTGGGCTGCCACAACAGGCACAGCACTGAGTGAGGGCGGGGCTGGTCAGCAGAGCAAGGACAGCCCGGTGTGAGGAACTGCCCGGTGTGCCAGGGCTGTGCCCAGGCTCGGCCATCTCTGCTCTCAGTCCCCCTGCAGGGAGCAGGGGAGCAGCACCACAGAGCACTGGCTGCAGAGCTGTACCCAGGGTGTGCATGGAGCAAGAGTCACGTTGGTTTTCTGCAAGCTCTGAGGATGCAGAGCTGCTCAGGATGCTGTGAGCATCCCTTTGCTTTCTCTGGTGGTGCCTGGAGACAAGCACCATTTAAACAAGGCAGATAAACTGGACTGAAGCAGCTCTAGCTGCTTGTGCAGGTGCTTCAGCTAGAGTCCTGAAGAATATTGAGCTGAGTGTTGTGCCTTGCCTTAGCTGCAGGATTTGGGGCAAGGGAGTCAGCAATGGTCCCAGAAATGGGGGATTACCAATGGGCAGCCAGGGTGTCCACTGGGAGATTGACCCGAGCCTTTGTTCTTTAAAGCTGCTGAGGGCTCCTATCAATATGGGGGATTTCTCACTTGTAGTCTTCTCATTTTCTGCCTGGATTTTACCTGTGTCTATTGGAAGCAGAGGTTCTGGTCTCCTGTAGCTGTCCCCTGGCTGAGCTGTGTCTCGGGAGAGCGCTGGCCCCTGGCCCGCTCAGAGGGCTCCTGGAGGGCTGGCCGGGTGCAGCCGGGAGGGGGAGCACAGAGAGCAGGATCTGCCTTCCCCTCGAGTGCCAGAGACCGACTGAGGTTCCTGTGCTGGTCCCTCCTCACTGGGACTCAGTTAAATTGAGCACAGTGTGCTCCTGGCTAAGGAGGAGCTTTCAGAGAGGTGCCCACCACTGTGTGCAGCGATTCCTGCAATTCCTGGGCAGAAACAGTGGTGTGCCATGACTGACCTCCAGGTGTGGCATCCCCACTTAGTGTCTGTAATAATCATGCTAGGAATAACATGGTTATTACACTGACAAATGTTTAGATAAGTATTTGATCAGAACAGATGTAAAACAGGAAAAAACAGTAGAAGTAAAACCCTGCCATGAGAAGGGGAATACCAGAAAAGCTCCAAATGTAAGAATTGGTTAAAACTTGTGCTGTCATGCTCTTTTGTATTACTTTGTTTCTGCTTTAAAGTTATGAAAAAAAGAGGATTATTGGCTGCCCCCATTGATTTAGGCTGAGCACAATGTAAAGTGCATCAGTAGCAATAAGAGTTCAGTGGGTCAGCTTGGGGGTGCAGCTCTTGTCTAACTCAGTTCACCTTTTGTCTGATTGTACAAACAGGCTGTATGTGCAGACCAAAATGATTTGCTTTCTAATTAGGAAGGGTTGTTTTAAAACAGTCCACTTACCAAAACATTATTTCTAATTCTTGTGTTCTGTACACAGAATCTGTATGTTTGTCTTTTATAAATATACATTTTTATATATAAGTAAATGGTATGTCCTATTTATATTAATTAATTAAAAACCACAAAACTGTATAGTGATGGCAAAATACAAAGTGAAAATCAAATCTCCCCTTCCCCCACGTCTTCCCTGCAGGGTACATGGCTTTTTTTGTTTTTCTCCTCTGGCTATACAGGCATTCAAATAACGTTTTAACTATAGCACTCATATTGTGTCTTGCTTTGATGCCATGTGATGCCATTTGGACATTTATCTGTCATGATGTAAAAATCCTCTCTTTATTTGGAGCCTCCCTCCGTTTGTCAGCATTGAGAAACAGCATTGAGTCTTGCTATTCTAGTTCCCAGACCTTTACCTTAGAAATTGCAGCAGGAAGGCCTAACTCTTAAAAACACCGATTCTTGACAAACTTTGAGGCACCTGAGCATGTTTTGCTCATGTATGCTAAATATTGCTTTTTTTTTTTTCATTTGTGCTGCAGGAATAGGGAAGAACGTGCTGTGTGAGAAAGCTGCTACCTCTGTGGATGCCTTCAGGATGGTCACAGCTGCCAGGTATTACCCCAAGCTGATGAGCATCGTTGGCAACGTTCTGCGTTTCCTGCCCGCCTTTGTGAAGATGAAGCAGCTGATAGAGGAGCACTACGTGGGCAACGTCATCGTCTGCGACGTGCGCGTCTACGGGGGCAGCCTGCTCAGCCACAAGTACAACTGGATCTGTGACGAGCTCATGGGAGGGGGTGGGCTGCACACCATGGGCACCTACATCATCGACCTGCTGACTCACCTCACCAGCAGGAGGGCTCAGAAGGTCCACGGCCTGCTCAAGACTTTTGTGAAGCAGAACACGGCCATCAGCGGGATCCGCCACGTCACCAGCGACGACTTCTGCGTTTTCCAGATGCTCATGGGTGACGGCGTCTGTTGCACTGTGACTCTCAACTTCAACATGCCCGGATCTTTCATCCATGAGGTCATGATTGTGGGGTCTGCCGGTCGCCTGATAGCTCGTGGGACAGACCTGTACGGGCAGAAGAACTCTGCTCTCCAGGAGGAGCTGCTGCTCACAGACTCTCTGCCTGTCAGCAAGGGCCTTTTGGAGAAGGGGTTCAAGGACATGCCACTGCTTTACCTGAAGGGAATGGTGTACATGGTGCAAGCCCTGCGGCAGTCTTTCCAAGAGCAGGAGGATCGAAGGACATGGGATCATAAACCTGTGTCCATGGCAGCCTCTTTTGAAGATGGTCTGTACATGCAGAGTGTGGTAGAGGCTATCAAGAAATCGAGTAGGTCAGGTGAGTGGGAGACTGTGGAGGTGATGACTGAGGAACCAGATGCCAACCAAAACCTCTGTGAGGCACTTCAGAGAAATAACTTATGAACATTTCTGCCTTGGAAAATAGGACAATTAACACTTCTGGCTGTAATGTAAAAAAAAACCCCAGTTTTTAAGATATGTAGATTCTTATTTAATAGTGTAAGTTTCTTGTTTTTTTTAAACATATAAAATATGTTCTGATAGGAACAGTTCTGGTTTAAATTGTTTGAAGAGTTTTAAATGTTTCTGTTTTTTGCAAACATTTAATTTTTGTCTTGGAGACTGGTAGGAAAACTTGAATTGCCCTTTGCACTTGCAGTAGCTGAAGTGAATCGTGGGATCTCTGCCATTGCATGGCTTGGAAATGGGACACAACCCCTGTTGCACAGGTTGCTGATTTAACCATGAGAGCATGTGGAGCAAGATCAGGGAGTATCTGTTGTTCAGATGCCTTTTTCTTCTCTCTTGGAGACCGATTTATGTTTTAATCCTCAGTTTGTAAAGCTTTAGAAAAGAGTTTAGTGATGTAACAGGTCTCTGAAGTCCTATAGGACAAAAAGTAGAAGGAATGGGTTAAAGTTATAACATAAGGATCAGCCTTTTGGCTTCCTGTATGTGGTAAATGTCTTTCAAATTCATTCAAACTGATGTTTTATTTAAACGATACTGTAATTCTCTGTTGTTGATGTTTGGCAGGAAAATCTTCAGGAAGTCTGTGATGCATTGAGCTATTCTTCCATATCTGTAGATATTATTCCATCTATTCAAGAGGCTGTCTGCATCCAGCAGCTGTTTTTCCATAAGCTCTGTGCTTATGTCAGTTGTGTTTACTGCCTGGCAGCACCAGTGCCGTGCCTGTGGGGCCACGTTCTCATTTCTGTGACTGTTAATAAATAAATGCCTCCCGGGGTCATGGGGTTGCCACAGCCTCGTGAGTAACAAAGTTGTACAGCATGAACCTTTCAGGGACCTGAAAGTGGAAGGAAGGAGGTATTTCCTACCTCTTGCAGCTCTCTCAATGTGCTGGCTGGGTAACTGTCACACTACACACATCCTGATATTTGAGAGAGCAGGGACTGAACTGCCATGGGTAAATGTGCTCTTGATCTCAAACACTGGCTATTAACCCTCTGGTCCAGCCCATATTCTCACTCTCCTGCAGCTGGTGTCCAGTGGAGAGATTTGTTGGCAAATGATGGGCTGGAAGTTCATTCCTTTTGAGAAATGTTTCTCTCTGAAGCAGGTATGTGGAAAGGATAGTCTAATTTTACTACATTTGTTTTGTGTACTTGAAAGCTTTTTTAAAAAATTTTATTTCCCACTACATTGTAACCCTATGTATTTATGTATATTAACATGCACGATGCTGTTTCATAAGCTGGACCTTCCTGAAAAGTATCATGTTTTCTACAGAAATAAAAAGTTGTGTTTGTTGAGGGAATTCTCTATGCAGCTGCGTGCTTGTGTTTGATTTGGTCAAGCTAAAACCATCCTAATAAAAGTGAACAGGAGACTCAGAACTCACCTTGCAGTCACCACCTTCATTCAGATAGAAAAGCCCTGACTGTTTTAATGCAGTTTGGGGTCTCTTTTGAAGCTATTCTGGAAGGGAGAACCTTCATTTGTGCCTTTGTCACTAAGTTTGTACTGGACAGAAAAAATTTGAGGTAGAGCTCCTTCTCTAGACAGAAGCACAAAACGTCCCCGGGAAGGAAGGAGGGTGCCGGGACGCCTGAGTGAGAAAGAGATGAGCGCAGAATTGTGCAGAGAGGTGAAAGGGGCCTTTGGAGGGCTGGCTACAGCCTGAAGCTGCCTTGCCCAGGCACGGCGGGATGGGGACCCCGGGAGCGCCGCTTTGGGCGAGGCGCATTTCAGCCACGAATCCCCCATGCGTTTAATGCAGAAGTTGTGCATGAGGGAGCGGGGGCGGCCGGGGCTCGGTGTCCCCATGTCCCACCGGCGGGGCCGAGGCAGCAGCGCCGGGGCCTGGGCCGGGCCCGCCCATGCCGGCGGAAGCGGCGGTTGCCGGGGAGCGGCGGGGCCGGGCCGGGCCCTCGGCTGCGGGCGGGCGGGCCCAGCCCAGCCCGGCCCGGCCGGGAGCGCTTCTCCGCTGCCTCCCTCGGTGAGTCCTCTGGGGGCAGCCGAACAGGCCCCTGCCCGGCCCGGGGCTCGGGAGCGGGGACGGCGGGGAGCCGGGAAGGGCAGGGGCAGCGCCCGCGGGGGGAGGCTGCGGGCCCCGGCACCGCGGGGCTGCGGTGCGGGCAGCGCCTCCCGAGCCCCGAGCGGAGGGAGCCGGCGAGGTCCCGCAGGGGTGCCCGGTGCCCCGGCGGTGCCCGGTTCTCCGGCCGTGCCCGGTTCCCTGCCGGTTCCCGGTTCCCCGGCGGTTCCCGGTGTCCCAGCCGTGCCCGGTGCCCCGGCGGTTCCCCTGTCGCTCAGCGCGGTGCCGGCTCTCAGCACGTGTCCCCAGGCAGAGCTGCTGTTGATCTCCCGTGCCAGCCCGGCCGCTGGAGTTGGGGGCTGCCACACAGGCTCCAGCGCCAGCACGGGAATTGCATCCCAGAGCAATCCCACGCGGTGAGGTGGGGCCTCCGTGTCGTCAGCAGAGAGAGGACTGGGCTGCAGCTCCGTTACAGCCACACCAGTCTCTGCCCACCTTCCAGTGCCGAGCACGGCCCTCGATCAGCTCCTGCCGCAGCTGCTGCAGGAAATGCGTCTGACTGCCTGGGCAGACTGTCCAAGCTGGCTTTATTCCTAAAGAGCTGCTGGGAGACACCAGCTCCTAGAAATGCAAATGCCAGAATTGCACCTGGCTGTACCTGTCCCTCTGTTTGTCAGAGAGACAAAAAGAAAAATGGATCTTTGAGATTGGCAGGTGGGAAAGACCTTGTGAGACCTGGGAAAACCTGCATGGAGAATAGTATCAAAAGGAGAATATTAATCTCTCCCATAGCAGTCAGCAAGGAGAAAGCTTAGGCAGGGACAAAAACCACTGGGTAGGTTCACAGCACATTAACCTGTTGTTCCAACTCCCAGGTTGTTCAAGAGGAATGGTCACAGATCCATTTATGCTGTTTTGGTGCAGCCCTCAGGCATGGAAGTTATCCTGGTGTGACTTTCCAATTCAGCTAAAACTATTGAGGAAGGAATCAAACATGCAAGACCAGCTGCATGGAGATTAGCCCTTTGATTTGCTGCAGATGACTTGCTCTGCTTATCACAGCTTATCACAACCGTGGGATGTTTTTTCCCATGCTTTTTGCAGAGATTGGCTCATGAAGTCAAGAAGCTGGGCTGGCATCATCTCTGTGTGTGGTAGCAGCTTCCTGGCCACAGACCCAGGCACAGTGAAAATGTCCTCTGTGAAAAGAGGGAATGCTTCAAAGTCAGATGCCCAGGGTTCAAGGCTGTGAAATGCACCTGCCTGAGGCTTCTCTGTTCCCATGTTTTGCAGTTACCTTAGCTACAATGCCAAAAACAAGCCACAAAAGGAAGCTGTGGTTCTTACAGGTTCTGAAAGGGTTTGGTTTACCAGGGGAATAAGGAGCATTTTTACAGCTTCAGCAAAGGGCACAGAGTTGAGTTAATGGTTATGAAACTTGCAGAGCTGGAGCCTGCATTGCTTGGCTCCTAGGCCAGCATTAAGCTGTGGTTCTGGTGGAGAGGGGAGCAGCACACTGGGCTGGACGAGCAGTGTTGAAGTTGTTGGGTTACTCCAGCAACTGCTCTGTGCCTCCTGAAGCTGTGCAGGGTGCTGGGAGCTGTGACTCTTCCCTGGGGAGTCTGCAGGCTGGTAAAGGAACACGTATGTCTGTTTGCCTGGACTTCCTCAGCCCGGTTCTGCAGAGTGTGCCTGCATCTCACAGCCTGTGAATGCATAAATGGTGTGTGTCTGCTGGCAGCAGGCTGGGTCCTGCATTGTTATATTCAGGTTTCTGATGTGGTGGTAAAGCAGATGCTTTTCTGGGTGCAGGCAGTGATCAGGTTGGTGCCCAGGAGGGCTGACCCTGTTCTCTCATCCCTCTCCTCTGTGTCCATAAGTCTGTGCTCCTGCTGTATTTCCCTGGTGCTTGCTCCAGTGCTTCTCTGATCCCCCTGTGGATGTAAAAGTCATGTTCCTTTTGGACAAAAGGTTACAGGGGCAGAAAACAAATCCAGTGAAAGAAGTGACTTGTTTGATGCAGGGGCAGTGAATGGAATTGGCTCAGCACAGAACAGTTGCTGCAAAACTGTCCCAAGAAATGAAGCAACTGGGAATGACAGCAGAGATCATCCAGTTCCTCTCGGCAGGAATGAGCTGTGAGGGTCTCTGTCTTGTGTCCCCTAAACTGGCCCATGGTCAGCAGGAGCAGAGAGCAGCTTGGAAAGTGTGTTCCAGTGGTTGGTGACTGCTTGGCAGCTGCTTCCCAGGGCTGGGACACTGCTGCTGGGGGCCTGTGTCCCCCACAGGTCCCTACATGGGCAAGGTGCTCCCTATTGTAATGAAGCTGTCTGATCTTGCAAGATCCCAAGCCAGAGGTGATGTGACTTGCAAATCAGGGAGTGGGTGTCATTTGCAAATTCCCTGCAGCAGGGCAGGGTGCAGTTGGGATGTGAAGGTATAAAATGAGCCTTCCATCCCCCGCCTCCCATCAGCTTGCCTTTCCTCCTTCAATCCCCCGCAATAATTGTCTGCTCTGTTACAGGTCTTGATTCCAACCTGTCGTTTTGCGTGTAAATCACTGGGTTGGGACTCGAGTTCAGATCAAGATCAGATGTGCATTTCAAAGCCAGTAGCTGTTCTGGAGTGATCTCATGGTGAATGTTTTTTTTTTTTCCTCTAGAATAAGAGAGGCTGGTCTGGCTTAGTTGGATCCATTATTGAGGAGATTAAATAATACCAAGCCAGCATCCTTTTATCTCTGGCTGAGAGTCTGTGCCTGCTTTTCAGAAATAGCTTTTCCAAAGCAGCTGGCTACAGGCTGCATGCTGGTGTGCAGCTCAGCACTGCTTGCACTGCCTCTGCTGTTGTGTCCAGGAGATGAATAACAGCGTTCTGCTAATGGGTCTCATGTCAACAGGGGTGATTTAGCAAGGAAGGCTGCAGTGCATTAGTTGCTATGACTCAGACTCACTCAGCCTTGCACTGATCGTTTATTGGGTTATAAATTAAACTGCAGATGCTGCTCCCATCAGTGCTGGCATGCCAAGGATCCTGGAAGGGGTTTTTCCCATTGAGGTGTCTCAGAAATGTTTAAATTACTGCCTGAGGAGTCAGGGAGTGCAGGTTGTAGTCCCAGCTCTTAGAGCAGTGACTCCAGCCAAGCTGCCCTGGCGCCTGTCAGAGTCGTGGTGTGACTCTGATGAGGCTCTTGTGGCATCTGCTGAGAGCTCAGCAGCAGTCTGTGCCTGCTGCTGTGGCATCCTGCATGCTCATGTTCTCAGCAGGTTTGTTGTAGATACACAAATGCCATCCAGGAGGTCTTGGTGAGCAGTGCTGGGAAATTGTGCTGGCTGTCCTGTCCCTCCCTGGGGGAAGGATCTGTGCTTCTGTCATGGAAAGAAGAGAAGCAACAGGGACCAGTGTGGGCCAAGGCAGGGACTTGAGGATCTTTGAAAAGTGCATCAGAAATGAAAAACATGCTCTTCTAATCAAGTGACTCTGTTCTCCCCAAGACCTGAGAAACCATCTGGGCTCTTCCCCAGAAATCCAGGCTCTGCCCCACAGGGTCCTGGAGTGAAATGTTTTGTCTTTTTGTAAAGTGTTTGTCCTTCTGGGGGTCAGCCCCAGCCTGCTCAGGGGTGGTGACAGCACAGGTGTGTTCTCAGGGAGGATATGGCCATGTGGGCAGGAGCTTCATCTTCCTCTGGACAAACTGTGTTTGAACTACAGGAGCCTTTCAGAGGGAGCCCAGGGTACAGGATAATTCAAATCTCAGGCTAAAACCTGTCAGATGATGGCCACTACCACGTGTTTCCTGTTCACTGCTTCTGTGACTGCATTAGATGTTCCCATATGGGAGAACAAAGCCAGGAGAAATTTTTTGTACCAAGGGTACCAATATTACAGCAACTGTGAACATTTTCAGCACTGGTAAAAACACTGATCAGAGCCACAGTAGAGACAGTGCTGTTGGACCCCTTGTTTCAGCTGCATGAATTCCAGTTTGGGGTGGTTGCTACCTGCAGGACATCTCTGGAGCTGGGGGCGAGGTGTCAAATGAAAGTTAGAAATTTCCCTATATATATATATATATATGTATATACATAATGTAGCTTTTCAGTGGCTCAGTGAGCCCTGTTCATTTCTGTTCTCAGTGGTGGTTGGCTTCTGTGGCAGAGGCAGAGCAACGTGTGGCAGGATGTGTGAAGGGCCATCCAAGATTTCTGGACCCATTCCTCCAGACCCAACCCTCTTTCCAGAGTATTACAAACGCCCCTCCTCAGGTGAGTCCTTGATGCTTGTTACAGGTTTGGGGGTTTGTGCTTTGCCATGACACAGCTTGATGTTCTTACACTGGGCAGTCTCTATTCACACTGATGAAGGTGCTTCTGATGGTGATCCTAAAGTGGTCTGTACAGCTGTTTGAAAGATGGGAAAGCATAAGGCAGAGGTGAAGAGGGGACCTTTGCATTGTCTGTGGGCTGTGGGTGCAGAAAACTGAGGTAAAATCATTTCCTGACAAGGTTCTCCTTCCTTCTCTGCAGCTCGAGGGAGGCTGGAAGGAAATGCTCAGAAGCTGTATTTAACCTCTGGCCCCCTGGACTCAGTTCTCAACCCCTACTCTGCTTTGGGCAGTGCCCACCAGGCTCAGCCAGCCCCTCACATTCGCCCCAGTGGAAGGGAATTCCTGGAGAAGGGACAGAAAGGGACACTTGGCCTCTTACTGCAGCTCGAAGGGATCTCCCTCGATGACAGGATACCAGCTAAGAGTGAGTACAGCCAAATCACTGCTGACCTCAGCTGCCTTTGGGGCCAGGGATGAAGCATTGGGGATTTGGGGTGGATTCCCAGGATCTGCTGCCTGATGAGAGCTTGAGCTTCACTGGGCTGGTCACCCCATCTGCAGCTTTGGCCTGGCAGTGGAGTCAGCTGTGCTGGAGCCAGTGATGTTTTGGCTCCAGTCTCAGGTTTAGAATGGGAAGAGAGACTTTAAAAAAGATTAAAAAAATTGGGTTTCTTTATAGTCAAACTTCTATATGAATCAAACAAAACCTTGATGTATTGAGGGTGTTTAACATGGCAAGTTCCTAATTGGTGAAACCAGGCAGGATATGGGAAGAGTGTCTGTGGATGTGGATGAGAGAGCATCTTTGCAAAAGGTGTTCCCTTCTCCAGGGCAGGAATGTCACCCAGAATACATTCAGAGGTCCAGGAAGGAGATAAGGTTGAGCCCTGTGTGTCATTTTAATTTACTTCATGTGCTGGCATTGCCCTGAGCTGGTGCCAGTGTGGTAGATGCCACAGCTGCTGTGCCCAAGCAGGGAGGGAAGGATGAGCATCTGGTTATGTCAGCTGAGATATTCCCTGTCCTGGATAGCCTAAGGAAGGATAACTTTTGATTCAAAAACAAAGCAAAACCCCTAATCCATAATCTTGGTAGTGTCCACTTGAATGTGGGACAGTGGCTGACCCTGAAACCAGGAACAGTGCAAGTTCAAGGCTCTGCAGCCCTCTCTGCTTCAGAAAACCATGTGAGCTGAGCTGGGAATTGACCTTGCTCTTGAGAGGATGCTGGCATGGCTTGTCTGGCATAGTCCACACTGGGACAAGTGGAGAACAAGGGAGTCTGTGAACACCAGCAGTGTGCACAGACCTGTTCTGATGCTCATCTGGGCATCCTCTGGCAGAAGAGTCAGTCTGGGAGTGTGCATCTGACAGGGGCGGGATGCAGAAATGGTCTAGTCTGCAGGAGAGGGAAGAACTTGCTGGTTCTGTGGGCTGCTGGACCAGCTTGGGAAGGGATCTGTGGCCCTGGTGCCAGCAGCCTGAGCACCTGCATGCTGTGGCAGTGTCTGGGAGGTGAAGGTGTGTGTGTCTCCCCTTGCTGAACAGGGAAAGAGGCCAAGGACTTTGAGAAGGAAAATGTGAGGAGGATAAAGGAGATTCAGAAGAAGTGCAAGGAGAAGGAGCGAGCCCAGGAGCACAGCCAGCCCAAGCCTGTGAAGGCTCTGTGGAAATCCCAGAAATACGAAAATGTGGAATCAAAGGTGAAGGCCAAACTGCAGGTTGGTATCTGTGGAGGAGCTCTTGAGCTCTCTAGGCTTGGGGTGTGGCTGAGCCATGAGGGATGGTTGGGATGATGGAGACAGGGGAGTCCTGGAGCCTGCAGGATGTGGGGGCATCTCAGTGCTGAAGCACAAGGGCAGATGTGGCAGTGGGGCTGTGAGTGAGGGTGTGCTTTGGGTCCAGAGAGTGACTGCTGCAATAATCCTGTCCTGCTTCCCCCTCATAGCCATATTTTCTGCCAAGGGATGCTCTTATCAGGCTTTTCAGCTTCCCCACATTTGGGGCAGCACTTCTCTGGGTCTGTGCCAAAAAGCTGTGGTGTTTTGCCCCGTGGATCATGGTTCTGCAGGCTGCACTGAGCCTCAGTCCAGCTATTCCCACCCTGGGCATACACAGCGAGCAGTGTGTACCCACGTTTTCTTCCCCAAGTGATTGTCCTGGTGGATAACCAGTGCTCAGGGGGGGCACAGACATCTCCAGGCAGTCAAGGTTGAGGCCTCATGGATCAGCACAGCCTGTGAGGGTGCTGAGTTGGAGCCTTTAAGTTCCTCCTCATCTCTGCATTGCTTCCCTTTTATCTATGGCCAGCTTTTGGTGCTAAAATGATGTGTATTGATAACAACTGCAAAAATTGGCAAGATGATTCCCAAGCCAGTGGTTCCAACTACTGTGTCCCTTCTTCCTGGTGTGTCACCAACCTCTTTGATATCTGTGACCCTTCCACACATGGGAGCAAACCCACGAGTGCTTCAAGAACCCAAGCCTACACTCTTGTTTGACAAATCCTCTGGGTTAGAGGAAGATTGAGCTCATTTCTTCCTTTGTTTTGGAGAAAGGGGGTGGTCTCTGCGCAGGCAGTTTCTGCGTGGTGCGTTACTTGTGCTCTGTGTATTCCTCCAGAGAGGCCCTGGCACTGACTCATGATGCTTTAACTGTTGCTGTGGCTCTCCTGGAGCTGAGGTGTTCCCTGTGAAAGGATCTCCATCTTCTGTGGAGCTGCTACTGCTGCTCAGTTTCAGTTGGTTCTGCTGGATTTTGATGACTAATGCAGAGTTTTTTCTCTGTCATCTGTCCCCAAGTTTGTTATCTGTAGCAGTTGTCTTGGAAAGGTCCTGGCAGTCCCAGTGCTCCCTTGGAGGGAGATGGGGCAAGCTGTGCTCTGTGCTCCTGAGGTCACAGACTCAATCAACTTCGAGCTAGCTGTGCTGGGAAAAGGCAATTCTCATTGAGTTACCAGAGAGATCCAGATCTCCTGTTGAAACAGGATCATCTTTGGAGCATGAACAGTCTGGGCAGTGCTGAGGACATCCCATACCCTGCTCCTCACACCAAACCCACCAGTGTGATGTCCAATCCCACCATCAGTCTGCAGCTCTGCCTTGCCCTCAGGCAAGAAGGAATCTTCCCCAGGGAGCTGCAGTTCAGCTGAGACCTTGGGTGTTCGTAAGGATCTGGGGGTGGCCCTGTGCAGTTCCCATCACTCCCAAAGGCAGAGCTGTGCCCCAGCTGCATTTTTTCATAAGGTCACCCACATGCCACAGGGTCAACTTTCAGTTTTTGGGGTTTGTTTGAGATAGTCCCAGACTGCCTGCTAGACATCAGGTAGTGTCACCCTGTGCCACAGCCTTTGAAGATGCCCTTCAGATGCAATTCCACCAGACTCCTTCACTCTCTGCTCCTTTTTCTTTCTAGTGATACAACCACAGATTTGAGGTGCTGAGCAGAGCAGCACTTGAGAACAGCACCTCAGCAGGCAGCTTTGTGCCCACCTGCTTGATCCAAATGTGTTTCTGCAGAGTTCCTCCCATTTCTCAGAGATTCATTCAGTGGCCAGGCCTGAATCTGTTGCTGTTTGTTGATTTTTGCTTATCTTCCCCCAAGAAGTTCTGCCCAGCCATGGCAGAAAGCATGTGCTGTCGTGTGCCTGCTGGAAATCTGTGGCTGAGCTCGTGGTTGACCACCCAGACTTGGTTGAGAGGGTTTTTATTTGCTCCCTCCACTGGTGGATCTTTTCTTGCCTTTCCCAGGAGACCTCCCCATCTCCAAATCCCGAGGCTGTGAATTTCCTCAGGGCCTATTCTCGCTGTGGCTCTGGGATCAAGCCATGCAGACCGCTGTCCCCAAGGCCTGTCAGAGCAAAAGCAGGAGCAGACACAGAGGCTCCAGAGGCACAGGGTGCTGAAAACAAGGTGAGTTACACACTACCTGCATCCATCCCAGGCATTTCTGGCACTGATTCACTGCTCATGCTTTGAGCTCTTCATGTCTTTTGGAGTGTTGGGTCAGATGTGCTGCATGAGTGGGAGATCTGTAAATATTGTTCCTGGCTGAAGGGAAGGAGCAGGGTCCTGCTCACTGGGGTGGTCAGATGGGTATTCAGGGACTGTTAATTCTGGCTTCATCCTCACTCATAGTTACGGAGATCATGAAGTTCACTGTGAAAATTCTACCTCCTCATGCCAGCAATCTCAAATCTACTCTTCCAAGGGCTTTGCAGGAGGTCTTGGGGATTTTGAAGCTGTTCCCTCTGTAATCAAAGGAACTGTGGCTTCTGGACCTTAGATAAAATTTTGGGAACTGAGTGTGTATTTTAGTAAGGAGAGTTAAATCAGCATTAGTAGTTAAACCTTTCAAGTAGTCTCTTTGGGAGCTCCATGACTCATGTCCTTTTCCCTTGGCAAGTGTGAGATTGTCAGTTTGTTGGTTCCCAAATGCCATGAATGACTTAATTAAACAGGACATGATCTTCAAAGGAGGAAGACCAGGGAAATCTTAAATGCAAACACAGCCACCTTCTCCACTGTTGTGTCCAGCAGAGGAGCTGTGGTGGAGGTGCTGTCAGTGGGGAAGTGCCCCAAGGATCAGCAAAGCTCCTGCTCTGCCAGGGGTTCTGTTGCATTTCCTGGCCTAGTGAGCACCCAACCTGTTTTTCCTCTGTCCTCAAAATCCACTGGTAGGAGCTATGGGGACTGGTTTTTTCATGCCTGTTTTTTTCTGTCCTTCTGGCTTTTAACCCATGTGGTCATCTTGGGGACCTTAAAGAGGCCAGGTTTAGGCTTGGCTTTTGGTGCCTGCCTTTCCAAACCATGGCCACAGCTCTTGCCTGTGTGTGGCTGCACACTGAGATGGGCTGTGCTGAGCATCTGCCTGTCCTGCTGTCACACAATTCCCATTTTGTGTGCTGCATTTTTGCTTTTTCCCTCGTGTGGACGTGGAAGCTGGCTGCCTGCAGGTGCCCAGCCTGCCCTTGATGCCTCACTCTCTCTTCTTCCAGATGCAGGTGGAGGGCAGGAGCATTGACTTCATCAGGCACAACGCCTGCACTGCCAAGCGGGCCCCGCTGCGCCGCTCCCAGTCCCTGCAGGCGCTGGCCGAGCTGCTGCAGCAGAAGCACCGGGAGCAGGAGGAATACAACACCAAGCAAAAGGGCCACGTCCCCCAGTAGTATGTGTGCTCCTGTTTGCTCCATGAAACTGTACCAGCCTTAATTGTACCCCCAGGTTCTGCCTAGAGGGATGGGCTGGGCACAGAGGCGCACTCGGTGTGTGCAGCAGTGAGCTGGGGTGTGAGCACTGTCCCTCCTGCTTTCTTGACTTAGCCAGCATCCCATGCCCAGTGTGACAGGGCTCTGAGGGAGTATTTTCCTCTTCCTTGCTTGCTGTTGTACAATGATGCTGATATGGGGAAGCTCTGTGCACCTTGCTCCTGCCCCTTTGTAAGCTTTGTTCCATGGGATGCAGCTTGGGCATTAAAAGCTCTGGTTTTGGAGAGGCAGAGAGCTCGCTCTGCCTCACAGGTGTTCATCCTGCCTTGCACCTGGGTTCTGAGGAACATCCAGCTAGTGCTGTGCATTTTGGGGCTCTGCATGGGAAACAGACCCTGTCCTAGGACTGACTGTGGTTCCAGTCCTTCGGCTGTGCTGTCCTCTGCCAGCATCTCTGGCCATGAGCTGCTCTGTCCGACTTCATTCAAACCACAGATGGTTTGGCGAGGACTCAGTGAGCCAGAAATGAGGAGCAGCAGCCCTTGTCTCCATGGATCACATGTTGGCCTGAGTGCCTCTCTCCCAGCAGCCCATTGGTGCATGTGGAGCACATTTGCTGGTCCACATGTGTGGTTTAAACAGAGTGTATCCCCCACCATGAGGGTGTGTGCCAGCACTGGTCCCTGCAGTCCTCAGTCGGTGACACAGAACCTGGCGGGGTTTGAAGGGCACATTCCTGGCCTGTAGCTGTGCCCCTGGGCCACCCCCCCTGCCAGATGTGCTGACACCTGCTCTCCTTTGCCTGCAGCCTGCTGGAGAGGAAGGAGCTGTGGCGCCGGCAGATGGAGGAGCGGCTGCGGAACCTACCGGACCCCGACACGCCGCCCGGTCACACCATGATGCCCGAGAGCCAGCGCCTGGACACCCTCGGCAGCCTCAAACAGAGTGAGGGCACAAGAGGCAGGGATTCCAGCTCAGGAAAACAGATAATCCTAGACAGGATAAGGGGGAAGAGACACAGGGACACAGATTCCTGCCACTTGAAAAGTTGCGTGGGTTAAGGCCTGTGCAGGCAGGATGTGAGCTGTGCGCATGGAAAGAGCAATCAGTGTCCTGCAGGTTACAGGACTGGCTCTCTGGAACACACTTTTGCAGTGGACATGATGTTAGGGTTGCTATTGCTCCTAAAATTTTCAAAAGATTTTGGTTGGAAGGGACCTTCAGGGGTCTCTAGTCCAATCCTTGGTTCCTAAAGCTGGAGCAGGTCCCTCAAGTCCTCATCCTAAATAGAAGGATTCTGGGTCCTTTTTCCAGTGCTGCTGTTGTGTTCATGGTCATAGCACTAGAAAAGGATGGATTTCTTTGCTCTTCAACTTAAACAACTTCTTGTTTTCTATTTTTACAGGCCAGGAGCAGCTGATAAAGGACCTGGTTCTGCTGCCAATGCGTGGAGACAGCCTCAAGATGCAGAAGAGGCGGATAGAGCTCGAGAGGAAGCTCTCCCAGATAGATGAGGCAATCAAAATTTTCTCAAGGCCAAAAGTCTTCATCAAGTTGGACTCCTGAGCTGGTGGGACCAAGTGTGCTGTGCTGCTCTGCCTGAACATCTTTTGTTGCTGGGCAGGAATGGACATCACTTTTTGGGAGGGAAGGAGAGGAAGCCAAGGTCCAGACTGTGGGCCCATGCAAGTGCCCATAACAGTGTCCAATATGCAACTGGGATCTCTTGCTCACCTTTCAGTGCTTATCTTGTCCACAAGAAAGGGAGGGAGATGCCCTAATGAAGGCCCAGTAGGAGCCATGGGGACTATGTCATGCCTGGCTTTTTCTGTCCTTCTGGCTTTTAAGGCATGTGGTCATCTTAAAGAGGCCAGCTGTCTGTGCTGCTTGACTTGTCACAGATTAGCTCTGTGCTTTGGATCTGTGGCATCACCACTTACCCTTTTTTCCTACTTCTAGAAACTGGTAGGAGGTCTCTTGTGGTGCTGCCTGTGGTATTCCTTGTCACCCTCTTTCACCACTCTGAGCTGGATCATGGTCATGGCTCATCCTGAGCACCTGAGGGCTCAGGGACAGCTTGGGGACAAGAAAGAGGCACAGAGCTTCAGTGTGTTCTGCCCAGGGAAGGGCTGGGCTGTCAGGAGGGTCTGGTCAGATGTCTGGAGAAGCCAGATTCTGTGTGGCAGGAGAGACTCCAATAAATCATCATTTCCATCTCACAGTGTGTGTGCAGCTCCCAGTGGGCCCAGCAGGGCCTGAGGAAGGTGGGTGCAGCAGAAACCATCAGCATTGGCACAGTGCAGGCAGGGGATGAGCCCTGGCTTTCACAGGGTTCTGGGACATGCACTGGAGAAAAATCCAACAAAATCCTGTCAGATCTACATCCACAGGCTGGCAGGTCAGGGCTGGGAAGGTGCCATCATGTAGGTGAGCTCACTGCTGCCTTACCTTCAGATGCCATGCAGGAACCTGTGCAGACCTTTGCAAGGATCTTGAAGCAAAGGAAGATTTAAGCTGTAAGGGATGGCTGGAGGCTTGGTGCATCTCCTGCTCAGCAGGGGCATGGTACCACAGCCATATCCAGCTGAATTAGGAGAATCTCCAAGGATGGGGTTGCCCCCATCACCTTGCTGGGGCTCTGTCTCCAGACAGTGCTGACCTCAGGGGGAACACTTTTTCCCCTGAAATCCCCTCAAGTTTTCCCCTCTTGCAGCTCATGGCATTGTTCTGTCTCCTTTTGCTACACAGGGTGGGGATACTGTGCATGGACCCTCCAAGCAGCTGCCTTTTTGGAGAGGTTGCTCCATCCTGGCCAGGATTTTGTGGGGTGGGAATCCTGTGGAGTTCTAGCCCTGCCTGTGTCACCTGGCATGCTGCAGTGCCCTGGGACATCAGGGCTGATGCCGCTGCCAAGGGCTGGGGAATATTTTGGCACTCAAGGGCTGGAAGGGGTGAGATGCTAACTGGAAATTCACCCCATGTGCCCCTGGGGCCACCTCAGGACAAACCCCACAGGCTCAGGCTGAGCCTGCTGGGTGAGAGTGACTGGGGGCCATGGGCACAGCCCCTGGGCACCTCCCTGTCCAAAACAAGCCTGGGCTTGCCAGCCCTGCTCTCAGATCTGCTCTCTGGTCTGGGCCCTGGCTGTGTGCCATGAGTGTCCTCAGCCCTTGCTGCACTCCCTGCCTGCCCTGAGGCTCTGAATGGAGAGTTGGGCTTTTCAGACCCTGAGAGCTGCAGGTCTTCCCCCTTGCCAGTCCCACCACAAGCCCTTGGCAGCAGTGAGTGCCACCATCAGCTTGGCACTTTTGGGAGAGGGACTGAGGGTGCTGGGAACCCTAGTAGAGCAGCAGGGGCAGGTGTGGACCCCCCCTGCCCTGAGCTTGGGCTGAAGAAGGAGGATGGGGCTGCACTATCCCCAGCAGCATTTGCAGGGCTGAATGACAGCCAGGGTGCTGCTGCCAGACCAGGTGTGCCCTGCATTAGTGGTGACAAGGTGGGAATGGTGGGGCCAAGCAAGGCTGACTGCATCAGGCCAGGTGGCTGCCCCAAACAGCCTGGACATGAGTCCTGGGACAGCACCATGGCTCTCAGTGGGGTTGCCCAGCACAGCAGCAAAGTCACAAAGTGTCCTAAGGTCAAGGCCAGCACCCCCAGGCACTGCCTGCCATGCACAGGGCTGGGGTACCCCCCCAGTGTCCCACTCCTCCCTGCAGTGACATGAACCAGGGACAAGCGTGGTGCTTTCTAGAAAAAGTTTTACTGTCCATTGCAATATATTAATGATGCATATTTCAATAAAACAATTAAAAACCCCCACTTGCTTGGAAGGGGAGGCGAGGGGGCTCAGAGGGGCAGTGCCCAGCTTGAGTGGGTGCCACAGTGGGGCTCCCAGGGTCACGGGGGTGGGAGAGGGCAGCGGGCAGCCCCTCTCCACCCCTGCCCGCTGACCACATCATCACCCTGGAGTCCACATCCAGCCAGAACGAGCAAAAACCCGGCCGGCCACCGAGTGGCACAGGCCCCTGCAGCTATAGGGTGAGGAGGGTGCCATCCTCCCGCCCGCTGCCCCTGCCAGGGCTGCCGTCGTGGCTGCCGAGGGACTGCAGGGAGCCGCGCGAGCTGTGCGGGGACAGGCTCCGCTGGAGGGGTCCGTCCGCGGGGCCGCCGTTGGGGCAGCCCCCGGGGATGTAGTGGGACGCGCTGTCGCTCTCGATGACCAGGTCGCCCTCCTCGTCGCTCTCGGCCGTGCTGTAGTTGCTCAGGTACTGCGAGGCCGGGCTGGGGGTCTGCTGGCTGGGGGTGCTGTCCGTGGACATGCCGGAGCTGCCCGAGGCCTTGCTGCTGCGGATGACGTTGTTGCGCTGGTTGGCCGGCTTGACGGTGATGATGAGGTTGTGGCTGTTGGCCACCATCATGTCCGTCACTTGGTCCAGGGACTTGCCAGCCACATCGATGCCGTTCACCTCCAGGATCTCGTCGCTCACCGCCAGCAGCCCCGTGCTCTCGGCCAAGCCGCCCTTCACCAGGCGGGAGATGAAGATGCCGGGCACCTTCTCGACGCCCTGCGGGGCCACGCGCACGCTGACGCCGTCGCGGATGTAGAAGCCCAGCGGTTTGTCGGAGCCGTGCTTGTGCAGCCGCACGCGCCGGTGCGTCTCGGGCAGGATGTCCACGTCGATGATGGAGGAGATCTGGCGGAAATCCTGCGGCATCCCGATGAGGAGGTGAGGCTTGGCCCGGTAGTGTGCTGGGCGCAGCAGCCCTTTCTTCTTCCGCTGCAAGGAGTTGGAGGCGAAGACGCTGGCGTCAGACTCTGCTGTAGGGAGCAAGGGAGGACACAGGTCAGGCACTGCAGGGGATGTGGCCGCGTGGCCTTGGCCCCAGGTGCTGGGGCAGCAGTCAGCAGAAGGCCCTGCTCACAGGTCTCACCGGCTTTTCCTCCCCAGATCATCAGCCTGGCTTTCCCTGCAGCCTGTCTCTGCTGGGGCCCATCTCCTGGGATTACCCAGCGTACACAGGCACACAGGCCGGGATTAGTGGGATCGAGGCAGTGATTCAGCCTTAATCACACTTTAAGCCAAACTCTGCAGTTTAACACTAGAGCTGCCAGCCCTGATGGCCTGAGAGCTGCAGCCATGCCCCAGTTTGGGTCTGGGGAGAGAAAGACGCCCCACACATTTGTGCTATGGTGGCAGCCAACTCCCTTAGGGTGAGTCCAAGCCCAGGAGACACCACCAGAGTCCTCTGTGCCACCAGAGCAGGGCTATTGCTGGCATGAGTTGGTGATAGCCACCACTGTGTCCTGCAGAGCTCTGCCATTCCCAAGGACAGAGACTCCCCACATCCTGGAAATTCCTACCAGGGCTGCAGCATCCTCAGGGCCCCTGAATATCCCACACTGTAATTTGTGCCCATGTCTCTTATTCTACCATCAGGCACCTTCATGCAGGGTTTGACTCCCTCCTGGACCATGGCCTGGGGCTGCTCTGCGAGGCCCAGCTCCAGCCCATCATCCTTGGCCTCATCCACCAGGTGCTGGGGAGTATCCCCTGGCTCCTCTCTGGTTTCTCCCCATCTCTTTCCATGGGGGAGCCCAGATCTGGTTGCTCCATGGTCAGCACATTCCCCACAGTGTCCCCCACCAGCATCTGGACCCTTGCTCCAGCTGCAGGGCTGCTAGGGATGTCCCCAGGCCCAGGGGACATGGGATTTCTCCCTAGGCAAGCCAGCCTGCCAGGGCTCCTGGCTTATAAATATCTCCCTGCACACACAGCCTTTGCATATTTTTAGCTCGGGGAAGGGCGGCGGAGGCTTTCCCACAGCTATTTCAGCACACAGCTCCTCTCCAAGGGGCGCACAGTGGCTGGGCCAGGCAGGTCCAGCACGCCAAGGATGAGCCCGATGGTGGCCCTGGCAATGTCCCACACTGTCCCCTGCCCTTCCCATGAGCCGTGGCTCAGCCAAGGAGAGCCAGTGCCATTGTCCCAGCCGGGCTGCCCTGCAGGGATGGCTTCACCCAACGGGGTGATGGCACAGAGGGGAGCCCAGCTGCAGCCTTGCTCTTTGCCCTGCTGTGGCAGGACTGGCTGCTGCAGAGCCCACTGCCAGGAGCACACCGTGTGTGCACAGCTCCCTGCACCCGGCAGTGTGAGTGGCTCTGCAGCCACATTCCTCAGCGACCCAGACCGGTTCAACGACAGCCCAGCCTCGGGATGACCTGGATCCATTTTAAATTAGCTGTGATTCACCCAGGACTTGCTCCTGGCCTCTCTGCTCACCTCCCCGTGGTGCTGCCGGCCCTGTGGCCCCTCTCCTGCGGGCACAGCTGGGTGCTGGGGCTCCCTGGTACTGCCTGCTCACCTTCCTTATCATGCTGCCCATGAAGCCAGGCTCTGCCTGCTCCCTCTCCACACTGGGCTGTCTTGGCACAGTCAGCTGTGGGTCCCCACAGGCTCTTCCAGCAGCTCACAGGGTGGCTCTTGGGAGCAGGAGTGAGGCTCCCACAGCTGCCCTGGCACACCCACCCCTGCACTGGCTCTCCATGTCACAGCCTGGGTCCAAGCATTGGGCCAGGAGCAGGGGATGGTTCAGTGCTGGTAGGGACAGTCCCTGAGTGAACCAGGGCTCTGGATCACTGCTGCCAGCACCCACACCATGTGGCCACAGAGGAAATACATGTCCAGGGCATCCTACACCAGCCTGATGCAAAAGCCTGGGAAAACTGACACAGCAGCCAGGGCTGGCCACGAGCACCACCCCTCACCCAGAGACTTCATACCACTAACATGAGCTGGAAACACAGACTAGCTCTGGATGCTGTGCAGGGAAAACTGTGGCTCCAGGTCAGGCTCTGGCTCTGTGAACTGCTGACTGATGATGCTATGAAAGAGAAAACCTTGGTGCTGCTAAACTGATGGAAGGGGATGGGCTTGTTTTCCCTGCAAACAGGAGAAATACTCTGAGAGTTTGTCACTTGGAAGCTTCCATCTTTTCCAGGACGCTGCTATCAGGATGCTATCAGGTGTACCTGTGGGAACATGCCACTAAGGCAAGGGCAAGCCCCTGGTCTGCCAGGGAGTCACCAAGCCTCTTCCCAACACCAAAAAACCAGCAGCACCTGGCACCCTGAGAGCTCTGCCAAAATGATAGCTGTTGCTTCCTCAGGGCAGGGAGCTGGATGGGGCTGCTGGCACAGCGCTCACAAGTGTAACAGGGGTGTTATCTGGGAGCCCACGCAAGCTTGGATGCAGAACACGACTTCAGAGAGGTGAATTGCAAGGATCTGCCTTTGCTCACAGGGCGCACAGGGCTGGGCTGAGGCAGGTGCCCTCACCTTCCAGGGAGAGCCCATGTGGGTGCCACAGCCCTGGTAGGGTTCTGGCAGCCTCCCAGTGCCACCATCTCCACATCCACCCACCAAAGCAGTGGCTGGAGGGTGTGTGAGCAGCCATGCCCCTGCTGGCACAGTCCAAAGCTGGAACCAGCAGCACCGTGGGATGTGGCTCATCTCTTTTGGCAGGAGGACACATCCGGTGCCCTGCTTACCCTTCTTCTGGATGATGACCCTGAGGAGGGGGTTGGCAGAGGACAGGGCTTTGTGGTAGTTGTCGTCGTTGTTGATGGGCAGGAGGTCGCCGTGGATGTCGGTGTAGCCCAGGAGCACGTCCACCCGCGGGATCTGGTGCACTGTCTGCAGCAGCTGGTAGAAGTCCTGGAAGCTGCCGGCGCCGGAGCGCTTCATGGCAAAGCGGCGAAATTCAGCGTCGAACTGCAGAGGAGGAAGAGGAGGAAGAGGAAGAGGAGGAAGAGGGTGAGTTTGGGCAGGGCTGGCTCCGGCCGGCAGTACCGATGCAGGCAGGGCACCACACAGAGCTGCCCCAGGGCAGGCAGAGCTGCGGAGCCCGGCAGCACCAAGGCAGCAGCGCCAGTCAAGAAGAGCCCGTCCCAAAAACAAAGTAAAAGGGGCGAAGCCGTTTTTGTGCCCAAACACTGAAGTGATGGGGCAGAAAGACGGCCCCGCGGCAGAGGAAGGACCCTCTGGCCGTACCAGCAGCCGTGGCAGACTCCGTGCTGCCGGGAGGCCCTTCCCTGCGACACGGGCGCTGCTGTAGCACCTGGTGAGCAACAGCGCTAATTAATGCCTCCTTCCGTCACGACCGAGGGGAAGCCAATTAAGAACAGGCTGAGGAACACTGCGAGGATCGCGCTGCCCGCGGGGGTCACACCCCAGCTGTCGGGGCAGGCGGCGGCCACCAGGTCCTGGGAAGGAAGGCAACCTGCATCCGGCCGGGGGTCCCGAGCGGGCAGTGGCACAGCTGGGCGAGGGCACAGCTGGATAAGGGCATAGAAAGGGAGCGCACACATCTGGCTGAGCACAGGGATGGGTGGGTGGGCACAGGTGGATAATGGTGCATATCTGGGTGACGGCGCACATCTGGGCAAGGGTGTGCCAGGTGAGCACATATCTGGGTAAGCAGACACGTCTGGGGGAGACCACAACTGTGCGAACGCACAGTCATGCAGGTGTGCACATCTGGATGCACGGCAGGGGCTGGTTCCTTGCTGGGGGTGCACATCTGGCTGATGGCATGGCCGGGGATAAGCATGCCTTGGCGAGCACGCACATCTGGGCGAGTGCACATCTGGGCAAGGTGTGTCCCTGGGGTGACCGCACACCCGCACCGGCGGGGCCACCCCGCACACCGGAGCCGCCGGAACGGCGCACCGGCGCTCTGCGCATCTGGCGAGCGCTCCGGCGCGGCGTTCCCACGGCCGCACCGAGCGAGCCCGCGGCCCGGCAGAGCCCACGGTGGCGGGACGCCGCAGTCGCCGGGCCGGGCTGGGCTCGGGGAGGCTCCGGGCAGCGCCGCCGCAGCGCAGGGAGCGGAGCTCCCGCACGGCCTGGCTCCCGCGCCGCTCCCTGGTGCGCGGTGCCACCCCACGTGTGCTGCCCGACGCGGGGGCGACGCGCTCGGTCGTGACCCGGCGGAACCGGCACGGGCATCGGCATCAGCATCCCCGGCCCCGCTCCCGGCGGGCGCTTACCTTGCTCTTGACCTCGATGACGGGCTCGGCGGAGCGCGCCGGCGTGCGGTGGTGCTTGGCCATGGTGCGGGCCGGGCCGGGCCGCGGGGCCGCGCCGCCACCGCCGCTCCCGCGGCCACGGGGGATTTTCACCGGCCATGACGTCACCGGCGGGCCGGCCGGGCGCCGCCGCGCCATTGGCCCAGGCGGGGCGGGGGGCGGGGCCGGGCGGCTGCTGACAACGTCGCCGTGGTAACGGGGGTGGGGACGGGCGGGCGGCAGGACCCCATCCTCGTTATCAGCCTGTCCCCATCCCTGTCCCCATCCCTGTCCCCATCCCTGTCCCCTCCCCTGTCCCCTCCCCTGTCCCCTCCACGCCGGCCCCGTCTACCCGAGCACGGCACCGGGCGCCGCGCCGGTAATCTCGGGCATCCCATCGCTGTCAGGAACCTCATTAGCGACACATTAAACCCAACAGCGGCGCCTCTCTGGGGACACCGAGCTCCGGCACGCGGCCAGCATCCGCACGGAATCCCCGCCAATGTCACCGGTGGAAGCCTCGGCCGCGCCCGGGAATATCCCGGCGTTTCTCCATGCTGGCCGGGGGCTTCCCCTGCCACCGCTTTGGGGCCTTTGGCAGAGGCAACCCTGGCAGCAGGGGATGTTCTCCAGCTGTGCCCCTCGTTCCCCACCTCCTGGTTACCCGTCCGTTCTGGTTTTTCTCCCTGGTCTGGCAGGGAAGTTTCGTGCTGCCCCAGAGCAGTGTGGGCCAGGTGAGGTTCATTGTTTTGGGGGTGATTTGTTTTACTGAGCAGTGGAACAGCTGAGCGAGTGGAGGGAGACTGACCAAGTTCACCGGGTGTGCAGCAAAGCCTCGCCGTGCCCATCCCAGCACCAGGCTGCCAGGATCTGCAGCCAGAGCACATCTCCTTGGTGCTGCCAGGCTGTGTCCACAGGCCATGCCCATGGGATGTGTCTGTGGCAGAACTGGCTCTGCTCAGGCACACAAACACTCAGGGACAGCCAGAGAAGCCCTTCCCTGCAGACCCTGCAGCAGTGCAGCTCTGCCAGTGACACCAGAGCACACTGTGAGCTCCCTCCTGCCAGCACCAGGGTCACCAGCGCCAGCACCTGAACAACACCAAACTCTTGTTCACGGACTCTGAGGAATTTTGGAGCCAAAGGGACCATGACAGCAGCACCATGAAACAGTTTTTAAAGCCAGACACCTAATGAGCACAGTATTTCTGACAGAATAAAGGTATTGAACCAAGCCTGGAGAATCAGCTTGGCTTGGATTCTGCTGCCCTTTGATCCTTGCTCTATCCTGGCTCAGGGAGCAACCTTTGGACAAAATTGCATCACACGCTGGCATTCCCACAGCACCAGGCCTGCGTTAGCTGGTCTGTGGCACCTGGCAGGCTTATCCCCTCTTGTCCCCTCTGTCACTGTGTCTGGATGAGCAAAGGAGCACGCCAGGCTGTGAGACCGTGGGGCATCTCATGTGCTGGCAAATTCTCCTCCGGCTGTTCCTGCTGTGCCAAGTGATTGCCACACCATGAAAACCAGCTTGACCACAAACAGAGCTGTAAACTCATCAGCAACACCCCACTCAGCACCCCCTCCAGTTCTGGGGATGTTTTTTAAACAGAGTGATTGTGTTGAGGTCAGAGAGATAATCCTGATTTACACCGTGGTTAATATTTACACAGGCGACAAAAGGAGATGCAGCCCTTCATCTCCAATTTTGGTAGCTTGGAGTTAATTGTTCAGCAGGACAGTGGGGTGATGTGCTGGTCACACCTTCTTGTGCTGTGGCTCCTTATCTGCTGCCACAGAGAGAGCTGAGCTAAGCAGACAGTATCAGGGCAAGCGTTTGTTTTACCTCAGTCCCAGGAGCTCTGAATCAGCCTCTGGAACTGGAGCATGTGCTACCCGATGTCCAGATGTGTCCACTGAGTCCAGAACCAACAGTTCTTGGCTGCTGTGGGTGAGGGCAGTGAGGGCCTGGGGAATCCAGCACCCTCAGACGTGGAGGAGGTTTAGCACTCAGGTGCCTCAGAAGGTTGCTCCTCCAGCCCCTGCTCCTCCAAGCCAGGTCAGTGCTGGATTCAGGTAAGTTTGTTCAGTGAGCAGGTATTTTTCCCAGCAAGGTCTCAGAGAAGGAATGAGCAGAGAGCTCAGTTGAGTTCTGCCCCTCTTGTCTGTGATGAAGGAGAAGCACAGGAGTCTGAGCTCGAGGCAGGATCAGTGCTATGGCTACAGCTGCACAGCTGGTCCACAGGCCAGCAACAGCACAGGGAGTCCCAGAAAAAACACAGCGTCCAAGATCTTGGTTTCACTCCAACACCTGCACGGCCTTACCCTGTCCCTGCCACCCACGGAACTGTCTTGGTGCTCTGAGCAAAGGCTGCAACCAAGCGAGCAGCCAAGTCACCTTGACTTTGACAACAGCAAGGGTGGCCCTGGACAGTGTGTTTGTGTTTCCCCACTGCCAGTGGGAGCTGAGGGATGAGGATCATGATCTGTGCTGATGGAGCAAGAACAGCAAATAGCTCTGGCACTGTCTCCTTGGGTTGGTGGGACACAGAGCAGAGGCTGGGGAGGCAAAGCCCACTTGGGCATTGAGCCCTCCCAGGTTCAGCAAGGACAGAGCAGGCAGGAGTGCAGCACAGTGCTCGCTGTGGGATGCACATGGGAGAGAGGAATGGGCTCCGATGGAATTCTCCACCTTCGCAAGGACGTACCCTGGCAGCTGCCAGGTTCACCCGAGCAGACCCAGGCTCAGCTCATTTCTCGTGGTTTTGTTTTGTCGGCTCCCCCGGCAGCGCTGTCCCTCGGCTCGGCTCTTCCCCGGGGAGCCGCGGGGTGATGCATCCCCATGGCAGAGTGTGTTTTACCAGTTACAAAATCCAGTCTTGGCTGCAGACTCATCCGTGCCTTTGGGCAACAGGTCTGGCTGCCAAGGAATACTGAGCAGCTCCTGAAACACGCAGAGTAAATTCCTGGTGCTGAGATAAACCCGACGTCTCACGTTCCTACAGTTCTGTTTTGAAGGACGCGAAAACCCCCTCCTGGTGTATCAGGATCATTACCACCGGCCTTCCCAGCGCTGGATCGCATCTCACAGGAATGGGCATGAGGAGGAGCACTCAGAAACTGCTGGTTCACATTTTTATGGCTCTTTATTTTTTATGCTGGTAAAAATATAATTAATTATTAACTTTTCCCAGCATATCTGCGCACTTGTTTTGGCTCCACCCAGAAGTACGGTCTGTCCTGTACCCACAAAGCCCGCAGCAACCCTGCTGAGGTAGCTACACAGGTCGGGGAGAATAACCATGGGGGAAAAGGGGAATGTGTCACCTGGATGCAGCACGCACAGGGCTCCACACAGCGGGCGGAGGGGAGAGGGAAGGCGAACAAGGGATCCCTAAGAGCTGCGTTAGTGCCGGAGGTGGTGGGGCGGACGGAGGGATGGAGGGAGCGGTCCCAGCCCGGCCATGGCCTCCGCCCCTCAGGGCCCGGGCGGGGCGGGTCACGGTCACCGTGGTGACCGCATGGCCCCGCCCCTCACCCGGCACCGCCCAATCAGCGCCTCCGCTCCCTCACGGGTGCCGCACGCGGGGCTCCGTCCCATTGGCCCACGTGGCAGCCCCCGCCCCTGCCCCGATCGCGGCCAATCAGCCGCGGCCACCGCGGCCCTGCGGCGGGGCGGGCCCCTATAAAGGCCTCCCCGGGGAGGTTTTGCAATCGCCGCTCTCCTCGCGCTCGCCATGGAGGCTCCGCTGTCGCTGCTGGTCCGGAGCCCCGCGCAGCGGCACCGCGACCTCCGCCTCAGTGCCGAGCCTGCCTGGACCGTGCACCGGCTCAAGACCGAGCTGCGCCGGCTGCTGCCCGACGCGCCGGTGAGTGCGCGATCCCCGCTTCCCGCAGCCCCTCCGGGCGGGTCCCTGCGCGCAGCCCCGCCGGGTGGGTTGGTGGATGGGTGATGGGGGCCGTGTCCCCGCGGAGCAGCGGCGGCCGCTGCCGTGGGGCTCTCGGGGGGCTCCGGGAGCGGTGCCTGCCCCGTGGAGTGTCCGGGTCCCGGTTGCGTCAGCCGCGCTTGGGCTATTTCGGGCCGGGTTTGCGGCCCGGTTAATCATTAAGCGGCCTGCCGGGACGGCGCGTCCTGCAGGTGTGCGGGCACGTCAGAGCGGCTGGCAGCGGGGAGAGCGGCCGGCACCGCGCCCGGCCGGGCGGAGCGGGCCCTGCCCGGGCCTTGGGGCGTTCCCGTTGCACGGCGGGCACAGCGCTGTGTGTGTGCGGCGGGGCTGTGGGCTCGGTGCACCAGTGTGGTTCCCCCCGGGCCGCAGAGCACGGGGGCTGACACGAGAGCAGCTGTGCTCCGTGTCCTCCTGCTCCTGCCGGAGGGAGTGTGGCCTTCATAGACTCAGTAAACTTGGAAACGACCTCCGGGTTCATCAAGTTCAACCTTCGACCAAATGCCACGCTATGAAATGTCATGTCTATACTCCATTTTTTAACTGTTTCAGGGCTAGCGACTCCATTTCCCAGGGTAACCCACTTCAATGCTTACCCATTCCTTCAGTGGATAAATTTTTCACAATATCCAGCTGGAGACTGCCCTGCAAACTTAAGGCTGTTTCCCCTCCTCCTGTCACTAGTTTCCTGGGAAGATTCCCATGCTTTTGTCATTCTTTCCCTGGGGTGTGGTGGTTACCCAAACAGGCTCCATGTGCTTCCACAGCTGCTGTGGGACAGCTCCCGATGAGGAGCTGCTGGCTCCCCTTGGATGGGGTGCAACAGATTTACTTGGCACCACCTGGGGTGCTGATCGGATCACATGGAACTCCAAACTTCTGTTTTTAAGAAACACAAATGTTTTTGTTGAGACTGTAAACGATAGAGCATGTAACTGAGTTCTCTGCCCAAGGGACTTTGGATTCTTATGCAGGTTTGCATCTTGATAATATCCCACTTGGGCATTCAGTTCTTGTAACTTCAGCTGAATTTAGATGTGAACAATTCCCTCTGCACCTTAGTATGTGGGATGCTCCAAGCTCCCTGCCTCTCTCCACCAGCTGTGTTGGTTAATGCTTGGCAGAGCAAGTAATCCTATTCTTTGTTTTCTTTCTTCAAAGCCTGAAGAGAACCAAAAGCTGATTTATTCTGGGAAGCTGCTGCTTGATCACCACTGCCTGGGAGAATTGTTGCCAAAGGTATAAAAAATTACCTTTTGTGATGTGCTGAAATACATCCAGAGAAGGGATTGTTTTAACAACTCTTCCCTTATATTTCAGCATGGGGAGCTGCATGCTCTTCATTTGGTATACAACTTCAAGACTCCTGCCAATATGCAAGAAACCAAATCAGAGGTAATTAGACTTAAGTTAACTCTGAATCTTGGGCTTGTAACTGAAAACAAGACATGTTGGATGAACAATTTAAAGTTCCCTGTTACTGCAGGTTTTCCCTATTAGTGCAACAGCAGTATCTGTGATCATTTGGGAATGTAAGAATTTGGATTAAGCTGAGTAGAAAAACAATTGCAATTCATGAGTAAAGATTCTCATGACATATCTTAAGAAAGATCTATTTGTGATGTGATGTACTGCTCAGGAGAGAAATGCTTTCTGGTGGATTCAGTTTTATTAAATAGACTGTGACTTGCTATGTCCCAGGCACATTTGAGAGCTGGAGCTTGTGGTCAGGAGAGAAGCAGAGGGAAGTGGTTCTGGGCTGTGTGGGGAGGGAAGGAGGCTGAGAACTGCAGACACTTCAACTGCTCCCATTAATGACTCATCTTTGGCTTCCTCTCTGCAGGCTCAGCCCTAGTGCTTGAGCTCTAGGGGCTGGTCTCAAGTACAAATAGCCAAAACACATTTTTTCTGTCAAGTGGCTGAGGAAAGGTTTCTAGAGATGTGTTCCTGTTGTCCATTAAAGGCACTGTGAGTTAACCCTACACATGCCTAGTGGTTGTTAGATGTGAGCCAGCTTTGGCTGGTTGTTAGATGAATCACCATAGGACAGCTCTTGAACTCCATGTACAGCAGTTTGTGCAAGCAGTACAAAGCCAAAGTGTCTTTTGTATTTTTATAACCAGATGGACACTGAATCTGTGTAAGTAACAAATATAGTATAGGTCTTGTGAAAGGGAAGAGTAGCATCAAATCAGTTTTGCATCCCAGGAATTTGGCTCCATGAGCTTTAAAATACTGATAGAGGTATTTGTGATGTGGTGCCCAGGAGCAGGGGCAGCACTGAGAGGTGCTGTGCAGGAGTAGGCCTTAAAACAGGGCTGTACTTTATGGGGTCAGCCTTTTTGCATAAAGGGTGTGTGGTGTCCTGAGTAAACCTCACTGGCTGCACTGCTGCCTGCAGGTTAAAGCTGATCAGCCCAAGTTACCCTCAGAAGCCAGGCAGGAATCAGATGTGTCTTCCTCAAATGGTGGAACATTGAGGAACTCTTCAGGTGTCCACTCTTCAGCAGAAGCCAGCAATGGGTAAATACAATTTTATGTACATCTTTAAGATTTTTAGGATGGTATATTTGTGTTGAATTCCAGCTCCTTATGCCACATGTACTGTCATAAGTCTGTAGAACATGGCCAAATACAGCAAGGCTTTATATAAAACCTTTGGTGGACATGCAGTAGTTTGAATTGGAAGGGACCTTTAAAGGCTGTCTAGTCCAGCCCTCTGCCATGAGGGACACCTTCCACTAGATCAGGTTGGTCTGTCCAACCTAGCCTTGAACACTTCCAAGGATGTGGCATCTAAAGGAAAATGCACTGCTCTGATTATTAGGAAGAAAATATTTCCTTTGTTCATGTGGGTAGAGGTGTCTAGAAGGAAGAATTAATTTTGTATTTGGGTACACAAATTGGCAGAAGCTATTTGCATTGTTCTATAATAAATTGTTCTTGCTGTTAGTCCAGTGTTTGCTAATGAATGTGTTTAAATTTTGACCAAGGCTGGAGACAAGTCAGCATCCCTTCCAGAGTGTGGCTCCTGGCTTCTCTGCTTACACAACCTACAGCATGCTTCAGATGTCCTGGTTCCAGCAGATCTATGCAAGACAGTATTACATGCAATAGTAAGTGTTCTATTCTGAGCTGCCTGTAGGAAGTAGAAAGTGCAATTCTAGAAATTTGAGCACTCGTGGCAATTCTTCCTCTTTCGATGGTGCTTGGAGACTTTTTCCTTGTGACTTGTGCTGAGTGTTGTGGGAATGTACCCCTGACTGTGCTGCTCTGTTG
This sequence comes from Catharus ustulatus, assembly GCF_009819885.2. NCBI lineage: Eukaryota > Metazoa > Chordata > Aves > Passeriformes > Turdidae > Catharus > Catharus ustulatus. Next base: position 15,211,945 of record NC_046231.1, on the reverse strand, counting down.
CTGTTCAGGCCAGTGGTTCTGAATCTTGCCCATTGCCTGTCTGACTCTTGATTGGGAGGGCAGGTGTCTCTGGAGTAAATCTGATCCTGCTGATGAGTCTTTGCTTTTTTTGACTGCTCAAAGTGCACACAGCATTGCATCACACATCTGTGACAGGTCAAGCTGAAATTTGCAGAAGGCTTTTAGACTATCTGCAGGTTGCTCTAAATTGTTTTTGTGAAATATTGACATTACTGTTGATAAAGGGGAGGGTGCCTGGTTTGATTTGTTGAAATCACTTTATGGTTGTTATGTGTAGGACTAAAACTTGATTTAAATGTTTCTGTAGCCTCTAAACTTGATGCTTTGTACTTGCATGTGACGTGAGTATGGTTAAAGGTGGACAGATATTCACACATCAGGAGCTGTGGGAAGTGTGATAGGGTTTGAACAAAGCCTCATTTGTACTTTGTTCTCTGGTTCCAGCTTGGCTTCTACTGCTGCGTCTGCTGACCCATCCCACGCACGGCACTCTCAGGAGATACCAGTGGCACCAGTGACACCTCCAGCTCCTCTCCCAGACCCATTTCCTGCCCAAAACCAGCCTGGAAACCAGAATGTTGCTGCTCAGGTTAATGCAGTGGCTGATCAGAACTTGAGGATGAATGCCCAAGGGGGACCTCTCATGGAGGAAGATGAGGAGGGTGGCAACCGAGACTGGTTGGACTGGCTCTACTCAGCAACACTGTTATATGTTTTTGTCAACATGGTCTATTTCTACTCCAGTATCAGCAGACTCCTCCTCGTCATGGGTGGCACTGTTCTCATGTATCTGTAAGTGTGTGGTGTTAATACTTCCTCTTCAGAAGGGTTTCACTGAAGTACTGAGTTCTGTGCTGTGCTCAGCCTCTTCCTGTTGAGCTTCATAGGTCTCTTGAACCTGGAAAGAGCAAACTGCTCCTCTATATTCTGTGTAACTCAACATTTAGGGAAAAAGATAATTAAGCCTATGTCTGGATCAAGTGAATGATGTGGCTGATCTCACTGGGGTTCTGCAGTTTCTAGTGTGGCTTTCTATTTCAGGAAACTGCTTGAAGCCAAAGTAGCCCCTGTTGTAAAGCTCAACAACTCAGCAGCACAGAGCAGACAGACCTATAGGTTCAGTGTAGAAAATTGCACCTTCTTGTTGGGAAATAAGTGGTTCAGGTCTGGGAAAAGGGTCTCACACTTGGCTGTTTCAGTTTTGGCATCCATGCAGTTTTCTGCTGTGTTGCCCCTCTGGAGAGCAGACCAGTCTGAACTGAACAGAGTGTCCTGAACTGCCTTTGAACTTCTCAGGGTGGGGGAATATAATTAGGGTGAAAACACAGATTATAATGGACCCTCAGCTGCTGTACTCAGGGTGTCTTATCTGATATAATCTTCCTCCAAAATTCTTTGATCACCTGTGGAACAAGTGATGTAGGTGTCTGAATTGTAGGTCTAGGAGTTAAAAGTGGAGCAACTTTTCCAAATTCTGTGTAGACTTGAAGAGCTGAAGGTTAATTGTTCCACTGAAAGTCCTTGAATGTTACTGTTGAGGGTTGCCAGCAGCTCTGAGCAGTCAAATGTTGTGCAACAGGATGAGTAATGTTGAAACAGCATTAATTAATTAATGAATCTGTTGCCTTCCCCAGGCACCATGCTGGATGGTTCCCATTTAGACGAAGACCAGCTCAGCCCTTCCCAGGCAATGTTCCTCCTCAAGCTGCTCTAAACCAGGACCAGAACAATAACTTTCAGGTATTTCCTTGTTATGTTTTTAAACCATGAAACACTGATATTTTGCTTTTGATTTAATAGAAAAAAATTTTTAAACTTCTGTCAGACACTATCATAGGAGAAAAATTGCCACCTGAGTCTTCCATACTAAAATATTTCAGGATGAATGTTCTTTCAGCTACTTCTGTCCTTTAGGAAGTTATAATGAGAAGTGGTCTGTCACAGGCTGGAATTGAGGGCAGGGTTCAGGCTGCATCTATGTAGGATTTGGGAATATAAGCAGTTTGAGTCTTTCATTTCAAACTGACAGTTCTGATGTCAATGAAAGTTAATTAGCTGTAAATACATAATTGACCTGATCTGGTGTTTGATGTCTGTTCTGATCAGTGTTTCTGGACACCAGTGTGAGTTAACCAGTGTGCAGCTTGGGTTTTAGGCTTTGTATCTGGGGCTACTTGAAAAAATTAATATTCAAACAATGACATTTTGGCAACAAAAACAGTTTGATGCCTGATTTTTTTTTTTTCAAATCCATTTCTGAAATTCTCCTTTACCAAATATCCTTTATTTTGGCAGGGGGAAAATGGAGACAGAACAGATGAGTCTGAGACACCTCCTGATGAGGAACAGGCTTTCCAAGAACTGCAGCAGGCCAACCCTTCCCTCATGAGCACGGTGTGGGTTTTTTTCAAGACTTTCTTTGCATCCCTCCTTCCAGAAGGGCCTGGACTGACCCGCAACTGATCTGTCACCAATCTGCCTGTCTGAAACTGCAGTGGACACCTGAGAGAATTGGATACCAGCTCCAGGCATGGAGAGGGATGGCACTTCTCTGGCTTTCCAAGCAAATAAAGCTGCAAGAAGCCTTACATCATTAGAGCCCAGAGACTGAGATGCTTGTCCTCATTCCAAAGAACTTTGTTCCATAGCATTTATTAGGAACCTGTGTAGAGGCTTGGCATTGTGGACTTGTGCACTTAAGGCACAAGCTCTGAGTGGGTGTGCAAAAATATTAGGGAAGCAAATTGCTGCTTCTGTGCAATGTGATTCCTGTTGGAATGTTTCAAATGCTATTTTAATTACACTGAGTGTAGGATCTCAAACAAAAAATTGCTAGATATGCATTAGCAGATTTTTAGGAAAAATCTGTTGTTAAATTGCTTCAACAATATTTTAATTTCTCTTTGTAAATATTTCCCTATGAAGAATGTATTGCGCAATCTTTTTGTTGGACAAAGTGGAGGACTGAAAGATCGTGATGTGGATAAGAAGTTACCTCAGTGGAGCTGCAGACTAAATTTCATGTTACTGAATTCAGATAGTTCAAGATGTAGTTCCCCCTGCCCTTCCTTCTTCCCCTTTGCCCTGCTGCCAGATCATGGGGGAAGAGTAAGTGTGTTCAGGTCTAAATATATTTTGTAAAAACTTAAGCAGAATGTAAATTCACACTGCTTTTGGATGCAAAGTTAAAGCAGTCTAATTCCTGTATTCAACTTTGCATTCTCACTCCAGTGCAACTCCTCTTGTATTACTTCATTGTGTTCCCTTTAATTTCTGATATGGTTAAGGGCTGTTATTGCAATAAAATTTGCAGGCATTTATATCCCCATTTGTATATATTCTCTACAGCAATCAGAAGGCTGCCTGTGCAAAGCACAGGGTGTTTTCTTGCCTGGCTTTTATTGAAAAGTTGTGATGAGGGAGTTGGGATATGAGGGGAAAAGGATCTTAACTCAGTTCCTGGCCCAGCTGTGTTCTTCAGCAGCCTCCAGCAGATCAAGTGCCTTGATTAGCTTGGGGTTTGTTTGCTTATGGAAAGCTGGTAACAGAAAGGCCATGGACATCTTGAAATGAGTAATTCTGTAGGTATTTGCAAAGTCGGGCTCCTTGAAGCCTGCCTGAGACTCATGGTGGATTGCAACACACTGTCCTGGTTTAGGATTGAATTTGGCTTGGAATGTGCTGTCCAGGAACAGCTGCCACTCCAGGAATTGTCACTCTTCCTCTGCTGCCTGCCCTTGGCAGGACAGTTTGAGGAGTGTTGGCAGGGCCAGCATCAGCTGGGACAAGCAGCTGTAGCAGGTAATGCTTGGTCTTGCCATGTCAGGTCAGACTAATGTTGGGCATGGTTTGTTGGTGTTACCTGTGGAAGCCGCTTAATCCTGGTGCTGTTTTTGATCTGAGCAAGTTATTTTCCAGGCTTGTTTTTCTACCATATCTTCAGTTTGCTAGAGACTTGGAGGAGGGGTAGGACAGTGGTAAAATAATTTTTAAGTATTTGAAATGAAATAATTTGAGAGGAAGTTTTGTTACCCAGATCTATCCTGTATAAGCCTTTGAGGATGTTCCTGGAGGATGTGCCCACTCTTTCTTGCCTTGCTCATGGTCTGGAATTGCATCCCCAGGCTTTTACACCCTCCCAGTGTGTGTCCCTGTGGCAGGCACAGGGTGGGTGCCAGGTGACAGCTATTCCCCCACCCTGGACACAGCTCCCATGGCAGCTGCACCTCGAGCTGCTGCACTGGGCACGTTCCACATCAAGGCTGCTTTGTGGATTGTGGATTTTTCTCCCTCAGGGTGTAGCAAACCTTCACTCAGGTGTCTTGGCAAAGTGCCTTCATCCACTGAGCTGTGCCTGTGCTTTTTTTAGCAGGGGAGAGCTGTTCCTGGCAGCCAGAAATAAACTGGTTTGGTATGGCTAAGATGAGTACATAGTGCTGGATTACTTGTGAAATCTCTAATCTGAAAATTTATCAGACAGCAAAACATCTGTTGTCTTGCAGCTTTTGCTGTTCCCAGGAGCAGGCAGGTGGGTTTAAAACTAGCTGAGAAACAAATGAAGTGTAGCTAATTCCACTGCAGAGATACAGTGAGAGTCCTGGGCCTTAGAGAACATTTCCTTGATGGTTCTGTGAAATGCATAACCTCTGCCATTGGGGTGGAGGGGAGCAGGGGACACACAATGTGGAAGTAAATCCTGTGTAATCCTGCAGAGGCAGCTGCCAATGGAGCACTGGGATGTGAGGGAACAGTGCCTGGCTGAGGGCTCCAGCACCTGTGACTGAGCCAGCCTGGTGTTCTGTGGAGTTGGGAGTCTGGGGTGCCCCAACCCTGCCACAGGATCCCTGAGACCCTGGGAGCAAGCAGAGATGACTGAGGCAGCTCAGCTTGGAGGGATGTCAGTGTAAACAGTGAGGTGTGTGAGGAGGGAGGGCAAGGAAAGGGACACAGCCTGGATGCCTTGAAAATGAGGGAATCCAGGTTAAATAAGGCAAACAGGAGATTTGAATCTTCCAGAGCAAAGACTGTTCCTTCTGCTGGGACAGAAGCTGAGAGACCAGAAGGTGCCTTGAGGTTTGTGGGTTTAGGAGCCTGGGTTTGCTTTGGCTCACACTTCAAGCTCCGATTCTGCTGCTGGTTCAGCTCCTCTGCATGCTTGAGAGCTGCAGCAGCCGACCTGTTAAGCTGTTTGTGTGGGGCTCCTGAGAGCAGGCAGGCTGTGGCAGTGAGAGTCCTCTGAAGCTCCACAGGGTGGCAAAGTGAGCAGCAGGATAAAGCCAGTTCCTCTGCTGCTCTGTCCCCTGAGGCACTCTGGCAGCTGCTCCTCGTTGAGAGCAGTTGTCTGTCCCCACTGAGAAATGAGTTTGGAAAAAATGTCCAATCTGTTTTTCTCAGGCACCTTTGTTCTTGTTGTGGGAGCTCCTAACAGGCTGCTTGCTTGGGAACCACTCAAGTCCTGTTTGAGGATGGATAGGGCCCTGTCCTCAGCTCCTGGAACTTAAATCTCATGAGAAAGATGTTGCTGCTGAGCAGATGTGCTGGTGATGTTTGTTTGTGTGTGGTTTCCCCTTTTCTCTTAAGAGCTGTTTCATTTATGCACTGACTTGCCTGTTGTCCCTGTTCTCAGCAGCCAGGGACATCCCAACAGCTGTACAAGTGTTAAACCTCCCCCTGCTCTTTGTCCTGTGGTCCATTTCTAGCTGCTGGGGTTTGCAGAGCAGTGCACACAAACTGAGTCTGCTCAGAGGCCATCCCAGCTACTCCCCACTGTGTTACCAAACCTGCCACCTGCATCTTCATCTCCTCCCTCCAACCCTTCTGCTGCACATGGATAGCTCTTGAAGTGCCTGCTGGTGTTCAATGTGGTGTGAATTTCATTTGGAGTGATATCATGGGGGTGACCCAGTTCTGGTGTGACAGCCCCTCACAAGCCTGCAGTGAGAGGTCAGTTCATGCTCAGCTGCCTGCCTGGGAGGGTTGCACAAATCCTGGGAAATGTTGCTTCTGGGGTCATGCCTTGTGTCTGTTCAGTGGCCTGTGCTGCAGAAGAATGTCCCCAGTTTCTTACAGTAGCACTGAAAGTTGTATTTTCTGCTCTTTCAATCTGGATTTGCCAGTGCAGGGTCAGTGCCACAGAAATGCAGCTGCTGCACTTCAGCTCCAGCCCAGCTGTCCTGGGCACCCTCAGCTGTGAAAAGCCTGGGCTGACTTAGGGCCATCTGTGTGTGCCTGCTTATTTCTACTCTTTAGAGGTTGTTTTGGATGATACCGGTACAGAAGAGAAGAAATTGAGTTCAGGAGAATTTGGAGTTGCAATGGGAGAGCACACCCCTGGGGTCAGGACATCACCCAAGGAGACTCCTTGAGGTTGAGAGCCCTCACTTTATCATGGGATGGTGGATTCCAGGTTACTCCTGCTTTCTAAAATTTTGAGAGTAACTCGGGTAACACCAATTTCATTTAGCATCACAAATCTGTATTCAAATATCGCATAGCTTTAATTGATTTAACTAGTGTTTAAATAAATCTTATTTGAATATTACTTGTCTCAGTTTTATAACCCCCTAGGACAGAAGGGAGCAGGGTCCTTGGGCTGACCCTGCTGCCATCCCAGGGCTGTGTGAGTGCTGGCAGTGCTGCTGGAGCCCATCCTGCTGACAGGGGCAGCCAGAGCACCTGGAAGGCTCTCTCAGGAAGCATCTGCAGGGTAACACCAAATGTTTTAGTCAATGCAGCACAAAGATTAATGGCACTGTGATGTACCTCTGCCCTGGACAATGTGGGGAAAAACAAGCCTGGTTACAGGGCAGTCCACAGCAAGGTGGTGAGTGCATGTGTGCATGTACAGCCTTCAGATAAAGCCTTACACAGCAAATATTTATCAAAACATCTTCCAGCATCCCCTTTACAGCTTTTTAACTTTTCTTTGGGGGTTTCAAGCCTGCCCTGCCTCCTGCTAACCAAAATTAACCTTTCCTTAGGCTTTTAAATCTGACCTGACTTGTCCTAGCCTGACCTTGCCCTGGGAGGGGGGTGGGCTGTGCTGTCCCTGCTGTCCTGGCCTCTGCCTGGTTACTCCAGGACAAGGATGCTCACAGCATCTCTGTGTTCCACATGCTTTTCCTATTGTAGGCAGAAAGTCTCCAGCCTTCCTGTTCCACTGGAGGTCAATGCCCGGCAGTTCCCTGTTCTCCTTTTCTCTGAGCTGACAGCAGGCTCTGCAGAGCAGTGCTGGGGCAGGGGAGCTGTGAATGCATGGATCCACAATGGGTCTGGGGTCTTGGATTTCCAGCATTTATCTACCCCAGTGACAAATATCCCTGTATCAAAATGCCAGTTTCCCTTTCTCCATGCTGATGTGCATTGCTGCCCTGGGCAAAGAAGTGGTTGTGGCCTGCAGGATTCCCTTTATGGCAGGTGTTGGCCACTGTGCCCACATCCCCTGAACTGAGAGGATAGAAAATAGAGCTGTTGGATGGTTAAATCCTCTTGAATTCCAATCCTTTTGTAACGTGCCCGTGCTGTGTGCAGCTGTCCTGGGGAGAGCTCTCCTGGCCTGGGATGCTGTGGCAGCTGAGATGATGCCATGTGGGAGCTCTGCTGCTCAAGCACCTGCTGTCTCTGTATGGGAATGTTTTTAGAGAAAAATGGACATGTAGTGAACAAACCAGAGAAGGGATATGAATGCTTTTATGAGCCTGAGCTAGGCCTGTAGCTTTGCCCTTGAAAAAAAGATAAGAACAGCTGCAGTCTAACAAGGAAACAAGGGATGAGACAAAAACAGCTAAAGGTGAATACCAAGGAACTCTTAAGCCAATGTAAAGCAGAAAAGTCTGTATGTCTGCCTTGTGCAAGAGGTTTATACCAATGATGTGTGCTTGAGTGCAGGGGAAGAGAAATTGTATACCAGGGCTACAAGAGAACAATAAAATAGCATTTGCTTGATTCATGCAGTGAACCATGCAGTGTCCAGTTCTTTATCTTCTCCCCTTTGCAGTTGTGTTTCCAACAATCAGCTGCTGGTTTATAAAGCTGGAGCAGGCAGCCTGTCCACGGAGGAGCCGGAGGAAGCTGCGGACGCTCGGCTCCCCTGGGTCAGTGACCGGCAGTGCCTCCCTCCCGGGGGTACCCGAGGCCGTTCACCTCCTCAGCTCAGGAAGAAAACAGCACGGCAGGGTGGGGACAGCGGGGACCCCGCGGGAAATGTGCTCAGGAATGTGCTCACCCTGCCCAGGAGGATGGGGCATCTGCAGGGACAGGAGGGAGGTTGGCACCTCGTCTGGCTCAGGGCATTGGGGCTGCTCCTGCAGCGCTGCCAGGCTCTCACCTGTCCTTCTCCTTCGGTCTTTTCTGTCAGAAGGGAGCTCCTTCTGAAATAACCCCACTCTGTTTGATGCTGGAGGTTCTTTTGGGGTTGGGATGGGCCCCAGCAGCACAGCAGAGGTGCAGGAGGGCAGTGGCATTTAGGGCAGGTGTGAGCTTGGGTCTCTGATGTTCCCCAAAAAGCAGCTGAGAGTCTGGATGCATGAAAAACTCTGGTGGCAAATCATCAGTCACAAACCCAGACAAGAAGCAAAAGGCAATCAGTGCTGTGGTCATGGAGCTTTCCAGGGATGTGGGAGATGTGGGTTCTGCCAGTGGTAGCAGGAACCATCCCCTTCCCAGGAGTGTGCCTCAGTTTCCCCACAGTGTCTATAAAATCAGTGGAAGGGGGAGCAGTGAATGATGCAGGCACCTTTCTAACAGGGCTTTTCTGGGGAATTGCTGCAGCAATACAAAATAAGGAATATTTCTGCAAGAAGAAAAAATGATGAAGTGGCTGGAGCCAGCATGTGAGGCTGCTCCCTTGACTCTTCAAGTCTCCATCTCCCTCCAGCCTTTTCCACCCACCCTGGTGTGTGTACATGTCCTGAGTTAAAGCAGTCTTGGCAGAAGCACCGAGCCCTGCAGCCCAAGTCCTGCTGAGGGAGGAAGGTAGTGTGCAACATGAATGGTGTCAAGGAAACTATAGGAAGATTAGGAAACGTGTGATGAGTTTGATAAGTGGAGGAAGCAGGTCATGTCCTGCCTCGGGTGGGCTCTGCTGGGGGTATGAAAGCAGCCTCTGCCTCCACCAAGGGTCACTTGGATTTGTCAGCGCTCTCTGCTCTGCCTGAGGATGTGCTGGGCTGGCAGGATGATGCTGGGGACCTTCAGCACCTTGCTGGTGCTTGTCCACACAGCAGCAGCAGCAGCCTGTGAGTTTGGGCCCTTCCCCTACAGAGCCACAGGGATCGTGTGCAGGATGACCAAGCCCGCGGCGTTGCTGTGTAAGTGTCTGCTCCTTGGGGCTGTGCCTGCTCCTTGGGGCTGTGTGTGCTCCTTGTGGGGCTGTGTGTGCTCCTTGTGGGGCTGTGTGTGCTCCTTGTGGGACTGTGTGTGCCCCTTGGGGCTGTGTGTGCTCCTTGTGGGGCTGTGTGTGCTCCTTGGGGCTGTGTGTGCTCCTTGTGGGGCTGTGTGTGCTCCTTGGGGCTGTGTGTGCTCCTTGGGGCTGTGTGTGCTCCTTGGGGCTGTGTCTGCCCCTCTGACACAGGTTGGTGTCACAGCAGCCCAGGGAGGGGGCTTCTTGCTTCTCTGTCTCTTGTGAAAACCCCTGCCTGGGAGCACAGGTTAAAGCCTGAACAGGTAAAGGAGCTTGAAAATTGTCCCCAGCCCCTCTCCTCAGCCCAAGGATTTGTGCTGTTCTTGCAGGGGCTTGGTGTGATGAGCAAATGGGTGTTTGATTTTCTTCACTGCAATGTCGTCTGTTGGAGGTGTTACGCAGAAGGGGGAAACAGGTTCTCTTCTGCTGTGGGCTTATTTACAAGGATTTGGGAGCTCTGCAGGTGGGGGAAGAATTTAATTCTTCTGTGGAGGGTGGGAACAGCTCTGTTCTGTCCCATCCCACAGTGGTACATGCAGAGAAAGGTGCATTCCTGAACTAACAGAGGGTATTTCTGGAAGGAAAAAGTCCTGTACAAGCATGTGCCCGAGGCTGTAAGGGGCTAACTTAGAAAAATGGGCACGGAAATTTTTTCAGAATTTTTTCTTTGTAGACCCACGAGCTGACTGCAATACAAGTAAGCAGCAACGAAGCACTGGGGTAAAGTCAACAGCTTGTGTGGTGTAAGGATGAGCACGTTTTGACCTTTCCAAAATCTGCTCCTGAGCTGTGTGAAAGCTGGCCACGACTCCCTGGAGACAGCTCCTACTGGTGGCTGTCCAGCCACACATGCTGCTGTCCCTTGCTGCCATCAGCTGGGACAGTGAGGGATTTCAAATTTTTAAATTTACTCTGAAATTACTTCTAGTGCTTCCTGAATCTAATGGAAACCCCTCAGATAAAAGCCTTCTGTAGTGATTTAATGCAGAGTGCAGGTCTGACTTTGCAGCCAGCAGAGATTGCAGTTTGACATCTTTGCCCTTTTCTTCCACTGACAGTGAACCAGGAAACTGCCCAGGTCATTCAAGCAGCCTTCAGGAGTGCCAAATTCCCAAACATCACCGGGGAAAGGTCCATGCGGCTCCTCGGCCGGGTGGCGTATGGGCTGAGCAAGTGAGTCTGTGTCTGTGCCAGGGGAGGGGACAGGGGACACAGGGCACCAGAACTGGCCTTGGAGGGAGCCTTGAGGCAGCAATTCCTGGTGGAAGCGAAGGTCTGCACTGGGGCAGGCACAGTTTTGGATCTAAGCCTCCCAGACCATTTGCATGTTAAGGTTTAGGCTGCTAATGTGTTATTTAAGAGTTATTTATTTTTCCAACTGAATGGGCAGCCAGCAAGGCAGGGTGTGGAGCTCATTTCTGACAATGGGGATGGGGAAGAGTGTCCCTGTGACACTGAGGGGCAGAGGGGACCCACCCAGGGCTGCCAGAGCCACCCCTGTCAGCAGGATGTCACTTGGCTGTGCTTTATGACAAACCAAGCTGGGTCTTGCTGTGTTACTCACTTCTATTTTGGGACCACAAATTCGGTGGTGTACTCACAGATCACACTTCCTGCCATGACCACAGCTGCACAGAGCACTGCAATAACCCAGCATTGTTCCATGTTTCCTGTTTAAAGCATTCCTCAACCTTGTGTCCAAGCACTGCACAGTGCACCAGGCTGAGCAAAAGCATCGCTGTCACTGTGCTTGTTGGATTTGCAAAATCTCCTGAGTCTGGATCCCTCAGGGATCCTATTGCTCAGGAATAAACCTGTCCTGCCCCATCACAGCAAACAGCTCTGGGCTGGGGACAAGCTGTGTTTCTGTTGTTTCTAGCATCCAGGTCAATGATTTGTCCATCGAGAGGAGCGAGGTGGAGCTCAAGGAGGACAATGCCATTCACATCTCCATCAAAAACGTGTCAGCCTTGTTCAAAGGGACCCTGACCTATGGCTATTCTGGGGCCTGGTTGTAAGTACCTGGGGCTGGGGCTGCTCACACCACAGCCCAGCTCCTGCTGCTGCCCGTGGGGCTGGCCTGTGACAAAGGGAGGGGGCTGAGCTCCTCAGCCTCTCTGGCAATGCTGCATTGATTCCTGCCTGAGACAGGGGTTTATACTCCAGCAGGACTTCTCAGCCCCATTTTGCTTTTTGCCTTTCTGTCCTCACCTTGCAGGACAGGACCAGATGGCCAAAGCATATGAGTTGGCTCTGCTTTGTTGCTCTGTGAACTCTGAGTGGATAAAAAGGGGGGTTAATGCTCCTAAGTGCCACTAAGGCAGCAGTTTGCAATGATTTAAAGCCAGGGTACCTGAGATGGGGCTGTGGTGTGCTGGGGGTTTGCTCATTGCAGTGCAAGGACAGGTGTGAGAGGTGTTATTAAATCCACATCTGTCAGGGAGGAGCTGCTCCTGACACAGGTTCCTGAATGTCCTCTCTCCTGCCATTACAGCTTGCAGCTTTCTCACTCAGTTGATTTTGAAATCGAGTCTTCCATTGACCTCCAGCTAAATATCAATCTGAGTAAGTATGCTGCAGTACCCAAACTTTTTGCAGTGTGACTTAATTCCCTCCCCACCCTGGTTTGTGGGTTGCACGTTCAGATTTGGGTTTGTGTGAGGGGACAGCTGTGTCTGCTGGCAGGAGCTAGGGCAGCTGGCAGGTACCCAGATGAAGAAGGGTGTCTGGTAGACCAGCTCAGCTGAGCAGAAACCATCCAGGTGCAAGCTAGCCCCATCTTCCCCGACCTGGCAGGGTCTGGAATCTTTTGGAAACCTCCTCTGGGAGATGTGGGGAGTCCTGGCTGGCCCTCTGCAGTGTCTGCAAAGTGCACTCATCTCAGTGATAAATCAGCTATTCTTTTTCCTTTTGTCCCATGCAGTGTGCCAAAAGCAACAAGTGGCTCCTGATGCCTCAGACTGCTACCTGGCTTTCCACAAACTCACACTTCACCTCCAAGGAGACAAGCAGTGAGTCTGACCCCTTTCAAAATTGAGATTTATTGTCCGCCTGCTGGTCCCCAAATGTGCAGACCACAGGTGGTCCTTGACTGTGCTCTGTCTCACACAGACCTGGCTGGCTGAAGCAGCTCTTCACAGATTTCATCTCCTTCACTCTGAAGCTGGTCCTCAAGAGGGAGGTAAGAGCAGCCTGAGCACTGAGGAAAGCTCTGTGGCTTTGCATGCCACACAAGACAGTAGCAGTGTAATGTTAGTGCTCATGAAAGATAAGACAAATAAATTGAATCCACAATAAAAAAGCAGCTTGGGCAAAGTGAGAGGTGTTGCTGACCCTGAGGCTGCTGGACTCAACCAACAGTCCCTAGATCTCAATGGGGCTCAGCTCTGCTCTACAAACCAAAATCCTGCTCATTCCCCTAATTTTTCCCCATCTTTTCCTCATGTAGGTGTGCAAGGAAATAAATGCTGTTGCTCAGACGCTGACAAATTTTGTACTTGATTTAGCAGGTAAATAGTCTTGTTTTTTCTGCTTTCTTTTTTATGTGCAGCTTTTAATGTTTGAGTCCCAGCAGAGCAGTAGCCACATCCTTTAAAAATGTATATGGGATCCCAAGCCCTCAGACAGCAGCAAAATAAACCTTAGTAATGTTATGTTTGGACTTTTCTGCATCAGTTTGATCTTTTAGGGTGATTGCACAGATTCAGAAACATTTCAATTCATAAGGAATTTCTCCTTCAGTATGTGCTGATCAGCTGTGCAGGTTACTGCAGGATCAGTGTTAGCTAGAGCAGAAGCATGTACTGCAGTATTAGGGATGAGATTGTACAGCATCTGGAGATTTACCCAGTCCCAAATATCAGGGAAAAGGAGTGGAATGTAAAACTGTGGAATGGAAAATTATCCCAATTTCCCCATGAAGAAACAGAGTCAGTGAGCTGCAGCAGGATCAGTGCTGGCATCCACAGGAATGGGAACCTTTGTCCCACCCCTGTGTGCCTTTATAACATCTGTCACCACCTGCACCAAGTTGTAAAAGCAAGTGGCACAAGCTGTGCTTAAGGTCCTGTGTCTGGTGTGAGGTTTTTGTGTTTCTCCCTGCAGCCAATTTTGTCAGAGACAAGGACATCATTGTCGATATCTCCCTCGCCTCGGACCCTGTCATAACAGCAAACTACATAGAATCCCATCACAAGGTGAAGTAACCCAGGCTGCTCAGACCCCAGTTTTTTCTGGCCATGGTGTGCTCTGGAGGGCTTGCAGGGGCTGCTCCTGTGAGGCTGTGGCACTCTGATGCCAGCCTGCTCCCTGCTGTGTCCAGCCAGCCCTTTGCCTTGCCATGGAATGCAGGTGTTGCCTTTTTGTCCTGCTTCCCTGCTGCTTGCTGTGGCCAACACTTGATTTCCTTTGCAGGGCCTTGTGCTGTACAATAACACCTCCAGTGTGCTCAGTGACTCGGTGTTCTCCCCATCACTGCTGACAGAGTCACGGATGCTCTACTTCTGGATTTCCGAGCACAGCCTCAGCTCCCTGGCTGCTGCAGCTTTCTTGGATGGGCGACTGGAGCTCAGCCTCAGGGGGGACAAACTGCAGGTGATTCCCAGAGGGGTGCCCTCCTTACCTCATACACCATATTTTGGGGAAAAGGTGAAAAATTCACTAAATACTGTGTTTTGGTGAGAGCTGTAGGAGAATGAAATCTACAGCCAGTAACTCCATGTGATTTTGGAATTGGAGCCTTCTTATCAGGCAGTGTTATTCCTTGGGGGTGGGTTACAGCAGCTGATAGAAAACTTGTCTGCTGAATTGTGAAGGGATGTGATTTTCTGGGGGGTCACTGAGATGGAAAAAAGGGGAGCTCAGCCATGACCTGCACTGGGCACAGTCCTCAGCCCATTCTGCACCAGGGGCACTCATAACCTTGTCTTTTGTTTTTCCCACAATCTGTTTTTGGTTTGTTTCTTGAAGGAGCTGTTTGAGATGGAAGACACAGAAGCACAGCAGAAGGCAGTGCAGAGGGTAACTTTTTGTCCTATTCGGAATGTTGCATCCCAAATGAGGAAATTTAGAATGGATTCTGTTGTATTGTAACAACTTGGGTCCTTCCCTTTGATAATCTGAGTCTTGGGTGGGCCAGATGGAGAAAAAGAGGGGCTGATGGAGAAGCAGTTGTGCTTTGCAAGGAGAATTTCTCCATCTTCCATGCTGGCACAGTCTGAGTTATTGGGCTTGTGTGAACAGGAGGAGGAACTGGGGACTGCAAAAGGAACACAGCTGTGTGACAAGTTAATGTGAAATTGGGATGGAAAAAGCCTGAATACTCATTTGTTACTCCTTACTCGACCAGATTTTTCAGGGCACCTCCTACAATGACTCTGTGGCCAAGGTGTGGAGTCTCAGCCAGCCCCAGATTTCCCTTCAGCCTGAGGGGACAGTCGTGAGGTCCTCGGTAGCAGTGGAGGTCAGCATCCTCCTGGCTGGAGAAGAGCCCCTGGTGGCTCTGTACATGGAGAAGGTCAGTCCTGGCACCTCCTGGCTGTGAATTCTTGGGATTCCTGGTGTGCAGGGAGCCCTTTGGGAAGGGTGGGTGGCTAAACCATGGGAGGTGGAGAAGGCAAATCAGTTTTGTTTTTTTTTTTTAACACTCGCATCTGTTCCTTAGACATTTGAGCCTGGGAATGATGACAGTGACTAGAGACTAAGGCTGTGGGCATGAGGGGTAGAAAAGGAAAATGCTGTCATTCTCTATCAATAATAAGATAAAACCAAAAAGACATTGAAGTCTGGCTCCTGGCAAACAGCCCAAAATATCCAAATGCAGCTCCTGCTATAAGGCCATGCCTGAACCCTGCTGCTC
This sequence comes from Catharus ustulatus, assembly GCF_009819885.2. NCBI lineage: Eukaryota > Metazoa > Chordata > Aves > Passeriformes > Turdidae > Catharus > Catharus ustulatus. Next base: position 15,196,667 of record NC_046231.1, on the reverse strand, counting down.
TTCTCTCTGCAGGAAATCACCCTCACTATCCAAGCTACCTATGCAGAAAAGAAACTCATTTTGCAGCCTGTGGACTCCAGGTTGGTGCTGTTCTCTCTTGAGAGTTGCCTCTTTTGGTCCATGTTTAAGAGCAGCACACAAAGAGGAACTCTGCAGCATTTAGTGACTTTTCTTCCCCTTTTTTCCCCCCTTCCCTTCAGTGTAGAGATGAAAGTGTTTAAATGCACAGCTGATCCAAGTGGGGTAAGTCCTGCAACAAGTATTCTCTAAGCCATTTGAGGCTAAACAATGTCTTTTAAAGCATTATTGTATGACTTTTCTGGTTTTAGGAAGACCCATCCATACAAAGCTTCCTGCAGAATATGATCTTGGTTGCTGGCATTCCAGAAGTAACTTCACGTGAGTTTTCTTTTGGGGAAATGCCAACCTGCTCCATAAATTGTCTAAAATCAGATCTCCTAAACCTGAGTACTGAAGAAATGCATCAATAACACTGACAACTGGGAAGGGAGGGGGGAAAATCACATTAGTGTTTGAAATTCTGCTGGATACACTTGGGGAATGAGGATCCCAACGAGCAGCAAGCCAGGATGGACATCCCTGTAACTCGATGGGTTTGCTGATTCCACAGGTATTGGATCAACTCTGACTTCACTGATGAACAGCAAAGGGCTTGATCTCTTTGATATCATAAATCCTGAGATCATCACCAGAAAGGTAAGCAGAGCCCAGAACTACCCAGCTCTCAAAACCCTCTTGGGATTGTGGCATGAACTAATATCATATTTTCTGTTCTCTCCCCACTTTTTAGGGATACATAATTGCACAGCTTGACTTTGGCTTCCCAAGTCACCTGCTTCTTAATTTTCTTGAGAAAAGTTTGTAGAGCTCATCCCTTCACAGAGGAGCACAGGAACTTGTGTACAGCCAGAAAAATTGTGTCTGAACTAATTAAAAGATGAGCTGCTTTAAATCAGTTTTGATTGAATTTTGTTTCTTTTTCCTGAGAGACATTCTAGGCTCTATGCAACTGTGCTTCCATGGAGCTTCTCTTCTGCAAAGATTTTGAAGTCTACACCTCAATCCATAATACTTTTTCAGGATCTTTAATGGGCTTGTGTTCTTAGGAATCAGAGCTGGGCTCTTGAAGTGCACGGGCTTTGGGTTAGCAGTCTCAGGAGGCAGCAGAAATGGGTTTTGCCACCTTTTGGCATCTCTGTTGTTACATTTTGGAAATACAGCACCTTTCATGCTCGTCCTGGGTTTCACTTCTGCCAAGAGCCTCCTGATTTTGACAGAATCCAGCAAGTCAAATGAAATTACCAAACTCCAAGTAAGCTCAGAACCAGTAATGCTAAAAGACCTGAATACTGCTGAAAAAAGTAAATGGGATGTGAATTTGCAGTGCAGTACAATAACAGAGAGCTCTTGTGCCCAGGGTAATTCCTTTACAGACCCTGATGGTTCAGTTTAGAGCTCCAAATTGATAAAGGTCGTGTTGAGACAGTGATAGCAAACATGAGAAAAGCAATGAAAATTATAAGGAAACCAAAGAGATTATAAGAGGAAGTTTAAGTATCTAGTCAAGAAGCAAGTCCCTTTTCCTTCCTATTACAGTGCAATACTTTATCTCAAGTGGCTCAGTTATTTTCCTGTACCAGTTCATGCTGTTGCTTTATTTTGGTTTTGTTTTATTTTTTTCACTTGGTGGAGGTCTTGGGTGACAAATCCAGCACCTGTAATGGTGATCACATTAACCAAGGAAGAGATGATGTTCTCCTCCAGCGCAGAGCAGTACACAAACATTAAACTCAGTCCCAGGAAGGGCTGGTAGCAGCATGGGCTCAATTTCCCGAGCTCCTTGGGCATGGTGGTTGCTCCCTCTGCATTGCCATGGATATAAGCCAAGTCACTCTGACCTGCTTCTCTCTCCCCCACTGCACCAGAGGCCCTTCCTTTTTCCATTGGGGGCTGGGATGAGCATCCCTTCAGTGGTCCTGGCATGAACATCCTTTCAGTGGTCCTGGCTGGGGGGAGAGGAGGCTGGAGTGGCCTCAGAGTCAGCCAAGGAAGGTCAGACACAGGGGTGGCCATGGGACAGCAGGAGCCAAGGGCTACGGACGGTGTGATGTGTGGTGTGACACTGGGGCCTGGGAGGAGCCCTGGTGCAGTGGGCAGTTATCTACCTCCCTTCTCACCCTGTTCCCATCACTGCCTCTGCCAGCAGTTTCAGTGCCAGCTGTTTCAGTGCCAGCTGTTTAAGGGCTTTCCATGTTCCCTCCTCCTCTAAAGCCACCAGCGCTCAGGTGATCACTCCCTGCATGGCAATGTCTGCTGAGGACCACGGGGACCTGGCTTCCATCAAGCCACAGCCCTCTGGTTGTCTTAAATGACATCCCCAAAGTGGTGAGCGTTGATAAAAGTGAAAAAACACCTTTGTTTCTGCCATGGAGGTGCCCTGCCCCACTGGGGGATGTGCAGTGGGGACTGGACCGGGAGCAAGGAGGGTAGAGGAGCTGGGAAGGATCTGGAGCAGAAGCTGGATAAGGAACAGCTGATGGAAGGGGGAGGATTCAGCCTGGAGGAGAAGAGGCTCAGGGACACTGAACAATTCTCTAAAAGGAGAACAATTCTCTGACAGGAGGGTGGAGCCAGGCGCGGCTCTGTCTGTTCTCCCAGGTACCAAGTGACAGAACAAGAACAAACTGCCTTAAATTACATCAGGGCCAGTTAGGTTGGATATTAGTGAAAATGAGCTCAGCAGGAGCGGGACAGGCTGCGCAGGGCAGAGCTGAACCCACCATCCCCGGCGCTGTCCCAGGCTGCGGATGCAGCCCCAGCGCTGAGCACAGCCGTGATTCGGTGATGTCGGGGATCTTTCCCAAACCCAGTGGCACCTCCCCGGGCCCCGAGCTGCCCGTGCCCATCCCGGGGACCGCCCGCCCGGCTCAGCCCCACGTGCTTTCCCGGCACAGCTCCGCCGCTTTCGCTTTCGGCGCTGCCGCTGTCCCGGGCGGGCGGAGCGGGGCCGAGCGGGGCCGAGCCGGGCCGGGTGAGCGGGGCCGGGCCGGGACATCGCGCTGGGCACCCGGGGAGGGACGGAGCGAGGTCCTGCTGGGAGCCCCGAGAGGGTTTGGGGGCTGGAGGGCTGGCTCTGTGCTCCCCTTATGCGAATAGCCGGGATAGAGAAGGGAATCGTGAAGGCTGGAAACACCTCCCAGGTGTTTGAGGCCAAACTTTAGGGGAACAGGTGATTTGTGCTGCCAGGCACAGAGCTGGCCCAGGAGGTGGCAAGGTGGGGCGGAGGTGTCACTGTCACCCCTCCATCCCCTCTCAGTTGTCCCCTCACTCGCCGCACCCTGCCCAAGGCAGGACAGCCCGAGTCCGTCCTTCTGTCCAGACACACGGGGGATGCTCGGTCCGGGTGGTTTTTTTCTCTGATGAGTGAATTATGGGACAGCACAGTGTGCCATCTTGCCTTTTTTAGGACTCGGCTTCAGGCTCCTTCTGGTTTTCCAATGTATTTCCTTGCCCTTCAGAGAAATATCAATAGCATTTCATTGTTTGTTGCAGCCCATCCGATCAGATCTGGAGATCTCTGATACACAGCTCTGCCTAGACATGGGATCTCTTCCCTAATTATTCACATCTGCTACATTATCATTTAAACCTCGTCCTTCTTGCAAAGGAAAAACAACTTGTTTTTTCCTCTTAGATATAATGGAAGAGGTAATTAAATATCTCTCTGTGTGCCAGGATAATTAGATTTATGTGTTTAAACAGAAATATTCTCATTGGAAGTGTGTTAACCAAAGCCAAGTCAGAATTTACTCCATGATGAGTGTATCCCATTTCTTTGGACCACTGCTCAGATGCTTTACCTAAATTATCACCTAACTATAGATTTTAGGGTGGGATATTACCTTTCCTCTGTTCTGACCGGATATTTTTGCGCATTTCTCTATTTTTACAGCAGATGCATTTCAGTTGGGGAATTCCCGGCTGATTTCACTTTCATTTTGCTCAGTCTTTTGTTCATTAGGTCCCAAAGGGCAGGGAAAAGCTTTGTGCCTCGGGTTAGCACGTGGGGAAATCCAGGCAGTGGGTATTGTCCTCCAGCTTTGGTGTTTGGTGACCCCCACACTTGTTTTGGTGCTGGCACTCTGTTTCTGGGCTTCTGGTGAGTACTCTGTGCCCTCAGGGCACAAGAAGTCGTTCGATTTGCAACAGGGCGTTTCACATTTCAGTTTTATTTTTTGTGGCTGAGAACGCTACGAAGGCCAAGTTATGGAGGGGAGGTTAAGTTCTGCAAAGTGTGATAAAGATGGTTTTGCATTTGAAGGGCAAGGATCAAGGCTCATAAGTTTTCTGGCTCTTCTTGGGAGGTTTTTGTGCTTCATTTTGGGATCAGAGATATTTTACTGAAGGTAACTGCCAATCATGAGCAGAGCAGTTGTACAGGAGCTGTGCAGTGTGGCTGAGCTTTCATCCAGCTTTCCAGTGTTGTTTTGTTCTTGAATATGTGTCATTAATTTGTATGAGTGGCTCTTAGTCTTCATTGGCATTCAGGGCTGATTTATTTGTTTATATATGTATTTAATATGGCTTTATTAAATCTGTTGTTCTTGATCAGTCGGTGATTGCTCTCCTCTTCCCTTTGCCTGTGGTAGGGATGGCTGGACACCAACTGCCAGGTGTTGAGCAGGGTGAAATTTCCCTTCTCCCTTTCTGCTGAGAGTGAGGAGCTTGCACTAGGGGCATTTTCAGCCTCCTGCACTTGAAACTCTTTTGTGAGATCTGTGTACTTTCAGAGATCAGCTTTTCACAGTTTTTCTGGTGTGACTTGAGTAAGATGCTGCTACTTCTGCATCAACTTCCACAGAGGGGCTGACAGCAGCAGGGTGGCATAGCCCAGCTCAGATCAGGCAGTGACTCCAGGAAAGCTGTGATTCCCACAGTGTTCCTCTGAAGCTGTCTTTCTTCACTTACATCCTAGGGCACAAGGCTCAGTCCTGCACTTTCATGAGACCAGGAGTGAATCCTCAAATGTTGAAAGTTTGTGGTCACTGCTGGTTTGAGTGAGAAGAGATGAAAAGCAACACAGCTGACCCTTGGATCAAAGGCAGAGCTTCTAGATTGTGACCCACATAATTTCCATGGCCTGGCAGGTCTACATCAAGCTCTGTTGGTGTCATCCCCAGGTATCTGCACCCAGCTAGGCATGTCCCACGTGTTGGGGTGTGTCTGTGTGCCAAGACTGCCTCTAGCAGATCAATTCTCTGTCAGAACATGGAGCACTTGACGACTGGAAGGAGACTGATTACACAACAATGCAGGTAGGAGATCCTGTGCGTGGCTTTGTGGGAAGGAAGTGGTGTGGAGGTGGCATTGTCACCAAGCAGAATTGGATTGCTCATTCCCACAATATGAGCAGCAAGAGCAGCTGCCTGAACCGTTTGTGCAGGGGGGTCCTGTACAAACTTGTGAACTGAGATGCAGCTGAACAAGTAGAGGGAAAGCTGCACACACAAGGAAAGCAAAACAAAGAATTAACTCACAACTTCTCATGGGCAAGCAAGTGTTCTGCCCTCTCCAGGAAAACAGGGCTCCATCACATGTAATGGTGATGTGGGCAGACAAACCATCACTCTAACTCCCTGCCTTCCTCCTTCTTACCCCAGCTTTATGTTCTGAGCATGATGCCACATGGCCAGTTGAAGTCAGCTGTCCTGGCTGTTCCCTCCCAACTCCCTGTGCATTCCCAGCCTGTTTGTTGGTAGGGTGTTGTGAGAAGCAGGAAAAGCCTCAAGTCTGTGTTGAGCACTCTTCAACAATAACAAAAACATCCCTGACCTCCCCAGAGGTCCTGGTACGTGTGAGAGATACCTGGGAGGTTATATTTGGCAGATGGCCACTGCAGCAATACAGATATTAACAGCTTCTCCCTGGCTGTGCCAAAGACTCCCAGGGACTGCCCCTGTCCTTCCCAGCCCTGCTGTCAGGCACTGAGCAGACAAGGACTGCCATCCTTGCACCCTCATGGCTGGGCTCAGATCTGTACTGTAGACTCAGGAGTAAGGGTAAGAAATTCAGGAGTAAGGGTAAGAAATTCTGGGTTTGGTGAAGGAGTAGAAAAGCAGATCAAGCCATGCAGGGCTGCGTGGGTGAACATCTCTTGCTCCTGTGCCCACTGCTACCCTTTGTGCTCATTCATCCCTCTAGCCCCCATTTCAGAATGATGATCTGGACCTGCAAGCAGCTGTAGCCAGAGCCAGGCCCCAGCTGGTGCAGTTCTTGACTCCCTGTCCCCACTGGCTGCTCACGACTTCCCAGCGCTTCATCCCCCCGGCAGCCCTGAGCAGCCTGGGGGGCATCACTGACCCCAGAGAAAAAACCTCAGTGCTCCTTGACCTGCTGGAGGAGGCTGGTCCTGCTGCCTGGAAACACTTTGCACAGTCTGTCTGCATGGAGTATGACCTGCCCCTGGATCTGGAGGTTCTGCTCATGAGCTCTGCAGGAGAAGGTAAGAGAGGTCAGGCCAGTGTCCCCTGACCAAACACAGCCTTGGCACCCATCACCTCACCCAGTCTAGGTACTGGGACCATAATGCCCTCACTTGCATGGTCTTGTTTTTCTTGGAAGCACGATTTCTGGGTTAGAATTGTAATTTGAAGTAAAAAAGCCCTGGCATTAACAGATGAAACCAATAAAAATTGTGCACCCCCACCTCCAACAAAGTTGAGATGCAATTTGTGGACGGATTTATTTGAAGAAGAAAAGACTCCAATCTCTTTGTTCTGTAGACTTTTGTTATTTTTTAAAATTCTCCTGATCCAGAAAGGCAAGGAAAAAAACAATAAGTCATAAAATAACCACAGAAAGCCACTTCTCCATATTTCTCATTAGCAGAGGCAGTGGCTTTAGAGAAAATGAAGCAATTCATAAGGACCACGATCAGTTAGTGTGTGTTATCTCAAACGACACAGAGTGTGCACATTATCTTTTTGGTGAGGGCCACTGTGCCTCTCCTTTAGTGGGTTGCTTCATCTGGTGATTAATTCTTCTCTTCTGCAGGAAGTCTTACAGGGTGAGTCCTTCTCAACGGTACTGTCTTTCACAACCTGCTTGCAGTAACTCTTATTAGATGCACCAGCTGGGTGGATGCAGCCTTAGTAACCAAGTGCAGCAGCAGCTATTTTGGCTGAGATGAAACAGGGCAAAAACCAGACAACCAATGGGGAATGTGGACTGGTGGGGGAGTTCTCTCAGACTGAAGCTGGAACAGTTTTCAGCCTTTTGATACTGTGACATATCATAAAAGATGATGTCTCTTAAGCTTTTGGAGCTGGCTTATACTGGTTTAACTTCTGCAGTAGCAGCTGAGATCGCTAATCCTTCTGAGGGTGAATTGTTTCTGGTTATGCTGAGGGGGCTTTGTGGTAGCTTTGAGCTATGCAGTGAGTCAGAAAAAGCCCTTGACTGGCTGCTGGTGGTTTATTCACAGAAAACCCTTCTTTGCAAGGAAAGTAGGGCTTTACTTTTGGGCCACAGTGTGTTTTTACATCAGCTAAAGCTGCCCATACTCTGAGTTTGTTTGTATCAGAGAGTAAAGTTGTTTTTCTCCTGCCTTAAAAGCAAAGCTAATTGTACTGTAAGAGTAATCTGGAAGGAAAGGAGCAGATGGAGACCCTGAAACCTGGATGTTTGCATCCCTTATACTGAGTTTTGGTTTGTGCTGTCTATTGCAAGATGCTTGTCTTTTTTCTCTGGCCAGCCACACTCCAAATTTAAGGGCAGAATGCTCACATTAACCATAATGAATTTCCCATTCTACTCCTTTAGGTTACTTCAGCCAAACAGAAGAAGCAGGCACAGATACAAGAGTCCAGTCCCCTGTGCCAAAAGGTAAGGCTGGAACAGATCCTGAGTTCTTGGAGTTTGTCTTCTCTGCTCATGGCCTGGGCAGGGCTCCAAATGTCCCAGGTATTGACCCTCAGCACAGGCAAGGTGTGGAAAAGCCACTGCAACTTCACATCTCATTGTTCTGTTCTTGGTGCTTTGCCTGTGAACCTCCCTTGGTTTTGTCCATGAATTTCAGACAAGCCTTGCTGGCCCCCAGCTAAGGAACTCACTCATTTTAGTTTCTCTGCAGGAATCTCCCACTCACTCTACAAAACCCATGCTTTTTGCACTTTTCCTGTGGTCAGCTCATTGGTCAGTGGAGGAAGTTGGTTTGGTCTTTAAAGGAAGAGCAGAAAAACTATTCAGGCATCAATCAAGCAGAAACCATTCCAGAGTTGTCAGAATAGGAGCTTAAGAGAACAGATAGTAGGGTTTTCTTCAGGGGTGGATTTAGAACTGAGACCTTCCTAGCTGGTGCAGATCATGGAGAGACATTTTTGTCTCTGCTTTTTGCTCAGAGACTTCTAAGTCACAGCACTGCAAATGTCACATGGCACTGTATTGTGTGTCATGTGCAGGTTTAAGATCTTGAAAATAAGAAAAAGGTGGCCTTTGTTCTGCATTCAGACTGCTGCCAGCTGCTGTGGTGTCCTAGAGAGTCCATCTTGCCAGTTGCTGGTGGAATGGGAATTTGAAAATAGTGCTGAAAGTTACTCAGACCTGTTGAGAAAGGCATGTGCCTCTCTCAGCTCTGTCCATTATTTCCATCTGACAGTGTGTCATAAAAAAACCAGGAAATATAACCACCATAAACAACCTTGGGAATCTGTGGGCCTGCATTCCCCAGAACAGATATTGCCTGCCACATTCCCCAGGATATCAGAGCAGTTCTGCTCAGAGTGAGGCAGGTGCACGATCAGCCTGCAAAGACTCACCAGCGAGGTGCTTGTGGCCCATCTCAGAAAAAGAAATTTTGTAATCTCAGACCGAGTTTATAAATAGTTTTGTCTGCCCAATTTTTCCTCTTCAGCCCCCTAAATGCTTTGCTGGAAAGTCTTGCTCTGGTTTAATACCCTGCCATTCAAAGCACTCCTCTGACATGTTCTGACCTCTCCATTTTCAGGCTCCGCTCGCCGTCGCCGTCACAGCAGCTCTGGGAGTGACAAGGATGCCAAACAGCGACGACTGGGTATGTGGAAATTCCAGAAGCTGTGCTGGGCTTCCCTCTGAGGAAAGGATCTATTTAACATCTTTGCAGAAACGCCCAAGAAATCAACTTCCAGCATGAGTGAACTGGGGGCTAGTGAACAGGGAATTATATGCATAATACACAGATACCTAATTCTCATCTGAGAGACAGAAGGATTTAGTTTTCACATAAAGCTGTTTCATCTTTCCCCTGAATGTTGTTCTTCTTTGGCCCCTGTGAAAAATTAGGAAAAGTTTTAGGATATTTTCAGGAGTTCCAAATTCGTCGTTTCTACCCAGCAACCTCTGATCAGGGCTGTTGTTTCTCTGTCCATAAGTGGTGCTATTTTGGATGTGTCATGACCCACAACTAGCTTTTTTACCCTCATACCCCCTATGTTGTCTTCTCTCTTAGACTCATCTGTGAAGTACCGGCACCTCCTCATCAATTCCATCCACCAGAGATACAGGAGCACGAGAGAAGCAGGAGCAGAAGCTCAGGAGCAAACACAGCCACTGCCTTTCACCCAGACCTTTGTCAATGTTGTCATTCACCAGAGCAGAGCCCCCCGTTTAAAAGAGAGAACAGAGAAAGCCCGAGAGGAGCAGGGAGGTGCTCCTGAGCCAGAGGAATGTGCAGATACAGCCATGAAAGTGTCAGATCTGTTCTGTAGTGAGGCTCCATCTCACACAACAAAGGTGATCTTTTTGTTTGGTAAACCAGGTACAGGTAAGACCAGGCTGATGCACAGGATTTGTCAGAAATGGGCAGAAGGTGTCCTACCTCAGTTTCTCTTCACTTTCCTGTTTGAGTTTCGGCAGCTGAATTTGTTAAAAAGAAAGTTGACCCTGAAGGAGCTTTTGTTTGACATGTTCCTCCAGCCAGAGGACAGCCCTGATGCAGTGTTCCAGGGCCTCCTGGAGAATGCCCAGCAGACACTGATCATCTTTGATGGGCTGGATGAGTTTGCAGCCAACATAGACGTGTCATACTCCTCTAAGAGAGACCCAGGTCTTTCCTGCCCTGTGCCCATATCCCAGCTCTTTGCAGACCTCTGTCATGGGAAGCTCCTGCCTGGTTGCACAGTGCTGGTCACCAGCCGACCCAAGAGGCTACCTGACTTCTTGTTATATACAGTAAGTGTGCTGGCAGAAATCTGGGGGTTTGACCATGAGAAGGTTGAGGAATACGTCAGCCACTATTTTCGTCAGCATTCATTCAGAGAACGAGCCATAGCTCACGTGAAGAACAACACCAAACTCCTCAGCATGTGCCTCATCCCTGCTCTGTGTAACATCGTCTGCATCTGCCTGGAGTATTTGCTCCTTAAGCATCCCCTGAGCGTGGAGCTTCCTCAGACCATGACACAGTTTTACATCAAAATGTTTCTCATCTTCCTAAACAAGCAGCAAGGAGACTGTGCTGGTGATGAGGAGACTCAGCTGAACTGTAACAAAAAGGCCATTTTGGGTCTGTTTGACCTTGCACTGAGAGGCCTGGAAGAGAAGAAACTTGTGTTTTATGTTGGTGATATTCCCGAGGACGTGAAGGAATTTGCTTCCTTGCATGGACTGCTGACTGTCTTTGAGGTGAAGACCACTGGCACTTGCCCAGAGGTTGGCTATGCCTTTGTGCACTTGAGCTTGCAGGAGTTTTTTGCAGCACTGTGTCTCATGGTGAGTAGCAGGGTGGACAAGAACTGCTTGAAGCAGAAGTTCTTCTTGAAGTCAAAGTGGAATTCAAAGAATGAGACAAAGACTGCGTTTATGGAGAGTTTTCACATATTTCTCTCGGGCTTGTCGTCAAGAGAGTGTAGGACATTTCTCATGCTGCTGGCACAGCAAGATGAAGCTTGGGTACAGGAAAAGCAGGATGTGATCCTGCAGAATCTCAAGAAGCTGGCAGCCACTCATCTGTCAGGGCCTAAGGTCCTTGAGCTCTGCCACTGCACCTTTGAAACACAAAACCTCGAAGTAGCCCAGCACATTGGGAGCCTGCTGAATTTCAAGTATGAGTTTAAAAACTTGAGACTGACAACGCTGGACATGTCAGCTTTGGTTTTTGTCATAAACTCGAGCCAGGACTTGATTTGTTTGGATTTTGCAGGATGTCTTGTGGACACTGACTGTTTGGAGGTTTTGGCTGGCTGTAAAAATGTGGAACACTTGAGGTAAACACAGTGAGTGCTGTAAGCTGGTGGGTGGGGAGAAGAGAAAAGGGACTGGAAGGTCAAACCTCAAGTCTGTTCTAGAAGAGAGAGAGAGATAATGTGAGAAAATTTGGTCTGAACAGCATAACTTCAGTACTGCATGAAATAATGAATTTATGAGTGATTGAAGGATAATAAGGTGATAAATCCATTCTGGCTGTATTTTTGTTAGTTTTTCCATTTTGATTAAGATGAACAACAGGGTGGTTAATGCAGTAGATAAGAGGGAAGATGATAGGCATTTCTTTTCAATATGAAGGAAGGGTGCAAGCAAATGATAATATCAGCTTTTGGTCTGTTTGTCTTTTCCCCCTTTTCTTCACATTTTAGCTTCCGTAGCAGGAGATGTGGCGATGACTTTGCTGCTGCTCTTTCAAAGGCCATCCAAGGAATGGGGAGCCTGAAGAAACTGGAGTAAGTCTGTAACACCAGAGCCTTCTCCCTTCCTGTGTGCTCTGTAAAATTCAGTGACATTGGCTCACCCCAGGCTGATCTGCTCTGTGCAGAGTGTGAGGGTCACAGCGCACACAGCAGCACATACACGTGTGCCTCTTGTTCTGTGCTGGCATCCAGAGCAGTGCTGTGTTGGAAAAGGAGTGGGAGGTTGGTTGCAGGTGGCAGAGCCAGGCTGCTGCCTCTGTGTGCTGGGCACATGGTGCAGGCACGGCTGTGAGACAGGCAGGGGATTCTAGCCCTCCCTTTGCTTGGTCTGAGTGATCCTTTCTCTTCCCAGGTTGACAGGTGGGAGCATCACAGCTGAGGGGATGACTAACTTGGTCCAGGCTGCATCACAGTGCCTCCAGCTGGAGGAAATAAAGTGAGTGGGCTGTGGCAATGACCATCAAACCAACCATTCCTTCCTTGGGATGCTGATGGGAATGAATCCGTGTGCAGCTTGCAGGGCAATCGGATACGGGATCCAGAAGTGAAGAGGGTGATGGACCTGTTCTCCAAAATGGAAAAGCTGAAGAAAGTAGAGTGAGTAAAAATGGATTAAACCTTGGCTACTGTGAAGACAAGCATAGCACAGAGATGTGGGGCCCCCAGCTGAGGCACAGACATTTAATTGTAAGCAGGACTGTGCTGGGCTCAGTTTGAGACAGACTCAGCCTCACACTTCTTATCTAGGTCTTTTAAAATCATCCCAAGGGAGTCCTGGCACCACTGACACCTCTCCAGGAATTACAGTGCCTGTGCTCTGCTCAGTGCCTAGCTGGGCTTTTCCTCTTCTCTCCCTTGGTGAGGCTCAGGTTGAGATGTCTGAACTCTGATTAAGGGAGGATGGCTCCATCAGAGTCTTCCCTCTTCTCCTGTGCTGCTCCCTCTAACACTCCTGTGGCCACCCAGTGCTGACTGAGAGGGACAGACTGCTAGTGAAACTCCCAGCATGGACCTGCAGCTTTTCAGGTGGAGAGAACCAGCCTGGCTGAAGGGATTTAAAGCCTTTGAGGAGCTGCCAGGGGCAGATGAAGCAGCAGCAGAGCTGCTGTCAGTGCTGGAGTCTGAGTGCAGTTTGTGTGACAGGACAGGAATAGACACAAAGCCCCAGGTGAAAGGGAGAGACTCTGCCTTCAAAGGTCTTCCACATACCCTCAGGTGCAAGCAGGTGAATCCAAAATACCTGCAGTCATTGCTGGATCCCATCCAGGAATTAGTCACTGACTCTGCAGTGTGGTTAGAAGCGTTTGAAAGCAGGGCAGAAGGAGGGAGGAAGGGAGGAATGCACCTGCTGCTCTTGCTTTCCTGGGCACACTGGATAACAGCTTGTGGGGAATGCCAGCCTGCCCCCAGGGAAGCAGCTTATCCTAGAGAAAAGGCAGGAAAACTGTGCCACTTGCAATCCTCCCTCCCTCACCCTCTCTGTTGCACACACAGTGCTGTTCTCAGGGTGATTCCCCTGAGGCTCTCAGTGCCCTGTGGCCCTGAGAACAAGCAGAGGATTTGTAGAAGCAAGATCTTGTGTTTCATACCTAATGAGGTCCAATGAAACAGAACGAACATGCAATTAAAGAATAAATCCTCAGAGGCTGGAGGGTTGTGTTCAGGCCTCCCTGCTTTAATAAGCCAGGTTTAAATTGGATTTGTTGTGGTGGGAGTTTAACTGCACTGTGGATCAGTGGTGTCACCATGAAGGTAAGAGCTGCCTCCACTAACTAAACTGGTTAATGATCCTTCTGCTGCACACAGAAGAGTTGTCTCTGATTCTAAACTCACGGGAGCTACAGCTTGCAGAGAAAGAACTGATCATCTGATAATGCTTTTCTTGAGTCCTAAATGTAAACTTCAGATTTTTTTTGAGAAATACCCTAATTGAAAGATTGTGTGCTTCAGGATATTTGGGGAGCAGAGCAGAGGGCATTTGTGTAACAAAAGAAAATGCTCTGGGGTCCAACAGCTGAGTTCTGTTTTTCCTCATGTTCACAGCCTGAGCAACAACCACCTGAACTTGAGTGCTGTTCTCACTTTGGCAAAGGAAGGCATCGTGTGTCAGAATGTCACTGAACTGTGTGCCAGGTATCAACACATGAGAGCTCTTGCAAAAGCAAGTAGATTGTCTCTTTAGACGCTGACTTCAAGGGGACACTGCTTTTTAGCTTAATGGTTGGCTAATTGAAGTGAACAAAAATCAGTTTGACTCCTTTTTTCTTTTCTATTTGAAACAAAATGGAAATTTGTCATACCATGTACTTCCTCTTTGTATTTTTAATAGGTCACTTTATCCTTGGTCTATAAAGCCATTTGCAGGGTGTGATATTTCTTCTTGTATAACAGAATTTAAACTTGCTTTTAAGGTCTGCAATATATCACAAAGAAAATTCTTTACCAACCAGCATAAATTTGCTATCAGTCAACTAAGTTTAGTGAAAATGTGTGAATTTAGCTCTAGCTGTGTGTTCCTTTAAATTACAGGTTTTGGGGGTTTTTATGTGTCCAGGATGACAAGGGCAGATTTTTTTAAACCATCCTGGCTCTTGTGGTTGTCTTCTGTTCTAAGTTTAACAGGCCAAAGTAATCCCTGGTGTAACTTAAATTGCATATGGCTTTTTCTTATTTTTCTTGCTGGGAGGGAGCTCCTACTGAATGTCTTTCCAACAAACTTCTGGCCTTGCAAAAAAATAAAAAATAAAAGAAAAAATAAAATCCTGGGCCAGTCTTTCCCACGGTGTGACCATCTCATGTGCTCTGCAGCCCCAGCTCCACACATGGCAATGATGATCAGGCAGATGTCAGAGTCCTCTTTAGCATCCAGGCAACAGCTTTGTCCTTACCCAACACTCCTGCTAAACAACTGGCATCCTTCCACCTCTTCCCCAACACTGACCTGGATCTCTTTTTCAGGGTGAACACCATGATTATTTATTTTTCTGGCGCGTCTGGGGAAGCTCAAAGGTGAGATGCTGCACCTGTGGTCATGCTGTGTTCAGTCAGGCTGGTTGAATCCATCACTGGGTGTCACCATAAACCACAACCACAGCAGAACTGCTGCCCACTGAGCAGGGTCTGCCTGAGCAGTAGAAAAATAACCAAAACACCTGGGTTTGCAGCTCTTTAGTGCCTGGGTAGGCTGGAGGTGCCAAGTTTCTATTGCAAAACTGCTGAAAGACAGAGAACCTTGAAACCACAGACCTTGTGGCTTCTGCTGGAAAATATTAACCAGGACCCAAGCTGTCAGGTATTTCATGAAGGCACGTTAAAAACCAAATATTTTGTTTGTTTGCAGATCTTTGGATTTGAAGTTGGAAGAGAATAAAGAACATGTAATTCCAACTAGACGTGTGAATTTATGGTAAGAGTAGACACTGAAAGTCCTGCTGGTGCATGTGATTTGCAGATGACAGGTACTGTAGAAGGCCAAGAAAAGCAGAGGTTTTCATCCTCGAGGACAGAGGATATTGGAAAAGTTTGAAATAAACCTGAATCAGTAAATAAAAATGACAACAGAAATCCTATTCCAGCCCAGCCAGGGGCACCCCCATCCCCTCACTGCTCACCAAGCCTTCCTGTTCACAGCTTGCAGGATCACAGGCTGTCTTCCCAACATTCCAAGATGATTGTGGCCATTCTCCAGAGCTGTCCCTGTCTCTCTGAAGTGGAGTGAGTGCCTCCTCTCCTTCCTGTTGGGTGGCTGTAGGCAGGTAGTGTGGGAGCAGGGGATCATAGGTTTGGCTTGGAAAGGGCCTTAAAGATCATAGATTTTCTAAAGCAAAATGGTTTGGGTCTAAAACATGAATCATGTTGCCAAAGGACTTAAACTTTTTGTCTGAAGTTGGTTCATGCAGAAATAAGCAGGGAAGATTGAGACAGAAGAACAATCCAGGCAAAAAAAAAAACCAATTGTAGGAAAGGGAAAGCAAGCAAGGGAAGCAAGGTTTTGAGGGCTTTGTTTTTACTGTTCAAATCAGTCCCCACTAACTGGAGAATGCTTCAGTTTATCAGGCAACAAGCTTGGAGATGAAGGCTGCAGTTTCCTGCTGGAAAGCCTCCCCTGGCTATCGATTTCCAAGCAGCTGAAGTAAGTGCTGCCTTGTACAAAACCCTCTTCTGAAGTGAAAAGGTTTCAACATGAAGAACACTGGGAGCTGCTCCACTGGGACAGTGCTGTGGGATTTCAGGTTCCAGCTAATTGCCTTTTCCTTTCTCAGCCTCAGTCAGAACCGCCTCTCTGTCACTGGCATTTGCAGCCTGTTGAAGTCAGTAAAAACCTGCCAGAGGGTGGTGGAGGTGCAGGTCAGGTATGTAGCTCTTGAATCATCCCTGGGGTTAATCCCAGAATTCTGGGAGTTACATTCTGAGGTTTTTGTTTTGTCAGCTCAGGAGTGTGGTGGGTGAAGAACATGTCCAAGGTGGTCACTAACACTGGCCCTTGGTGACACATTGCTGTAAGCTGAATTTATCAGGGCCATCAGCCAGCAAAACTGACTTACAAAACTTACAAAACTGGCTGTCCTTTCATGCACGGGGGAGTTTTAAAATGCTTCCCTGCTCTCTGCCTTGGGAAGTTTTGGAGACAGGATCTCTGCAGAGTGTGAGAGCTGGTGACACCTCCTGGAGCAGAACTGAAGCTCTCCTCTATTACTTTCACTTGCAAACACACTGGAGTTCAAGTACAGCAATTTTGTCTGGGCTTTGTGTAGTGATTCAGAGAAACTGCATAATTTGATCCACTCATAATTTAAAACTGATGTAGATTATTTTTCCTTGCTTTGGGAGTGTTTTAAGCACAAGTGATTGATGTCATCAGAGTTTTGCAGAGCAAAAGCAAACAAGAAGTCCTGTAAATAACCAAACCATGACATTGATTGATTGCTTCTCTTTTTCACAGCCTTTGTCGTGAAACTGCAGTCCTGAGGTTTAGAGAAGACAGAGATTTTGGTTCTCTTCCTCCTAGGTAGGCTGTGTGTGCACAAATGGTGTTATCTCAGCATCCTGTTTAGTTCTTGCATCCTGTGTAGGTACCAAGGGTAACACTCCACTGCACAGCAGTTCCTGCCTCCCACCCCACCCCCAAATCTAAATGTAGAGCTGTCTCCTGGCTTTCTCAGCCACTTTAAAAGTTGTCACTGCCTTCTGTAGTGTTTTATGTCTCTACAGCACATTTCATCCCACAGCATCCTAAGCAGAGCAGGCTGTTTAATGACACCTGTGCTGTCTGATAAGTGAGGCTGAAAAACAAGTGAATGCCACACCAAATTCTGAAAAGATTCACAGATCCCTGCAGTTCAGAACACCAGGCACTCTGGACCATGGTACTCCTAAATCATGAGATGTTTGGAGTTTAAATTTTCCCCTCAGAAAATTATGGTTGAAACAGCTCAACCCAAAGGTTTTGACCAAGAAATAGTTTCTTGTTGCTCCTGGAATTTTAGGAAATTTCACTATTTAAACTCTTGTTCTCTGTGGACTGAGCCCACTGTAAAATAGCATTTCCCATGGTGTACCTGCATTCCACCTCTTAGCCAGAGAGAAACAGCAGAGCTGGGCTGGGGTACAGCCCAGTGGTTGTGCTCAAAAGAGAGTGACACACATGGACTCCTTCAAGGCATCAGGTGACATTTCTAACTCTGATATTTTAGGTTTTGCATGTTCCATTTAGTTATGAATAGTCAGATTTAGTTACAGCTTTACTGTTTATAGTTGTAGCTTTTAGTTACAGGGTTACAGTTTAGTTAATCATAGACAGTTCCATTTAATTATCAATAGTCAGATTTTTGTACAGGCTCTTCACAAAACTTATTTAGCCAAAGCTAAATTCTCCATCCAACTTTGATAGAAATATCTCTTTCCCCTTCTCCCCAGTAGCCTGCATGCTCAAATATTTGGTTAGAAAAGGAGAGCTTGCAATTACAAGGTACAGACGTGGGCTGGAGCCAGGGTAGCCCCAGGGATCTGTCAAATTGCTAAAGCAAAAGAGTTTTTACTTTTGTCTGGTTTTGTGCTCACTTAGGGAAGAGCCTGTGCTCTCTACTGATGACCAACAACATGGGGAGGAAAACCAGACACCTGCCACCTCCCAAAAAATAAGGTACCCTGGCCAGTTTTCACTGTATTACATGCATGTCCTGTCTCTGGGTTGTGTTCCAATCTCTGCATCCCTCAGTGGTGAATCACAGGAGAACTGGGAATCTCCCCAGTGCCAGCAGCTGCCAGGGGAGCTGCAGGTTCTGCCCTGGGGGAATGGCTGGAGCCCCTGTGCCCACCCTGTGCCTTACAAAGGACACAGGGACCAGGCAGGGGGTGGCCCCATCACCTGGAGCCCCTCTGGGAGCTGGTGAGCAGTGAGCTGTTTCAAGGGGATTGTTTAACTCCATTGTTATCTCTTCATTGATTCTCTAGTTTTCATAGGAGTGAAGTTTACAAGCTTGTTTGAAATCCTGCAGACCTGGCTGATTGATTTCTTTTTCCCCCACAGACTGACAGACTGTAATTTTCAAGGCAGTGACCTGAAGAATCTGTGTGCAGTCCTGAAGGAATGTGGGCACATCTCTGAGCTGGAGTGAGTGCTCCTTATCCCCCATGGTGTTTACCTGCAGTTGCTTGGGATGCTGAGAAAATGCCACTTGTTTGTTCTGCAGAGTTGTGCAGAGTGGGGTAGAGGCATGGCCTGGGGGAAATGTGGCTGTACATACAGAAAATAGAGCTGATGGTGCCTATTGGTTTTTGTTGCTGTGAAGATTAAATGCCTTTCTTTAAATCCTAGCTTATCACATAATTATCTGGGAGATGAGGGACTTTTGCAGCTGTTTCAGTGCCTCCCAAAACTGAAAATGTTACGTTCTTTCAAGTGAGTAGCTCCTGTTTTTTCCTTATGCATGGGTTGGGTTTTGTGGAGTATTGTTTGTGGAAGCACAGTGCACATTTGGGCAGGGCTCTTCACAACCAAGAGCAGGAATATTCTGTGCTGGGCAGCTGCACTGTGCTGTCTGCTCCACCCCCACCTCCAGTCCAGCACAGGCTGACTCCACTTGAAGCTTGACTGAGCTCAGTGCCCCAGAGCCTCTGTGCTCACTGCCCATGAAGGGGACAGGTGCTCTTGTGTCAGCTCCTGGGTTCTGAAACAGCCTTGAGCAACTCACTGAACATTTCCTCTTCAAGTTCCTCATTGGGAGGGGGAGCAGTCCTTCCTCTCTGGAGGGGAGCAGCTCTGAAGGAAGGGAGGTGCCTCGGTGGTGGGGTCTGAGCTCACCTGCAGTGGTGGCTGGTGTTTATCTGGGTATCTCACCTGGCACTCCCATTGCAAGTGCTCTGAACAGAGCTCAAGGAGTCTGGCTCCATTCTGCACTATGGAAAGGAATATTTATTGTTCCTGTTTAACTGAACTGTTCTCAAGCCAAGACTGTCCTACTTACAATCTCACTAAAACAGGTTGCCCTGAGAGACAGAATTCTGTGAATTCTGTCTTTGGGAGTGTTAAAAACCCAGCTGTACAATGTCCTGAGCAGTCTCCTCCATGCTAACCCTCCTCTGAGCAGGAGAGTTTGACTAGATCAGCTCTAGAGGTCCATTCCAACCTCTTTTATTTTGTGATTCTCTGAACACTGAAAGTGAGGGATGAATTTAAAATATACAGGAGTGAGTTGTGTTTGCAGAACTGGACTTGGAAATCCTGCAGAGGTACAAAGCAGCAGCCTGGGAGTGCTGCACAAGGAGCACTGTTCTGTGGCATGGTGTTAATTTTTATCAGTTTTTCTTGCAGCAGCTGATTTCTTTTCTTCCTGTAGGTTTAATGACAACCAGATCTCCCTCAGCTCTGTGTTTTTCATAGCTCAATCATTAACTGCAATGGAACACATTAAAACAGTGAGCCTCAGGTATGGCCAGGAGTACTTTTTGTATTCTTTTGCTATTTAAAACCTCAAGCTGTGGGTTTTGAGGAGTGATACAGCAGCTTGTGCTGTCAAACTCCATGCTGATGATATTTTTTCTGGTTACAGCTTAGGACACACACAGGTGGTTCATCTGACCTTTTGGGAAAGAGTCAGGTAAAATCATACCCACTCATAAAGTTTAAAAGACTTGTGAAATTCTGAATAGGAGGTGATGTGTGGGTTAATTAAAGAGCCAAGCTCCAGGCAGGGTGGGGGAAGCACAGGGAGCTGTTTCATGGCTGGTGGGCTGACAGCAGCAGTCACCTCCCTGCTGGGCCAGGACACAGAGATGCCCAAGGGCTGAGTGGGTGCAGAACTCTCTGGAGGCTGGAAAAGGGCTAATCAGGCTCTTTTTCTCCTGGGGAAGGGGTGAGCCTCATTGTGGCAGGTGGTGAGGGAAGGCAGGTTGGAACATGAGGCCACTGCCACCTCCTCACCCCTTCGTGGGGAGTTGGCTACATGGGAGCAAGAACATCAGCACAGCTCATGGGCTAAACTGTTCTTTCCCCAGGAGTGCCAGCAGATGGAGAAGCTGTTCCCGGGCACATCCCAAGCAGGAAGCCACAGGACAGAGCTTTTGGTAGGGCAGCCTGGCTTCCCTGTGCCACCAGGACTGGGGGAGGGATGGCAGTGGGGTCTGTGCCCTTGGGGCAGTGTGGTGTGTGGGACAGACCATCCTTCTGGCTGTGTCTCCTCAGGGAGGAAAATAAACAGTGCATCTCTTGCTTGGCTTGAGGGGATTGCCTCGCTTTCCAGTATAAATAATGAGAGACAGATCTGTGTGACTACTGCATTCATCCCATGGAGACCTGCCAGTTTGTCACCCAAAAAGGCTTCTATGGTTTCCTCCTTGGAGAAGGACAGGAGCAGCATTTCCAGCCTCCCTCTGGGAGAGCCAAGACAGCGCTGAGCAGGGAAAGATGCTGTCCAGTCTCCTGAGACAACTGAATCACCAATGGTGTGGCTCCAGGGAGGCAGCACCCCAAGTATTGGTATTTTGGTGGACTGGCTCTCTCTAATCAGCTCAGGGATGGTGAAATCATCATCAGCTTGTCCCAGGTTTTGATTTCTTAGTCCCAGACTCAGGGTAGCACAGTGTAAGTAGGGAAAGTGGGAGGGTCACTCTGGGATGTGAGGATCTGGGGTGTGCTGGGAATGTTGGACCCTGTGGTCATGTTCAGCTCCTGAGTGCTTTGTTTGCTTCAGTCTCAGGGACTGCAGAGTGGGTCTGGAGGATGTGACCAGGCTGTGCCAGACACTGGCTCAATGTCCCCAGCTGACAGAAATCGAGTAAGTCAGCCTGCCTGCCTGCCTGTCTGCCTGCCTGTCTGTCTGTCTGTCTGCCTCCCCAGACACAGATTTGATGTTCAGGGTGGCAGCTGGTGCACACCAGCTCTGCTCTCACCACATCCTCCCAGGGCTCCCCACAGAGCTCCACCCTCATACTGAGCTAAACCCAGATTTTACTGCCCTGTTTCAAAGAGAACCTGGCCTCTCCTAAGCCTACCACATCAGTGTGTGAAGGCCCCAGAACAAGGGTGTGTTCTCATAATCTTCCTCAGTGATTCTAGACTTCCTCCTGTGTCTAGATTGTCTTCTATTCCTCAAGACTTCACCTTGTGGAACAGCCAGAGCAAGAGCTCCTGCCCCACTAAGCCATGAGCTCTGCTCCTGAAGGGCTGGTCACTGAAAATTAGAAGAATACTGCTCAGAACAAAAACTGAGTAATAGCAAATAAAAACAATATAACACCCCATTGCGTGCATGAAAGACATCAGTAGCATTGTTTTGTAAATGTACAAAAGTTAGACTCTTGAAACTGGAATGATAATTGGCTGTAGGATGTAAAGAAACACAGAGATCAGGTTGTAAGGACTAAATCTTGCCCAACTTTCATGGCATTTCTGGACATGTCCTTTTACAGAATTTGCACATAACGCCATGTATGTGTGCACGTCCATGTAAATGTTGTAGAAGTAATTAGGGATTGAAACAATTTCTCCTGGGTGTTGTTTCCTCCCATGTTTTACAGTCTGTCTGGAAATTCATTGAGTGACCAGAGCATTGAGAGATTACTGAGCTTTCTGCCATCCCTCTGTCACCTGACACTACTGAGGTAATGTTTGGGGTCCCTGCTTTGGCTGCTGCCATGAACAGTGCTAATACCACAGCAGATCTTGACACCACGAGAGTTTTCTGCAGCATATCAGCCATTTAGGCTGGAATATTTAGTCTGGAATTCAGGCCAGAGAAGTGCTGTTAGGGGCTAGGACACTCCATTGTGTGGACAAAAAGCCCAGAAGGAGCTTGGCCATCTTTTACAAGATGTTGTAGCATCTTCATGTCTCATGAGACTGAGTTTGCTCAGTCAGGAGGTTGCCTCCAGTTTGGGGTATCTCTAGTCCAGTGGCCCCAAAGGGTTCAGTGTAGCCCTTGGTCTGTACTCCCCTTTTAGCCAAAGTGAACTAAAGGAGATTCTCCTTTAGGTAAAGGAATGCTGGGTGCCAATGCTCAAAACTTCAGGTCCTTGCTCCCTCATCCTGAGTTAAATGGGATGTATCCAATCTTTTGTGTCTCCAAATGAGCAATGGGAAAATTGGGCTGTGTGTATGGGAGCCTCTCAGGAGCTGACCTCAGTGTTTTTTCCTTCTCCTCCCTCACAGTATTAGGAAAAACTCCTTGTCCCCACATTGTGCTGTTTCACTCCTCAACTCCATCAACCTCTGTGAGCGGGTCAGAGTGGTGGAAGTCAGGTAAGGCACTCAGACTGGAGCCCAGCAGCTCAGCCCTGGAGGGACTGCAGAGCCTGTCATCTCTGGAGATCACTGCTCAAGGACTGTGTTTTGTTTCTGCTTCAGGTCAGGTGAAAATGCCTTCTTGCATCTAGGAGCAAGCACACAAAGCCAAAAGACATCCTGCAGGTACTGGCAGAGAGCTCTTACTGTAATTCACTTGTGGGTGGGTTTGAAATACAAAAGTTGGTGCAGGGAGCCAGATCTCCTCTTGTGTTGAGAATTCATGGGTGGCCAAGGAGCTTGAGCTAGTAGCTTAAGCCTTAGTGCTCAATTCATCTGCTTAAATGCAATTCAGAACAATTTGGATGCATTGGAAGGGCTGTACTTTTTTTAAATCTTTTTTTCTGGGTCATCTTGAGTTGCACCAAACTCTGCTGCACGAGCACCTGAACTGAGCCCTCATCACTGCATTTTCCAAATGTGTGCCATAAATTCTGGGTGATAATCTCCACATGAACTCTGTGTGATGTGAGGTGTGTCTGCAGCCTCCCTGGTGGCTCCTGAGTGCCCCAGCCAGGAGATTGTAACGTGTCTGTTCCAGCACCAAGGAGATGGCAAAAACTGAATGCTGCACAGAGACTGGTGCAGCTGCTGAGTTCTGAGCTCAGGCTGACAGGCTGCTGGCCATGTTTAACCCTTGCTGTCTCACACAGGCTGACAGGCTGGCCATGTTTAACCCTTGCTGTCTCACACAGGCTGAGCTGGCCATGTTTAACCCTTGCTGTCTCACACAGGCTGACAGGCTGTGCCATCGGGCAGGGGCAGGTGGAGGAGCTCTGCAGCATCCTGGAGCATCACCAGTGGCTGGCAGAAGTAGAGTGAGTGGGGTTTGGGGTGTTACCATGATCTTGAGCAGAGACACTGAGGGAGAGCTGTGCTGGTGGGGTTCAGCATTGCCTGGAGTTTCTCAGCCTGTCTGCAGGGGGATGTGTGCTCATTCAGACTGCTGAGAAACACAATCAGTTGGAAATTATAGAGGTGCTTTTGAGCTGAAGGGACAAATTCCTTGGGATTTTCACTCCATTGCTGTATTGAGGCATTTGTTGCTTCACCTGAGCTCTTCATTTGAGCTTGCTCTGGAGTTTATTCATGAGGTAATTTCATTAGGCAGTGAGTTGTTTTAAACAGACTTTTATTGCCTAAGCTAGGATTTAAATCCAGGAAATTTGAGTTTTTCCTTCAAAGCTTCTCAGAGGAGCATTGCTGTTTAATGTATAGAATATATAGAATACAGAATTACAGCATACTTTTTTTGGAAAGGATGTTTAAAGTCCCTCTAGTCTAACTCCCTGTCATGAGCAGGGACATTTTCACCTAGATCAGGTTCCTCAGAACCCTGTCCAACCAGGCCTTGGATATTTCCAGGGATGGGCAGCCTGTTCCAAAGGCTAAGTTTTGGTTGGCCACACTGTTCTTCTGCCTTGCAGTCTCTCCAGGAATCAGCTGGGAGATGAAGGCCTGAGGTGCCTCTTGGACCACTTGCATCGAGTTCCTGGGACCTGCTCCCTCAAGTAAGAGAACAGCCAGTGAGTCAAGGAGGGTGTGTGTGATCCTTCATGAGACTGCTGCTTGTGCTTCCTGCCCTCTCCTGCCTTAGGAGGAAAGCTCTGACTGAACCCTGAGTACAACTCAAGACCACCAGGCTGTGGTGACTCAGGGCCTGATCCAAAACCTGCTGAAAATAAGCAAATGCCTCTTTATTAGTGTCAGCAGGAAACAGCAATGACCACAGTGGGGTGGTGTGACAGAAGCTGACCAAGTTCCCAGGGTTTTCAGTTCATCACTCTTGTGCATGGGGTGTCCTCTTTGAGTAGCACAGGACCCACAGGTGCTGTGAGCTGAGCTGTGTGAGCTGAGCTGAGCCCTAGAGCAGCCTCTCCCCTTCCCTTGCTGGTGGGGCAGTAAATGTTCCAGCTGTTCCTCTTGTGGTGCAAGAGGAAAATTGCATTTGCTGTGTCCCCCAAGTCATCAGCACCGTCCTGGGGTGCTCAGTGACTGAGCAGAGCTGAAAAGGCCCAGCACAAACTGCTCTGTCTTTGGTGCCAACTTGAATTTTGCTTCTGTGCCTGTGGGTCAGCCCTGACTCCTGACATGAAAATCCTTCCTTCTCTTCTGTGCAGTCTCAGCCATAATGGGATTTCTCAGGATGGAGTCCTACATCTCATAAATGCCTTTGTCACATCTGGAAACACCACTGAAGTTCAAGTCAGGTGACTGTTTCTCCTCATTAATTTCTGAGTCTTCTCTGCTTGTTTTCCTCTTCATTATTGAAAGTTTGTGATCTTCAGGTAATAATGATGATTTCAACTACCTTTATGTCCAGCTATCCAAAGCTTTGGTTTATGTCCATTTGGAATGGCCAAACATAACTGCCAAGCACTCCACAGGGCCAGGTTATTTTGTGTATAGACAGAGATGCTCAGCTGTACCAATTATTGTCATGAATCTGCTAATGAACTTCTTTAGGGCAGAGGCCAGCATTTGCTCTCTAGGGTTCTCTTCAGTATGTTGAGATTTCAGGGGCAATAGAAAGCAATTTCCCACGTTCTTTTACTTGGATTTACATCTTTATCTCATTTTCTCTCAGGCAAAAATATCCCATGGGCTCTGGGCCTGGTGCTCTGGCACAAAGTGCTTTTCTCACAGATTCCAGTCATGAGACTGGGCTGTGCTGCACATCTGTGGGACTTCAGCAGTGTTTATGTCCATGGGACCAGCTGGTCTGTCCTGAGCCAGTTTTAACCAGGGGCACTTCCATTCATTCCTGCAGTTGGATGTGGGTGCTGAATCTTTGGTTTCCTGTTGTATCCTTCCCCAGAGCCCAACAGGGACTGCAGAGGAGGCAGGTAAAAGCAGGACAGGTCAGGATTGCTTCTCCAAACACCAGTGCTGCCTTTGTGCCAATTTAGCATGAGTGAGACCTTATTGAAGCATTTCCCTGGGCTGGTTTATTTTAGGGAGGGATGAGCAGAGCCAGGTACCTCTGTCACTGCTGTACTGGATTATATTCTGGAATTTGGTATCATAAAATTCTGATCACTGGGGAAGGTAGTAATGATCCATCTAAATCTTACACTCATGTCTCCTCTGTGCAGTTTGTGCTCCAAAGCAACTTTAATCATCAAGCTGACAAGTGGAAATGACCCAAGAAAGGTTTTGAGGTAATGTTACACACTTTTTGGTGATTTCTTTGGCAAAGGTGGTATCCTTTTTCAAGGGACAAAGCAGACAAAACCTCTTTTTCCCCCTGGCATGGTGATATTTTACACTAATAGCTGATACATTTGCTTTGACTCACCTTCTGAGAAGAGCTTTCTCACATCACAGAGAATTCCACATCCCTTTTTCTCTTTGCTTCCCCACTGTCTGCTCTACACCCCTGTCACAGGACAGGGTCCTACAAAAAGCAGTGCCATTGTAGCACACACTTATGTTCTACCAGAATATCTCAACAGATGCTTCTGAAGGGTTGCCACAATCTTTTTTTGGAAACTCTTAAAGGTGTTTAAGGTTTTTGTGCCTCCTCCTTTCTCTGTGAGGTTAGGCTGTGTTGTCTGATATTTCTGGCTCAGGAAGCCTGAGCTGTGTGTGATGAACTAAGGCTGTTCTTTCTCATCCTTTCAGACTGGCAGAGTGCAACTTTCAGCCAGAGCACTTGGAAAAGTTGTTCTTGCTCCTGGAAAAGTGCACTGGTCTGACAGAGTACACGTGAGTTAATGGCTCTTGGGCCCATTTGGGTGGGTTTATTTGTGAGCTGTTCATTCCAGTCAGCTTTGGTTCTAGGTCCTCAAATAACAACATGACAGTCCAAGCTGCAGAAAGACTTTTGCATTCCCTGAGGAAAGATTTGGGGCTGCTGAAAATCAGGTACTGTGTCATTGTGCTTTTTTAGATACTGATCTGAGTCTGGTGTGATCTTCTAAGATGTCTTTTCATCAAAAACAGAAGTGAACTGTGCTTCTTCCAAAGGCAGGAAACATTGTCCTGAGAAACTCCCATGGCTGACTCTGTTATTGGTATTTGGCTTTATCTCCTTGATTCCCACTGAGCCTCATGTGGCCATAAACTGTGCTGGCTCCAAAGAGCACTGCCAGCCTTGCAGAGCAGGGGGATAATTCTGGAGGACACATTCCTGCTGCCAGAGCATCCTGCCCTTGGCCTGGGAGGTGAATTCTCCCTCCTCTGCAGGGAAGCTGGGCTACTCCTGCCTGTCCCCAGGTTGCCCCTGTTTGCCATGCAGACATGACTCTGCTAAGCCAAGCAGCCTTTCCACGTATTTAGAGTGAGGAACCTTCAGCTGACAGAGGCAGAGATGGATCCCTGTGTGTGAATAAAGCAGAGCTGCCTTTATTCTGCTTTGCAGCATAGAAGAGCCATGGGTGTGCAAAGAGAGGGTCATGAACCTTCTGGAGCTGGCAGTCCAGGCCTCTGGAAACATTTCTGAGATCATGTAAGTGGCACTCAGCTTCTGGTGTCTCTCACCATTTCACTGGTGTCTTCCTTTTCTTTTGTCCTGATACTCTTAAGGAAATGAGATTGAAGCCAGCACTGGTTCTTCTGTTGTTTATTCACTGTCTCCAGTGCATTTATGATCTGTTTGCCCACTTGAGCCAATTTTAGCCCAAATGGCTGGTGGGTAGAAGTGCTTAGAAGGTTTATGGTCACACAGCTCAGGAGGTTTAATGGGAAGGAGACCATATTCCTGGCTGTCCTTGGGAGAAAGGATGCCAGGTTTAGGCTGGTTTTGGAGCTAGTTTAAACATTACAAACCTCTTCAGAGATGGGTGATTAGCTTTCATGTGCCAGCATCACCCTATCCCATTCAGTCCTCCTAATTTTTCCTATGCAAAATAGTATTTTCTTCCCTTGGAAGTTCACTGGTTCTCTAATCTCTACCTTTCCAGGATATGTAAAGATAAAACCCTCTTCCAATTAGTCATAAAATTCCCACACTGCCTGGAGAAGACAGAATCAGTTGTTAGCAGGTGAGAAAGTGACTGATTATCATGATTTTCTGCTTGCTCTGAATTTCACTGTGGGATGAAGAATATCTTCAGAGTGTCTGAGGCTACTTGGGTTCAGTCTCAGAGCCCCTCTGTGCCACACATGTGGAATAAAAGCTCTGATCTGTCCCTAATCGTGTCCCTGGGGGGCACCAGGTGCTGCCCTGGGCTCTGCTGATCCTCACTGACAGCTGTGCTGTGTGTTTGTGTCCTGCAGACTGAGTCTGTACAAGCCAGAAATCAAGCACTCCTCCTGCCAAAGGCTTTGTGAAAAATGTGCTCAGCTTCAGGAGCTGAGGTGAGTTGAGGTGTTGTAAAGGATTTTTAGGGAGGGGAGCAGCTTGTCCTGGTGGGTGCAGCACTCTGAACACACAGAGAGGCCAGTGCAAGGTCCCAGTCCCTTTGGAGTGTTTGAATGGAAAATAGGAAAGACCCAGAGACCTGGTGGTTTCCTGGGGTGTCCTTTGAAATCATCTAAATGTCCCAGTGCCCAGATCAGCTCTACTCACTCACCATGGCTGCAGTACCAGCGTTGTGTCACTCCTTCAGTGACCAGCACTGCTGTGTCTCAGCTGTGGGCTTGGCACAGACCTTTTGCCACCACAGCACAAAGCCCAGACCTGTTGTTCCCTCCTTGCAGATGGTCTCATGTGGAACTCCATGAGGATGAAGCAGAAATTCTAGTCAGGATTTTGCTACCCCTTCCAGAGCTGAGGACGTTTGGGTATGTCTCAGCTGTGACTTTTTCCTTATAATAATATTTATTATTTGTTCAATCCTGTGCCTCAGGCCAGTCCTCTTAGTCCTGCACACAAGGGGTGTGGAAATCTCTCCAAATTTACTGGTATCTGATGTCTGTGCTGTCTGGGATTTGGGATGGGACAGTTTACCTGTGGAGTAAACTCTTCTTTCTCAGTGTGCTGAGACCTAATCTTCCCATTTGATCCTTGCTGTTTTGCAGGCTGACCTCTAGCAGTGTTGCACCAACTGGAATTGAGTATTTGATCTCAGGCTTGCAGAATTGCCAGGCCATTGAAGAACTCAAGTGAGTGAGTTGTTACCAGGCTGTCCAGAGGCTGCCAGGACTTTCTAGAAGCTTTAGTTAAACTGCAGCCTCTCTTCTACTGTGGACAGATATACTTTTCCTGATTGCTTGTGATGGGGAAGAAGCAACAATTCTTCTTTATTTGCAATGAACAGTGAGTGAGACAGACACCAGTAGTCTGTGGCAGGGAATTCCAGTGGAGAATCAAATGTTTTGGTAGTTATTTTTGCATGGATCTTGTCTTGTGGTCACAGTGGCTCCACAAGGGGCTCTTGCTCCAGAGGTTTGATGTTAATCCAGACAGGTCCATTAGAACTGCATTAGAGAACAAAACTGAAATGATCCACAGGGACTAGAACACACTCCCACACCTCTCCCACTCTTGTTCTGCTCCCCTCTGTGCCCAGTGCTCACCCAGCTGTCCCTGGGTAGATAATTGTAAAACTGTACCTTTGTTATTCCCTCCTTCAGCCTGGGCCACATGAAACTCAGCAGTGCTGCCATCCCTGAGCTGGTGCTGGGGCTCTGTGAGATGCCATCCCTGAAAAGGCTGCTGTAAGTATGTGACTGCAGCTCACCTCTGGCCTGGCTGGGGATGCTGAGTGGCAGCAGCTCATGCCCATTTTCCTGGGGATGTTGTTTCCAGCTTGAACCACAACAGCATTGGGAATGACGGCTGCTCCAGACTCACAGAAGCCTTGAGGGAAATGCACAACATGGAGGAAATCAAGTAAGTTTTTCCTTTCTTGCAGAGAGGAGACCACTGGTGCCAGCATTTGCAGAGAACAGATGTGCTTATACACACTATTGTAGCAAAGCAGCAAGGCTGCAAAATGCTCATGCAAGAGGTACCTTGGACTTGATGTTCAGAAGAGGAAACTTGGGTCTTACCCCACTCTGCTGCAGACATGTAAAAAATGGATTAAATAGAATTGAAATCTTCCTTGGGATCCAGAATAGGACTAGAGACTCCCTTCTGTCCTGGGAGAGCCTCAGTCCCGGAATTTGCCTGGTCTGAAAAGATCTGGAGCTGGCCCTAGGCTTGCTCTGCTCTCTCCCTCTCCCTTGCCAAATGCTGTCCATTCTCCACTGTAGCAATTTGGAAAATAATAACAACCTGTCTTCATCCTGTCTTGGTGTTCTGGCTGAAGTAATTTCCCACCTGTCAACAGGATCCAATGATTTTAATTGTTCTTTGCCATTTTTAAATATTCCTCATTAACACCTATTAATGTTTTGTGAGATGTTGAGATAAACATCTCTTTGATTCTGCTGCCAAGGCTCCAGGTGTCATCCAGCAATTGGGACACATTAAGAAAGATCTTGTACTTTGCCTGCCATTTTCCTTTACAACACAGACTTCTGTCTCTTCTTTAAAGTTTGAGCCACAACAAGATTGGAGATCCAGGCCTGATAAATCTTGCTGCTGTCCTGCTGGAAATGCAAAACCTGAAGAAAATCGAGTGAGTCCCTTTGTTTTGGTTCAGCTTTTTGGTCATGGCTGTGGTTGGTGGGGAAGCCTATGTGGGAATCCCTGTGCAGGGCTCTCTGAGACATGGGCTCAAACTGTTACTTCTCCCAGGGAACAGAAATCAGAGCATCCAGGCTCTTTGTTAGGCTCAACTCTTGGGGTAAACCTTGTAACTTTTTAAAATTAAAAACCTGAAAATAACTTGAAGAATAGGAAGTTCCCAGTTCTTTCTGTTAGAGGGAAAACTGTTCTTTCCCCACAGTACCTGCAGGGCCAGGAGTTACTCAGAACTTGACAAAAGAGCCTAAAAATCCCCAGACCATTTCCCAGAGACCCAAGTTCCATCCCAGCAGGCAAACAGTGAAATATTTCAGCTGGTCCATTGTGGTTCTCATTTACTCACTGAGAGTCTCATGTTTATTTTAGCCTCTCAGGGAATTGTCCTGGTCCTGCTGGAGGGGAAAAGCTGATGGAAGCTCTTGCCCATTGCAAGCACATCGAGGAGTTACTGTAAGTGTGTCATTTTGAATGTCCTTTTGGGAAGCTGGGCAAAAACCAAGACACAAAAATCTGAGACAGCTCCAATAAAGCCAGGATCAGTTTTACCACTGATTCTTGTGGGAGCAGGGTAAAACTCTGCCACACACCATAGAAATGTGTGGTGCTGCGTGTGGAAGGTTTGGGGATGGGTTGCTGGATTGTCTTGGAGATTTCCAAGAATTGTGCAGTCTGCATTAGTGAACTAATGGATTCAAGAGCTGAATCTGCAAGTTTATAGGCAGTGTCTCAAGCACAGCAGCTGCTCAGTGCCTGTGTTGCCCAAGAAATCACCATTAATCTGTGTGGCTGCAAAAACAGAGGGAAGTGGACAGATAAAGGCTTTACACAGTCAGACCTATTGATGTTCTATTCTACACTAGTTTAAGGAATGTATGTACCCTGTCATATTATAAATAAAATTTTAAAATAACAAATAAGGGAAAATTGCAGTTAAACTACTGGAGCTGTCCTTGTAACCTTCAGATTATGGTGTGTGTACTAAGGGCACACCTGAAAAAGTGCAATTTCAGTTAAATTCCAGCTCAGGTAACTCAGGAAGGGAGACAAGTGTAGCTCAGTTTTACTTCCCTTCTTAACTTCTGCTGCAGGATTTCAAAATCTGACTGTTCTTCCTCCCACTCTGAGTCCTTTGAATGAGGCACTTTAGGTCCTTTCAGCACATGTGGGTGAGGAATGGGGGTCACACATCCGTGTGGGTGACACACAGGTGAGGAATGAGGCCCTCACTGCCACTAACATTTCATGTCTGCTTCTTGCAGACTGTCCAGGAATGGGTTTGGAGACAGGACAGCAGTGAGCCTTGCCCTCTGTCTGCCTCACATGACCAACCTGAAGATCCTGCAGTAAGTGTCAGCCTCTGCTCCAGGAAGGCAGGATATCCTGGGGAATATGAGGATTGTTGAAAGAAGGAATGGGAAAAGGCATGGGCAATGGTTGTTCAGAGAGTAATCTCCCAGGGCTGAGAAATCCTCCACAATTTCTCTGCTGTAAGAGTCACAAACTCTTCTTGCTTAATCTCTTGCAGCATTAGCTATAGAGATGAACCAGGAAGAGATATACAGTAAAATAAGCCTTAAAATTGGTTTTGAGTGTGTTGGTTTCTGATGCCTCTGGTGGAATGTAAGCATAAACATCTTTTATGGACCCTCACTTTTTTGTGCAGGCACCTCTGAGTCATTTATTTTCCCTGAACTCAGTGTTACTGTATTTTTAAAACTTTTGTGGGAATCTTTCCAGGACTCTGACCTGTAGGACTTTCCTGTACTGTTTTATAGTCACAAAGCAAGAAAATGGTGAGCTAGAAGTGCTCAGTGGGTTCAGTTAGCCTAGAGGCATCTCTTCCTGTCTGTGTTGAAAATGTAATCAAAAGATAACTTAGAAAAGGAGTCCCAGTGGTAGGAGACCACCTCTGGTTCAGTTCTTGGCAAGTTAAACATGAGCTTTTGTTACAGCTTTATTCCAAAACAATCCTCCAATGCTTGTGTTTCCGTGGTTAGCTTCCAGAACAATAACATTGGGCAGGCAGGAGGGCTGGAGCTGGCCAGAGCCCTGGTGGAGTGTGAGCTGCTGGAAGAGATAAGGTAGGATATGGCAGGTGCACTTGGGATGGTGCCAAACATCACAGTCTGGTTTGGGTTGGAAGGGATCTTTGATCACCTCATTCCAGTCTCCTGGCCATGGGCAGGGACATTTTCTACTGGAGAAGGTTTCTCCAAGCCCCATCCAGCCTGGCCATGGACAATTCCAGGGATGGAATGTCCACACCTTCTCTGGGAAACCTGTGCCAAGGCCTCACCATCCTCACAGGGAACAATTTCTGCTTCCTAATATCCAATATAATCCTGCCCTCTGTCAGCTTGAAGCTATTCCCCCTCGTCCATGCTCTTGTCCAAAGTCTCTCTCCAGCTCCCCTGTAGCTCCTTTAGGAGTTGGAAGGTCTTCTTCCCATTCTCTCTTACTGTCACTTCCTCCCAAGTCATTAATTCCAGTATAACTTTTTATTTCCAGTTTCACATGATGTGCTGCAGATCTGTCCTTTGACACAGGTTTACACCCCATGTTTCTGCCTGCAAGCAATTCCCTGCTGCCAGGACTGAGGTTGTAAGGGACAGCAGGGCTGTCATTCCCATTGTACCAAGCAGTGAATTGACTTAAAATTGCTGTGCACCAATCTGGCTCATCCCTGCTGCCTACACAGTCCTCACTTACTCTGGGTAGTAGTTATTAACTAGCTACTTCACATGATTATGGTGGCTTTTCTCTGACTGTACCTGCTTTTTCTGTACCACTCAAAGCTTTTCCATCCCTCCTACAGTTTATCAGAAAATGACCTCGGGGAGCAGAGTGTCCGTGCCCTGTCCGAGGGGCTGCCGTGCTTCCGACGCCTGCGGAGGATCGAGTGAGTACCAGGGCACTGGGGGCAGAGCATGGCAGGACTCAGCTCCCCACAGCTCTGACACCAGCACACCATGCCCTCTGTTTGCTCTCTCCCTGCTGCTTCAGCTTGAAACTCTGTGGAATCACTGATGATGCTTCAAAATCGCTCTCCCTGGGCTTCCGGCAGTGCCCTTCCTTGGAGGAGATAATGTGAGTGTGGGGAGGGGTGGGGAGGCATCCAGCACACACAGGGCACAATCACTGCCATGTCTGCTCCTGTTTGGAAATGCAGGCACTTCTGAGCCTGCTGAATACTTGTTAATACTGTTAATAATGTACCAGTAATGACTAATTGATGAAACACACTCCTGGGGTAAAGCTGTGTGCTCAGCAGTCGTTTCCATCTTTCACCTCTCATTCCCTGGATCTGCAGGACTCTGAGATAATCACAGTCCATAGACACTCCATGTGATGAAATGGAGGGAAATCTCCAAAACTGAGCTTGTAATCCAGGGGAGTGTTTACCTGTCATGGTAAGAGGGTGATTAGCTCTTGCAGAAAGGCTAATCCCTGAGGGGTAAGGTCACTGTAGTGACAGCGTTTATTCAGACTCATAGCTGGGATTTCTTGTCTCCCTTAGACTGTCTTGGAATGTCCTTGGAGATGGAGGAGCCCAAGAGCTGGCCAGTGCTCTCCCAAAGATGGAAAAGCTGAAGGTGTTAGAGTGAGTACAGCCCTGAGAACAACCCTGGGAAGGCTCATTTTTCTGTCCTTGAGCCTTCAATCAGGGGTCTTGAGAAAAGGGGATGTACGTGAGGAGCAGACAGGCTTCTGCAGTTCAACTTCTGGCTTCCAAGGGCCAGCCTTGCCTGGCTGATACACTTGAAGTAGCATTTATTTTGTTTGAGGTGATTACAGCATGGGACTATTCAGCTGTTTTCCACTCTGGATCTGTTTTGGATTTCAAAATTCTCTTTCATTTTCTAAAACAGCCTGGAGAAAAACCGCATTGGAGCCAGTGGGGCCACAAAGCTCATGGAGGAACTTGCCAAGTGCCCAGACATTCAATTCATAAGGTGAGCAGGAACCACACAGCTCTGTGGCTGGGTCTTGGCTCAACAGGGAGAAGTCAGGGTGACCATCTGGGGACAGATGTGACCCATGGCCCTGCTGCCCTGGGGTAGCTGTCAGGGAATGCAGACACAAGTGAGCTGAGGGTTTTCCAGAATACCTTCACCTCCTCAGAAAGTCCAGGGAAAAAAAGAAAGTTTTAAATGGCTTTAAATGAGGCAAAAATGAAGACCCAGTTGTGTAATGCCCCCATCAGGAAGTTGTTGCATTTGTTCTTTTAAGTTTTTCTTTCCCTCGTCGCTTCACTTCTGCTGCACATCCCTGCCCTGTCCCAC
Source organism: Catharus ustulatus (assembly GCF_009819885.2). Classification (NCBI taxonomy): domain Eukaryota; kingdom Metazoa; phylum Chordata; class Aves; order Passeriformes; family Turdidae; genus Catharus; species Catharus ustulatus. Next base: position 15,162,344 of record NC_046231.1, on the reverse strand, counting down.
CCTCGCCTGGGGTCCATATCTTCCAGACACAGGTAACACCTTTGCTGTCCTTGCAGGCTGTGGGACAATCCAGTGCCCAAGGGCCTTGCTGAGAGTCTGACAAGCCAAGACCCAAGACTGTGTTTCTCCTTCAACTAGAAAAGATCCTTTGCCTAACTAGGAGTTGCTCTCTGTCTCCTACTGCCCTCAAAACTGCACTGAAGAACCCAGGAACTCCAAGTTCCTACAGCTGAATACCATTATTATTGGGTATTTCTTAGCTGCACTGAACAAAATGTGGACACTGGCATTTTTTTGTTTGGTTTGGGGTTTTACTTGTATTGTTTTTGTTGTTTTTGTTGTTTGTTTTGTTTTATTGTAATTTATTGTTATTTGCAGAAGAACTGCTGCTGAGCAGGCAGTACAGTATTCTTAGTGTAAAAGCACTGAAACTCTCTCCAAGAGAATAACTTTCCAGAAAATTAGTGGCAAATAGTGATAAGAATGCTTATGTACTAGACATTATTTATGTATTGTCCTACAACGAAAGGCATCACCTCCATCCAAGCTTCAGCTGTGTTAAAAGGTAAATACTTGGTCTTTATTTTGAAGGAGGGGCAGTGAGTGACAGAAAGAATTGATGCCATAATTAAGTTCTCACACACAGTGATGAAAAAGCAGATAGAAGGTTTTCTCAGACCTGTGAGATTTTGGAGTCACCACCCCTGGAAGTGTTCAGAAAACGTGTGGATTTGGGCACTTGGAGGCATGGTTTAGAGATGAACATGTTGATGCTGGGTTAAGGGTTTGGCTCAATGATCTCAGAGGTCTTTTCCAACCTTAACCATCTATGATTGCATTATTCTAGGGTGAGATGCATCTTCTCAGGCATTTAGAAAGCCAGCAGAGTATTTCATTATCCTTAATCAAGATTACAACACCTACAGGGTGTTGCAGTAAAAGAATACACATCCTCCAGGAGAGGATGTAGAATTACAGTAATTTCACGAATACAAGCCGCACCAATTTGACCAAAATTTTGGTGGAAACCCGGAAGTGCGGCTAATATTCCGGGGCGGCTAATCTATTAACAAAATTCTAAAAGCTGCCAACACGGAAGTGAGAGCCCGCGGCAGCCCCAAGCCAAGCTGGAGCCCGGCCGGCCCCGGCAGAGGTGGGAAAGCCTGGCAGAGGCGGGGCCAGCAGTGTGGGGGGCGGGCGGCAGAGCCTGAGCCAGCAGGGCGGGGCAGGGGGGCGGCAGAGCCGGGTCAGTAGGGCGGGGGAGCCCGGGAGAACTGGGGCTAGCAGTGCAGGGGAGCATGGCAGAAGCAGGAAGGCCGGCGGGTGGGGCTGCCTGGCAGCGGGGGAAGCCCAGCAGAATCGGGGCCAGCAGCGTGGGGGAGCCCGGCGGTGCGGGGGCCTGCAGTGCCGGCCAGGGTGAGGAAACGCGGCGGCGGTGCAGACGGGAGGGGGCGGCCGGCGAGCCTGGTGGCGGCGGCGGCAGCCCTGCCGGTGGGGCGAGCGAAAGCGGCGCTCGCGAAAGCGGGGCGGGGCGGGCGCGGCGCTCGCGAGGCGCGGCGCAGGGCGAGCGAAAGCGGCAGCGGGGCGAGCGAAAGCGGCAGCGGGGCGGTGCTGACGGGAGAGGGGGGCCAGCGAGCCCGGCGGCGGCGGCAGCACCACCCGGCCAGCCCCGCCGAGCCGTGGCGCTGAGCTGGGCCACCCGGCCCCGTTGGCAACCATGAGCGGGCCGAGCCTTCCTGGCCCCGCCCCGAGCCAGTAAAGCCCGCTATGCCGCGATCCTGTTACTAATTGGCCAATTTGTGAAAGCTGCGCACGAATTCTCGCGACGAACGAAAGTGCGGCTAATATTCGGGGTGCGGCTTATCTATTAACAAAGACAGCAACATTGTCGAGGCACCGGGGGTGCGGCTTATAATCCGTGCGGCTTGTATTCGTGAAACTACTGTATTTACAAAACTGTGAATTGTAGACATTGTTACAGATGAAGTCCAACAGGCTGCTTGAAAATCATCTGTAACTGTGTGAAATTCCTCTATGATTTTTAGGAAAAAAGTCATAGAATCACAGATAGTGTTGGAGGGGACCTTAAAGACCCAGGTCCAACACTCCTGCCATGGGCAAGGCCACCTTACACTGGACCAGATTTCTCAAAGCCAGGTGGCCTTGAACACTCCCAGGGATGGGGAAGCCACAGGTTTTCTCATAAGAAAAAAAATGAAAGAAAAAGGTAATATTTAGTTTTGCTTTCTTTATATCAGCCTCCTTTTCGCACAGAATTGCTTCAGTTTTGTGAAGAAGAGAGAAAAAACCAAAAAAACCAAAAGAAAACCAAAAGAAAAACAAAAAAACACAAAAAACCACAAAAAAACACCAAAAAAACTAAAACAAAAAAAATGCTTCAGGCCACTTGAAATTTCAAGTCATTGCCCAGAAATGATCAATGTCTATACTGTGATAAAAAGGAAATGCTGCTATTGCCATAAATTTCAATTAGAAATATTAAGGGACCGAGGTTGTAAAATAATTTGTAAGAAAACCCACTGCTCTGTGTGACAGGAATGTGATGCTACTGACTATTTTCATGTAGGGTTTTGTAGAGCTTTGTGGGGTTTTGGACTAGTTGCACTAACCCCTTCCAGGAGAAGTGAGGGGTCAATTAGCTTGAAATGTTGTCCACATGAAAGATCCTTCAAGTCTCTGCTGTCCCCTGCACCCCAAAGCCTTTGTGTTGCTGGTTAGTGGATTTTGGACCTGTGGGAACTTCAGGGAAAAGATCCCAAACACCAAATTTGCTGCTGCTTAGAGAAGACAAACTACTGCTCTTGGACTTATGGAATTCTGGCTCATGTCATAGGAGTGCAGCTACACTCTTCTCATCTGTTACCTGGTTTTATAATGTTTTAATGTTTAATGTTATAATGTTTTTCTTACATGTTTTTGGGTCTTGTGGTGGGTTTATTTATGGAATTTTGTTTGCAGCAGTGTTTGCCTGGAGAGATGTAACTGATCTGATTTGGGCAGGGCAGACATCTGGAATGAGATAGAAATGCTGGTCCAGCAAATCTTTGGGCAACTGGTTGTGAACAGATGGTGCTGATTATTCCTGGGGGAGCCACTGTCCCTATTTAAAGATCAGCATCGTGCTTTGTGACACAATGACGTGGTGATGTAAAAGTGGGACACGTTTTACGGACACTGCTCCGAAAAGGGTTTAGAAACAAAAACAAAGGAAAAACGAGGGAGTGAAATTCCTCATCAGGCTGTAAATCAATGGACTAAGCAAGCACCTCAGATCTAAACATTGCCACTTAGAAAAATCTTCACCAAATGTGGTGACCTGATATGAGGAAGAAATTCTTCCTGGTGAGGTTGCCCAGAGCAGCTGTGGCTGCCCCATCCCTGGGGGTGTCCAAGGCCAGGCTGGATGGAGCTTGGAGCAGCCTGGGACAGTGTAATGTGTCACTGCCCGTGGCAGGGGGTTGGAACAAGACGATTTTTAAGCTCTCCTCCCACCCAGACTGTTCTGTGATAAATGAGACCTGAGGTTTCCCCTGATTGCTGAAGTCAGGAATTGTCCATTTGTACGGTGAGGTTTGCAGGGATGTAACACGTGTGAATGCTCCTGCAGCACTGCTCTTCTCTTGAGATGTTAAAAGAGGGGCTCTGAAATCGAACTGCACACTTGCATTTCTCGGGGTCTCCCCCAAATTCAGGACTGCAGTCTGAGCTGGGAGAGCGGCCATCCCAACGGGAGCCAGGGAAGGGAACTTGCAGGAACACACAGCATCTTTTCCAGAACACCAGGTGTCAGCAAAACCCCAAAAATGGGGAGCTGTTGTCTGTAATCCAGCGGTTTAGGAGGAAAAACGGGCTCTGTGCTGTATTTTATGTGCATGGGTTGCATTTTTTAAAAATCAGAGATTTGGACCTAGTTGTACACAACAACACGATCGGTCTGTGGTTCATTTCTTCCATGTAATTCCAAGGACTTCTGGGGTGTGCTTCCCATTTCCATTGTGCTTGTCATGTCCGTGTTCCAGCTTGTGCTCATTTCTGAAAGTTTCTGAGGGGAACTCGGGGGCTTTGTCCAATTTTGAGGGGTTAAATGAATCTTCTGGAATGCAGGAAGACGTGAGGCCATTAGGGACTGTGTGTGATGGCCAAATAACAAAACAATTCCCAACCACCTAATTACCCTGGGCCATTTTTAGAGCTGTTACTATTAGGTTTTGGATTTATCATGATCCAAAAATGGAAATGCAGCAGGACTCTCTGCACACCCCTATTGTTTCAGGCTGCCTGCAGTCTTTGGAAGACAATGCCTGAGCTAGTCAGTACTGGATTCATACACAGAAGGCATTTTGCCCCCTGAGACCGGATCTTTAGAAAGAAACACTGTGCTGTAAATAAACACACTGCTGGAGGGCGGGAGGGAGCCTGGATTCTGTGCTGGGGAGCAGCTGGAGCCAGCCTGGGCCAGGCTCCTGCACACCATGGAGGCAGCTCCAAACACAGCCCCTCTTTCCTCTCTGCTAAAACCTGTTCCAGGTAGAGCTGGAAACACAGCCCCTCTTTCCTCTCTGCTAAAACCTGTTCCAGGTAGAGCTGGAAACACAGCCCCTCTTTCCTCTCTGCTAAAACCTGCTCCAGGTAGAGCTGGAAACACAGCCCCTCTTTCCTCTCTGCTAAAACCTGTTCCAGGTAGCCCTGAACCTGCTGTGACTGGGAGGCATCGTGCTGGCAGGAGGGGAAACACAGGAAAAGCTGATCTGGAGAAAACAGCATATTGGCATTTGTGAAACACCGTCTGCCTCTCCCTTTTCCCCTCAAAGTGACATTTTAAGCCTCAGGCAAGGAGGTAGGAGGGTAGGTCTGGCACAGACCCCACTTCTCCCACTGAATTCCTCTTTCAGGCACAACCTTTCTGTGATGGTTTCTGGCCACAGAAAGAACAGGGCTGCTCCTAAACACTAGGCTCAGCTTTTGGGTGGATGTTGAGTGGTGCCTGTGCTGAGCAGGAGCAGTGGTGACCCCTGAACCTGTCCTGTGTCCCCTGCCCCACTCCTGGGCTGGCAGAGGCAGCACCCTGTGCAGGCTAAAACCCTGGTGCCTTAACACTCCTTCCACAAACTGAGGAAAGTATTCCAGCTGGCCAGGGGAATTCAGGACTTGCTTATTTGCCTGTGATCTTCCCAAGGAGCCCATAGTAAAGAGCTCTGAACAAATACTGATGGCTTATTTAATCAGCAGCCTCAGAGGGAGGCTTTCAGCCTTTTTACCCTGTCTCCACATAAAAAATATCTCTATAGATATCCTGGACACCTGATGATGTGTCCGAGGGTTGGCTGAGGTTGCTGATGGCACATTGGGGTCAAACCCCAGTGGTACCAGCCTCGAAGGAGCACACACCAGCTCCTCGGGTGAGTGGGTGATGGGTCAGTGTGACACTGGCCAGCCCTGTGGCCAGCCCTCCACATCTGGGCCGTGCATTTGGAGCCGGCTTGTTTTCCTTCTTTAACCATCTTTTTCCCACGGGAAGCACAATCAGCAGGACACCGTCCAGGCCTGAATGATTTCAGCACCAGGAGCACCCACACTGGCTGGGCAGGCAAAAACCTGCTTACACCCCCAAACAGCACAAAACCCAGCGGCTCTGCTTAAAAATAACAGGTGTTAACCCAACAAAGTTGTATTTCCCCTTGGATCTGAGTGCGTAACGTGGAAAAATTTTCTAGGTGTGTTTTTTAGGCTGTTTTTTCCAAAGCAGCCAGCGAAGAAGTTTTGGGATAGATTTTTTGTTTTTAAATCCGAAACGGATCCATTCCGGGTGGGGCGAGTCCGAGCGCGGCCCCGCCGCCCACCCGCACTGTGCGGCGATGGCGAGAGGGGATGGCGAGGGGCGGGAGGCGATGGCGAGGGGCGGGAGGGGATGGTGAGGGGCGGGAGGCGATGGCGAGGGGCGGGAGGGGGATGGCGAGGGGCGGAGGGGGATGGCGAGGGGCGGGAGGGGATGGCGAGGGGCGGGAGGCGATGGCGAGGGGCGGGAGGCGATGGCGAGGGGCGGGCGGGGATGGCGAGGGGCGGGCAGGGGATGGCGAGGGGCGGGAGGCGATGGCGAGGGGCGGGCAGGGGATGGCGAGGGGCGGGAGGGGATGGCGAGGGGCGGGCGGGGGATGGCGAGGGGCGGGCGGGGGATGGCGAGGGGCGGGCGGCGGGCGCGGCCGTGGGGAGGTTCTGAGCCCGCAGCCCCGCGGGAGCCGCTCGGCCCGGCCCGGTGAGTACCGGCAGCCCCCGAGGATGCCGTGGGGATAACGGAGTGGGGATGCTCGGCGGGATGGTCCGCCGTGCCTCGGGTGGGTGCTGAGATACTGCAGAGTTCGGTGCGAGGGTGGCGCTGGCCGGGACAGGGTGACACCGGTGGCAGCCAGCGGATGGGGACCTGCAGGGGAATGTCCGTCACTGGCTGGTCCTGAGGTGTGTGGTGGCGCTTCTGCCTTCTATCCGTTTGGGCAGATTGTCTGTCCTCTTGGAGTGACCCTCCATCCCCTGGGACAGACCCTCTGTCCTCTTGGAGTGACCCTCCATCCTCTGGGACAGCTCCTCCATCCTCTGGGACAGACCCTCTGTCCTCTTGGAGTGACCCTCCATCCTCTTGGAGTGACCCTCCGTCCCCTGGGACAGCCCCTCCATCCCCTGGGACTGACCTTCCATTCCTTGACCATCCCTCAGGACAGTCCCCCTGTCACTTTATGCTCCCCTTCCCCAGCCCTGGTCCCTTCATTCCTGCCCGGTGTGGAAGTTGCTCTGTTCCCACTCTCTGTGTGTCTGTATCTGTTTCTAATGATGTGAACTGGGCATGCGACCCCCAGGTAAACGCCAGTGGTGGCTCCGCTCCCCAAGCCTGGGGATATTTGCAGGGTTTTTTCTGGGCAGCTGCTGCAAGCCCCTCTCCTTTTATCCTCTGGCACTGAGTCCCAGGGGGATCTGGCGAGTTGGAGGCTGAGGAATCGCAGAGTTGCTTCTTCAGGAGCTGTTTGCAGCCTGATGCTGCTCCAGCTGCTGCTGATACCCTTCATGCCACGCATTTTGGGGGCACTGGGGGGGTTTGTGCTCACCCTGTGCTGCCTCTCTCTCCTCTGTGCCCAGCAAGACTCTTTGTTCTCTGGGGAAGAGGCGAGCAGAGCGTTTTGCTCAGCAGTGTGAGGCTGCTTGGAGGATGGCAAGCACGGAGGTGTTTTCCTGTCAGCTCTGCCAGCCTGAAGACCTGATGCAATAAGTCTTTGTGTGAGTAACCCTAATTTAGGCAAGTGGCTGGAGTAAAGCCAGCAAGGCTGGAGGACTTGGTGGGCAAACACACCCTGTGGAGCTGGTCACCACAAGGAGGGTGGAACAGGAAATAGAGGTGAGCAGAGAGCTGAGCTTCAGTGGCAGAAACATCTCCGAAGGGCTGGGTCCTTGCTGCTGACTCCCCAGAGTGTGAGCTGCTTTGTGGAAAGGAACTGGGAGGATCCTGCTGAACCTCGAGGACCTGGTTTGAACCTCCTGGCCACACACCTGAACCTCCCTGGAAAAGCTGGAGATGTGAGCACAGCCCAGGTGTGCTCAGTTCTGATCCTGCTCCCCTGTCACCTGCATCAGCCTCCTCGAGCCAGCTCAGGTACTGGGGCCTGTGATACCACTGTGCTTTTCTGGAGTCACAAAATTATTTATTATCAGCCAGAAATAGCCTTCCACCAAAGCCTGTTGGGGGCAGGGAATGGAGAGACAGGAGGAGGAAGGCTGGGAACAAAAGCTCGGGGCATGTGGAAAGGAGTTATTTTGAAGAACACAGTCAGTGGAGGATGTTTTCCTGTAGCTGCCTTGGGGAAATGCTGCATTTGCTTTGGTTACAGCTCTGTGATAGCCTGGGACGTAGGTTTTCTGGTGATGTGTGTTTTTCTTTCCCTGCTGGAGCATCCTGACTGGGATAAAGTGGAGAGAAGGAGTGTGGCTATCTAGGGAGGCTTCCAAGTGTCCCCAGATTTCATCTTCCTGTGGTGTAGGCAGCCCCTAGCACCTGCCTTGTGTAGGCACACCGTCCTGGAGCTGCTCTCCAAGAGCCAAGGCTGTCCCCAGCCCCCAGGGATGGAGTTATCCAGCATCCTGCCTCTGCTGGCACTGTTGGCATGTGCCCTGCTGCTCCCAGGAGCACAGTTTGGATCTCCTGAAGGGGCTGCAGACATTGCCCTGGTGCAGTGTGAGGGTGGGAAGGGTTTCTGACAGCTGTGATGGATCCTGAGGATCAACATGGTGTGTCTTGGGGATGTCCTTGCTCCTGGGGTCTGTGCTGGGGGACAGCTTCATGCAGGCTCTGCCTGTCAGGGTTAGACAGCTCCAGTGCACGTCCAGTCTGTGCTGTAGGGGGGGCCTGGGCCCCAGGAGCTGGGGATTCCAGTGTGGAACAATCCTTTTTGGATTCAGCTGCTGGGGCTGAGCTGTGGATGAAGATCTCTTTGCCCTAGGGGGTTATATCAGCTGCCCAGCCCTTGGCACTCCTCAGTTCTGCTCCTCTCCCAGCGATCCCCCTCCCTCACCCCAAAACATCAGGATTTTGTGGTGCTGGAGCAGCCACTAGCTACCCCACGATCTCCCAGTCTGCCCAGTTGTGTTCTGGAATTGCATCAGCTCTGCTTGCCTTTCAGCAGCCTCAGTCTGGGAGGAATAACTTCTGCTGCTCCTGTTGCACTCGGTGGAAAGAGTTTCCCACTGACTTCAGTGGAAAGCTCTGCCCGGGGGGAGCCGCCGTAAATCAGGGCTTGTTCTCCAGGAGCCACGGTGCGCTGGGAACAGAATTCCAGGTTAATTGGTGAAAAAGCAACACTTGCAGCCTCCTGTCCGGGTTCAGGGCTGCCAGCTCTCATAAGGAACTCTTTATGTGAGAACCTTGGCTGGTGTTCAGAGGCAGGGTGGGGGGATAGAAGGAAAGGTAAATTTTCTGGTGCAGTGGAGGCGCCTGGCACTTGAAATAGTGCTCCTGGCAGGATGCAAAACCCACAAAACAGTGTGAAAAAAAAAAAGAATTGAACACTTCCCCACCCTTTCTGCTGAAATCTTAGAGTTTGTCTTTTAAACCTGCGTAAAATATTTGTTGAAGGACCTGAGTCATCACTTTTTGCTGCTTTGGCTCAGTTTCCTGGCTGCTGGCTTTGCAAGGTTACTTGTTTGGATCATGGGAGCGGGGGAAAACTAATTCCCAGGAACTCAGGTGAGTTTGGAGATCATAAAATTGTTGTTAAAATGCCAGAAAAACAAACGAGTGTAGAATTCAGCAAGAAGGGCTCCAGTTTTATTTGTCTGCTGCTTTTGCTAAGGCCGTGTGTTTGGGAGCTGTCATATTTTCTGCCTGTAGCCAGAAGGAAAAAATCTTGTGTCTAAAATAGTCGCCTTCCCCCCAGCCCTGGATTTTCCATCATCACGTGATTCCAGAAGCTGAGGATTTAGGAAGAAACATCAGCTGTCATGAGGCTGATTTTAAAAATGATACAAGCTGGGAATACAAGTTTTGCTATTAAACAAGTCCAGTGCTGTGCAACCATTTAAACCCAGTCTGATATTCCCTCGAGCGGTGTCTAAAGCTGTTGAGAAGGGGTCGAGAATTAGTCAGACGTCATTCTCACAAACCACAGCATTTTTGTGTCGCTGGCACACAATTCTGTCTCAGGGTGAAGCTTCACACATCAAGTGGCAGCATCTCTCTGCTGCAAAGCAGGCCAAAAAAATTAAAATTCTGTGGGAAAATGTTGGATCTTAGTGATGAAAATCCTGTCTGTGTAGGGGAAGGGATGGGGGGCTCTGAGTGGGGGGTGGAAGGGAGGGGGAAAGTGGCTCCAGCCTTGGGGACATCAGTGCTCTGCCTGACTTGGTGCTGGTGTCCCAGTGCAAGCCAGCATGGCACATAAATAACCATGAATTATTATTTATTTATCTTATCAGCTCTGAAGCACTGGCTGCTTTAGGGATGAGCTGGTGCATGGGATGGAGGGGCCTGCACAGCTGCCTGCTGCTGGGGCTGTTCTGCCTGACACCAGGTTAGGCTGACATGCAGTGAGGTCCAAAAGCAGCTAAAGATATTTCTGATCACATAAATGATGATTTTTTCCTTCCCCTCTCACATGTGATAGATGGTGTTGGCTAGGAATAGGAATCCAATTAAGATTCAGAAAGGCAGCATTTTTGCTTTCAATAGCATAGGAAAGTGGTTAATAAGTTAAACAGCCTGTTCTATACATGGTGTATAGTTAGGATGTGGGAGGTTCCCTCTGAGCCCTGCTGGCTCTGTGTGTGTCCTTTGCACCCTCCCCACAGCCCTGATCCTGTCCATTCCATAGGGCCTGCCTTTAATAACTCCACTTTTCCCTCCAAATCCAGTTTTGAAAGAGCTCTATCCCCCCTCCTTGTGACATATGGCTGCTGTAGGATGGGGCAGGGCATTTTTAACATCGGAAGTTAAAACATGCCCCAGATTGGTTAGAGAAATTAAACCTCATCTCCTAGGATTTTAAAATCAAGGAATGCCCCAAATCCTTGAGTGCCTTGTCCTCCCTCCCTGCACCTCCTGGTTTGCTTGTCCGTCCCACCCAGAGCAGGTGTCCGACAAGAGCATCGCTGCCCTGGGGATGCTGGGGGTTTGTGTTTGGCGTTTCCCTCTTTGGGACAGAGTGACCAAGCCTCCCGCTGCCCCTGGAGCGGGCAGTGTGGATTCATCCCTCTGGTGCAGAGCCGGCACACGAACCTTTCCTCGGGCCCGCCTCGCAGGGCGGCTGCGTGCAGGGCTTGATGCGATCGCCACCATTCACGGTGACATCACGATGTTTTCTGCCCTGAATCACACATTTCCCTAAACTGAGCCCCAGAGGAAACTCGTAGTCAAGCGCAAATGTGCAGCCCTTCTCGGCGTATCTGAGCCAAATACGTGCGGTCCGGAGGAGACGGGAATGGGCTCTGTGTGCGCTGCGCGGAACTGGGGGAGCTGCTGCGCTCTCACCTCGCTTTTCCTTTCTCCCGTCCGAGCAGCGAGCCCGGAGGGCACCCGCAGAGCCTGGGGGTTTCCGTGAGCAGGGCACCAAGGTGGGCACAGCTCTGGCAGCACCCGTCAGACCCTTCTGTTTCCTCTCCGCTTTTGAGGAAGGATTTTTTTCCCTGTGTTTTTTTAGGTTTTTTTCCCCCCAGTTTGTTATTTTCCGAGCACGCCCAGCCCCTGCAGCTCCTCCCGGCCACCAGCGGTCACCAGCGGGGCTGCCCCGGTCCCCACGTCACCGCGGGGTGTGGAGGAGCCTTTGCTTCGCTTTCGTTTGGCAGCGCGGAGCCCTCGGCTCTGCGAGGACGGCTGAGGATTGCGGAAACTCGGGAGAGCTCAGGGCCCCTCTCTTCGGAGCACTTGGCTCTGCTGCTCTTGGGGCCGTGATTTCTCACCGGTAAGTGGGTTTAGATACTTGTTTATTTGGGGGACGTTTTGAGATTTCATCGGTAAAGTGTTGGAGAACAAATTTGCTCTTTGGTCCGCAGTGCCAGGGCAGGATCTGCCCGGAGCTGCCTCCACGCCAGAAGCACATGAAGGTGTTTGGTTTTACTCGGACATCCCCGGCGTGCTGAGATTTCCAGTTTTGGTGTCTGTGTGGGTGTGAGCCCCTCTGTGAGGAGCTGTGTCCATCCTGTGGTCCTGGAGCAGTGTCCAGGCAGCGGCTTTGTGGAGGGACCGCCTTTCACTCCGCAGGGATGCTGGCACCGAGGGTTTTGCCTTTCCCAGCAGCTCAGGATGCAGGATGGCTGCTGGGGACAGAACAGCCACAGGTCCTTCCAGATCCTGCCCAGATGGAGGAAGCAACCAGGTGGCAAGTGTGGTGGTCACAGGGATGCTGGTCAGGGCTCTGGGTGGTGCAGGGAGCAGGGGTGCAGGGCAGGAGGAGGCTCTGCGGAGGAGTCACTCCCACCCTGCGATCCTTCACTGGTGCCACTGCCTCCCGCAGTCCAGTGCCACGTGTGGGGATGGCAGAGAGGCTGCTGGAGGTGGTGGAGCCGTGCTTGACATCAGCAGTGGCTGTCTCAGCTCTGTCCTGGGCATGGCAGAGTGCTTTGGAGTTGGTTTCCAGGTGATATTTTCTAAATGGGATGGGCCCCTTTGGAGGTGTCCAGCTCTGGTGCTGCAGGGTTTGCCTCAGAGTTTTTTTGTGACTCATGACTCCCAGGTTACCTCAGGTGACTTCTGTGCTGATTGTCACCCCCTGCAGAAGCTTTGCTGGGTGCTGCCCGTGTGCTGGTTGGTGCAGCGTGGGGTTTCAGCAAGGTGGGCACCAGACCTGCCAAGAGCTGGTGGGTGAGAGCTTTTCTGGGTTTAGCAGCAGTCTGAGAGGGGCTGGCACTGTGGGTGGGGATGGCCCAGGTGTGAAATGGAGAAGCAGCCACTGCTGCACCAGTGGCCACCAGCCCTTGAGAGGGAATTTTGCAGTGCTAATGAGAAGCCAGCTGTCAGCACGAGCAGCATTGTCTGTTGTAGCCCATCAGGGACAGTTTCCATCAGGAAGGGCTCACTGGAGACGTCACTTTATTGGGTTGTCCTGAAAAACTTTGTGCTTCGGTATCAGGTGCCAAAGCATCTCAGTACAGTTCCCTTGGCTTCCAGCAGGCAGGACTGTGGGGCTTGTGCATCAGGCTGGAAACAAGAGCCTTTCCTGGGCATCTCTCTCTGCTGGGTCTGCCCCAAATCTCTGTGAATTTGGAAGAATCTGAGCTCAGTCCCAGCCATGCTGCCTGTGCTGGGATGCTCAGAGGCAGCTTTCAGCCTTTCCCTGCCCAGTGGGAGAGATGAAGGGACTCTGACAGCAGCAGGAACGTGTATAGGGATGTTCCAAGGGTCCCTTTGTGCCTCCCAGCCCGCTCACCTGTGGCAGAGGCGTTTGCTGGGGGCTGGCAGCGAGGTGCAGTGTACGTGACTAATTGCACCTGTGTGCAGAAGGTAATGAGGCTGCTAAAAGGACTGGGTGCACGCTGTGGATCCACTGAACTGCCTGGGTGTCACTAGGAGGCAAACACTTTTGCTTTGTGAAAAAATTCTGGAGATGACTCTGTTTGTCAACGGGAGAGAGGAAAGTGGCCACTGTGAGTTGTGGTGTGAGGAGCTGCCTTGGGTGTCCATTGCATCCCGGCTTTTCCTGGTGTCTCCAGCTCCATATGTCCTGTTTCAGCTTTTCTGCTGCTCTGGGCAACCAGTTTCTGTATCCTCACACTCCTCTCCTGCTTCAATCTTCTGACAACCTGTTTTCACCTGCCTTTAATCCTCCCTCGGGTACTGCTGCTCTCCCGCTGTGTCTCCGCTGCCTGTGAGCTCAGATATGTGATTTGTAACAACCCCAATTTACCTGTTTGATACTCCTCTCTCATTTCTGCTTTCCCAAAAGGAATTTTGCTTCCACAATTTCAGTAGGCTGTAGTGGGACAGCCTTAGGGAGGAAGCAGTCACAGGTGACTTTCATGGGCTGTTACAGAAATCACGGATCATTATCCCAAAGCAGGATCTCCTGTTCCCTGGGATGGGCTCAGCAGGGTTTTGCATGGTATCACTGTTGGGTGTTGGTGCTTCTGTGTTTCAAATATGCCTGGTATTGGCTATGAAAAGAAATTATTTCTTTAATGAGAGGAGATCACTGAATTTAAGGTACTGTTAAGATTGAAAGCTGTCCCCCCCCAAATGTTTCTCCTGAAGCACAGCTTTATTTTTTCCCTTCTGTTTATTCTTGTTAATGCTTAAAACAGAGGTTTAGCATGGCCTGAGGAAAGGCTGCTCTTCTGCAGAGGGAAGGGGACCTCTTCAGTCACAAGTTATTTTACAAAACAGTTACCTCCTTCCCCTCTTTCCCTTTCAGATAAGAGGAAATAAAACCACCAGGTTTTTCTGCTGACCCTTTTACACTTTGTAAAAGTGATTTGGCAATCAGCTGTAGAGACTGGGGTGAGACTCTGCTCTGGCACTGTTAGATATTCTTAGGGATTCAGGGCAGGCCCCAGGGTCTGTGTGTGCTCCCAGCCAACAAAACCCTTCTCTGTAGGATGTTGTGGACGTGGAGCAGCTTGGAAGTGACCTAGCCATGGAGGAGAAAGTACTTGAAAGTTGTGAGCACAAAGTTGTTCAGTTCAGGAGGCTCTGGATGCTGGAGCCCAAAGAGGATTTGCTGACCCTGTCCTTGCTCTTGTGACACCCCTTGACAGCAGATGGGACTGTGGGGCACTCAGACCTTGTGGCTTGTCCCTGAGAGCCCTCATTGGTACCCTGGCTGTGTTTTGTTGTGAGACCACGTGTGAGTGTGCCCGGCACAGAGCTGGCAGCTGGGATTGGACACGGGAGAATATCTGGCTGCAGATGTGAGCGAGTCACAGGACTTGGTTCAGGGCACCAAATGTGGGGAAAGGAGAACAAAAACGGGAGGAGAGACTGGAATACAGATGATGGCACGCTGACTCTTTCAGTGCCAGCTCAAATACCCGCTGAATTTGAAGCTTTTGGGGGGTGTTAGAATGGTGCTGGCTTGCTGATGGTGCCTCAGATGTGAAGCCTGAGCTGGGGAAACCTGTGGCTGGTGCTGAGGCAGCAGGGGCTGAACCCACACCTGGCCCTGAGCAAGGTGCTGCATCTGGAGAGGTGGCTTTCCAGTGTCTGCTCTGGCCATCACCTCATCCCAGTGCCTGTCCTCACCCCGGGGAGCTGGGCAGGCTGAGCTCAGGGGCTGGAGCACGGCTGATGTGCTGCACACCAAGAGGATGTTTTGGCGCCTGCCAGCCCTGGGAAAAAGAGGTTTTTCCACTGAGTCACTTGGTGCTTCTGCTTTTTATGAGACAGCACTGAGATCTGGGGGAAGGGGAGATGGAAAAACCCAGCCCAGATCTCCCTGCTCCGGCAGGGACCAGGTTCATGCCAGCACAGCTACCCCATGTTTGCTTTTCACAGGGAGTAGCCAGACAGCAGCATAAATAGAACAGGCCTGGCTATTTTAAGACATTGATTACATGATCTGTGCATTAAAGAAAAATAATTAAGCAGAATCTTCACTTTAGCTGCAGCTGGCAGCGGGGGCTCAAGTGGAGCAGAGGCAGGGATGGGCACCTTGGAGCTGATCCCCAGCCACGGTGGAGGAGCCATGAGGACTTTTCACTTCTCCCTGTGCTCCTCCTTGAAGCTGCAGTAGGTGGAAAATTGCCACACAGTTTTGGTGTGCCACTGCCACTGTTCTGGCACTGTGCTGCTGTGCACGGGGAGTGAGGGCACGGGACAGGCTTGGTCTAGGCAAGGGGGAGCCTTGCTTGGGAAAGGGATGTGGGTGCTGTTTTGGTGATGTACACGAGTGTCTGTAGGCCAGGGATGGGGTTTTCTTCCTTCTGGAGAAGTTTCTGGGTTCTTGTGGAGCTGGGATGGTTGTACCACTCTTTCTCTGAGCAGCAGGCTGGAATGAGGAGCTTGTGTTTACTGGTGGGGTTAAAACCAGGCTTGTTTCTGGTGATTAGTGCCAAGCAGAGATCTTGGCAGGCAGGAGAGGAGGGCTCCAGGCCTTGGGAGCTGGAGCTGTTTTCTGCTCAGAATTCATTGCAGCAGGGCTGAGCACTCGGGACATCCCAGAGCTCCTTCTCCCACAGCTGGGATCACCCTGTCCTGCCCTCCAGCCCCATTCCAGCTTGGAAGCTGAGCTGCAAGGGAAAAGGGCAGCAGCCCAGCTCCTGGCAGCACAAGGGCTGTAAATACTCATAGCCAGGCAAAACAAATAGATAATATTAATTGGGGTTTCAGTGCCAAACAGAAGCAGATGGTTTATCAAGGTGGGGAAGGGCAATGTTTGGGTGTTTCAGATAAAGTGGATGAGCCAGGAGCCACTCTTGAAAAAGAAGACAAAAAATATTGAAGCAGCTGCTGAGAAGAGCTCACTCTCCACTAGCAGCTGTAGCCACAAAGGTTTCTTAGTATAAATTACTCTGAGAATGCTTTTTTTTCTCTTTTTTTCTCCCCTTTCTTGTACATTGAAGACCACTGGTGGTTTGTGACAAGTAAAATGTATATCAGAAATCAAGACTGTCCTGTGGGATGGGGTTTTGCACTAATAATGGTATAAAGCACATTAATCTCTTCAAAATTACTCTGGTAGCAGGCTTTTGATAAGATCTTAAATGGATTTTTACTTGGAGCCCTGTAAATTGTGCTCCAGGTCATGCAGTGCTTGTCACATTTGCCTTGACTGCTCTGAAACAGCTATTGACATTTTTTAACTGCTGCCAGAGCCACTGTTCTCTGCTGGGCTTGGGAGCTGAGTGGAGATGGGGCTGATGAGGGCTGGCATTGCCCTGCATCACACTCATCGTCACAGTCTCACCCCTTTCCTTATCAAGATTTGCAGGGCAGAGCTCAAGTTTGCCCCTCGTAGCTTTGGTTTGTTGCCAGCAGAAAGCCAGGTTTGTGTTGAAAGGTGGTGTGGAAATGTGGCTTCTCGGTACAAACTAAAGCATGCTGGAAGAAGAGTTCCCTCTCCCTTGAGGGGGTAAGATTTTCCTTGAAAATCTGTAATTTATGGAGCAAACTCACAGCAGGTCATGGGTGCTGTGCTGGGCTCAGGACATCTGGGAGCTGGAGCCGGGATGGAGGATGATCCTGTGTGTGACTGAGAGCAGGAGGCTGTGCTGTGCCCAGCTCAGCAGTGCTGGCAGGGTGTTTGGTGGCTGCCAGCACTGAGGTTTGTCCCTGTGCTGTCCCACAGAGAGCCTGGAGCTGCTGCCAGCGGGGCCCATGGCGTACACCGTGCCTCCCTCGCCCGCGGCGCCCGTCGGCTCCCAGTACTGTGTCTGCAAGGTCGAGCTGTCCATCTGTGGCCAAAACCTTCTGGACAGGGATGTCACCTCCAAATCCGACCCTTTCTGCGTCCTCTTCATGGAAGTCAACGGGAAGTGGGTGGAGGTAAGTCCTGCTGTTGTGTGGATTTATTCTTCCTGTGTTTTGCTCGTGCTGGTGTCGCTCTGTCTCTGCTTGTTCCTCCCTGAAGCTTTTCTGGTGCTGCTGAGGCTGTGTGTGGCACCACTGTGTGAATTATTCTGTGTCAGAATTGTGCTTTCTGCTTTGTGCTGGGCATTGTTTTTACCTGCTAATTCCATTTTATACCTGCAGTAGGTGGTTGGTCTGGGAGGGAGCAGGGTAGGCAGAGCATGGATTGTGATGGATGCAGGCATTGGGTGCAGCAGAAAATGCATTGAAATGAGCATTAAGGGATTTAAATCATGCAAACCAAACAAAGATTTTCCCAGCTCCTGGGAAATTAGGTGGTCCCATTCAGGTGCTTAGCCAAGGAGCTGGGGAATCACCAGCAGCACCTCAGGTGTCCAGCAGCTGATCTCACGTTCAGCAGGGAGAGTGTACGGGAAAACCTCACTTTGACAGTCTGCAATTAACTTTTTTTCAACAGCCTGGATGAGACTAATGAGCTTTCCAGCCTTGACAGGTGTCATCTCTGACCTAATTGTGCTTTTCAGGAATTTCCCTTTCTGTCAGTAATGTCTCAGTCCAGCAGTTTTGATCCTGAAGCTTTCTTTGCAATACAAATGTGTGGTGCTTTTAGTTGTTTGGTGTGGTTTTTTCTTTCTTTCTTTTCTTCTGCTATTTTTAGCTTGTTTTTAATTGGCACTCTAGGCACTGGACATGAGCCTTGGGCAGCAGCTTGCTCAGGGCTGCTCTGGTGTCAGCAGAGGTGGAATGGGCTGGCACAGGGCGTGGTGTTCTTGTGTCCCTGAGCTGGCTCTGGTCAGTGGCACCCTGGGGACACTGCTGGGATGGAGATGGCCCAGCTCTCACACCTGTCAGGCTGCTGTGTGGGTTTGGCTCATGGCTGGGTGCCAGGAGAGGTGGGATTGCCATGAGAACCTGGCTGGCTGGGATGTTTGGTGGCAGCTGAGGGCTCGTGGTTCAGAGCTACCCCCTTGTTCTGGATTTTGGCCACACTGATGTGCCCCAAGTGGAACCTCTCCTGTCTGAGAGGGATGACCTCAATAGCACAGCTGAAGTGTAGGGGAGGGATGGGACAGAATAAGCTCATTGGTGTGAACCCATGGCACCCCACTGCCCGTTTGTCCTCCACACCAGATCAGGGACCTGTCCCAAGCCTTGGACCTGCCTGTGGTGGTGGATCTCCTCCTCTGGCACCAGCCTGGTGCTGATTCTGAGCTGGGAGGTGGGGCTGTGGCACCAGCTGATGCCAGCAGGGAGATTTCTGCTCACTGTTCTTTCTAGCTGTAACATTTGTTCCCAAATACAATTATTTTGTCTCACTGAGCTTAATAGGAATTAAAAATCTTTGTGAATCAGCCTTGGAGGGGTGGGGGAGGGAGGGAGAGAGGGAGGGACGATAAACCACAGGCTGGGAAGTGAAGATGGGTGATGTTTAAGTGTTCTGCCTGGTGATGTCACCTCACAGAAGCCATGAAAGAGCTGACCTTTGGTGCCAGGAACAGGGACAAGGGACACATGACTCAGCCCTGCAGCTGCCTTTGTGCCACTGAGTCATCCAGGCAGTCCTGCACCTTCAGCAGGAACTCTCTTGACACTTCAGACATCTCCCCATGTTGGAGCATGAAGCACCTCCACGGGCTGGGGATGCTTGAAGGTCTCCAGCCAACCTGGAAGAGCACTGGAAGACTCTCCAGCTGCACCCACTGAGCACAAGGGCTGGTGCTGGAGATGATTTCCTGTTTTGTGCTTGATTTGCAGCCTCATAGAATCATGGAATGGTTCCTGTTGGAAGGGACCTTAAAGGTCACCTCATTCCTGCCACCCTGCCATGGCCTTTGCTTGAAGGCACATCCAGCCTGGCCTTGAACAATTCCAGGGATGGGGCAGCCACAGCTTCTCTGGGCAACCTGTGCCAGGGCCTCACCATCCTCACAGGGATGAATTTTTTCCAATTACCCAAACTAACCCTGCTCCAGTTTGGAGCCATTCCCCCTAGCCCTGTCACTCCATGCTGATGTCTGAAGTCCCTCTCCAGCTCTCTTTCAGCCCTTTCAGGTGTTCTAAGGTCTCCCCTGAGCCTTCTGTCTTCTGAACAATCCCAAGTCTCTCAACCTTTTCTCACAGGAGAGGCACTCCATCCCTCTAATTGGTGTTGTGGCCCTTTGAGGCTCTTATCCAAACAGATTTCTTTAATTAGCCTGGCTGCCTCTTGAAAACCCTTTTGGTAGGAAAGGCACCTCACAGTTCTTTCCAGGGACTGCAGATGTGAAGGGGATGGCAGGAGCTGATGGCAGGTGAGGGATGGTGTGTGAAGAGGTTTTGTGTGTGATGATCACCATGAAGGTGATCTGTGCTCACCAAACCCAGATCAAACCTTGTGCAGCTGTCAGCTGGGGCTTGGGATATTGCTGTGCTTCACCCTGGCACTGGGCAGGAGGTTGAACTGTTAAATCTGGGTGTTGAAGGAAACCACATCACTGCCAAGGTTACCTCAAGCTGGCTGGATTTTCTTACCCTTCCTTCAACCCCCTCCTCCAGAGCACAGCTGGAGATGGGACCTCAGGTTATCTCCTTCAAACTGTGTGTGGGTGTGACAGGACTGGTTTCCCTTGCTCCCTGGCTTCACAGCCATTCAAAGAATATGGAAAAACCGAAAATCCATCTCTGCTGCCTGTGCAGACTCCTCTCCTAGGCCTGAAGGGGATTTGTGCCTTGTGCTCTGAAATGAAGCCGAGCTGTGGATGCCCCCTGGTCCAGCACAGCCCTGAGCAGATGCGTGGCTCCCTCAGTGCAGGCTGGCAGCAGAGAGGGGAGGATCTGTGTGGCCCTGGCCAGCTCACAGCCCACTGGTGTTGATGGATTTGATTCCCTGGCGTGCAGCAGGTGGCTATTCTGGGAACACAGCATTTACTTTAGTCGTTTCTTGGCAATTAAGACAGACTAAGCGAGCAATTTCAAAAAAACCCTGCGATGGTTGGGTGTATATATAGCAAACTCACCACATTTCCACTGAGCCCCTCCAAACCTGCCTTCTGTGCTGAATGAGTTTCTCTGGGACTAAGGTATGTGTTTGCTTGCTTTTTTTTTTGTTTTCTTTTTTGGAGGCTCTTTTCTGCTCTGCTTATTCCTGGCTCGGCAGCTCTGGCAGACATCCCACCATCCCACTGCCCAGGGTTGGCAGCTGCTTTCCAGAGAGGTCCTGCCCTGGGTTTGGGATGCACAGGCAGCTCAGCCTTGCCCAGAACTGGGTGTCCTGGCTGCAAGACGAGGTGGAATGCTGGCCAGTGCCACAGCATGGCCAGAGGCTCTGTGTTATCCCCCAGGGAGATGGGATGCTCTTTCCAGACACCGAGGGCAGCAGCTTTTGATGAGATCACACTGGACAGTGCCTGTGTTTCCTTCTCTTGTAATATCCATGTTACCATATCCTGGGATAACAGGCTGATGTGGCAAAATGCCAGTGCTGTCATAACACCTTCCACTAGACCAGGCTGCTCAGAGCCACATCCAACCTGGCCTTGAACACTTCCAAGGATGAGGCAACCACAGCTTCTCTGGACAACCTGTGCCAGTGACTCACCACCCTCACAGGCAAGAATTTCTTCAGAGCATTTAATCTAAACCTGCCCTTTGTCAGCTTGAAGCCATTCCTCCTTGTCCTGTCACTCCAGACCTTTGTCCAAAGTCCCTCCAGCTCTCTTGGACCCCTGTACATGCTGGAAGGTGCTCTGAGCTCTCCCCAGAGCTTTATCTTCCCCAGGCTGAACATGATAACATGATACCAACTGCTGCTCTTCTGACAAAGCTCTTGCTTGCTTTGCATGCTGGAGGACTCTCCCCCCAAGGTCTGGGTGTTTCTTGTTCAGCTCTCAGGCTCTGCTGCCCATGCCCTTCCTGCCCCTTTCAGCTTCACAAGGGTATTTTGTATATTGGGCTCTAAACTTGCCCTTGTCTCCTGCCTTTCAGTGAGTCTGGGGGGAACATGGGTCCTGACATGAGAGTTCAGACTCTCCTTGCCCATTGACTTCCAGAAGTAAATACACCAGCTTTTCTCAGCCTCAGTTTCCCTGTTTCTAACACTTTGAAATCATGGGGTTTGTCTTTGTGGAGGCTCCTGACAGGATCCCTGCTGGTGCTGCCACCTTTCCTGCAGTGAGAGTTGTGGGGTTTGGGAGCAAAGCTCCATTTCTGGAGGGCAGCATTGTGGGATCTCCATCATGACTGTCCTCAGGGTGTTTTCCTGGCTCACTCAAGGCTTTCTCACCACCTGTGCCATGCAGTGTTGTAAACCCACACTTCCACCAGCTGCCTGCCAAGTTTGCTCTGCTGCTATCCCTGCTCTTGGCTGTGGGATGCTGCAGAGAGCCATGGTGCTTCCCTCCATGGTGCTTCCCTCCATGGTGGGTTCCCCAAATGCCTTCCAGTTTCCATCATCCTGTCTGCTCCTGCCCTTCCAGTTCAGCATTGCCCACAATAGCTCAGGGTGACAATGTTTTCTGAAGTTTTGTCTCTAGACCCTTCCTCTTGTTGCTACTAATGCTTGATGAAATCTATGAAAAAGGGACTGTTCTGGTTTGAGTTCTGGAGGGAAATGCTAGAGAGTTGTGTTCTGGCTCATGACACTTCTTGTTTTGGTTGTCCCTGTTGCTGGCTGCACAGCCTGGAAGAAACAAGTTTGGCACTAGAGCTGGTTGAGGATCAGAGGTGTGTGAGAGCCTCAGCTCCTGAGAGAACAGGGCTAAGAAGCAAATGAAGCAATTGTGGCTTCAGTGATCCTTAAATCCATGCTGAGCCTTGGCTGGTGGGCACTTCCACCCTGGGTTTGTCCAGCCCCAGGCACCCCATGCTTGGGAAGGCAGCTCTGCAGGATGTGCTCTGATGGATCCCAGCTTTGCACCTGGGTGTCACAGCCTGTGTTTGGGACAGCTCTGCTGAGGGCCTGGTGTGCTTGTTCTGAGGTCACCATGGGGTTTCTGGGGGCTCTGGCTGAATTCAGTTTCAGTGACAAAGCTCTAAGATGCACTTCTGAAATGCCTCTTTTTCTTTGCAGCTGGACAGGACAGAGACAGCTGTGAACAACCTCAACCCAGCTTTTGCCAAGAAGTTCATCATTGACTACCACTTTGAAGAAGTGCAGAAGCTCAAGTTTGCCCTGTTTGACCAGGACAAGTCGAGCACACAGCTGTATGAGCATGACTTCTTGGGCGAGTTCTCCTGCACGCTGGGCACGGTGAGTCTGGGATCCCTGCAGCACAGGGACCCCAAAACACATCAGACAAGGGGTGTGGTGAGATTACAGCTGTTCCTACCACATGCCTAGTTTTCTGGCTCC
This sequence comes from Catharus ustulatus, assembly GCF_009819885.2. Taxonomy (NCBI): domain Eukaryota; kingdom Metazoa; phylum Chordata; class Aves; order Passeriformes; family Turdidae; genus Catharus; species Catharus ustulatus. Next base: position 15,140,004 of record NC_046231.1, on the reverse strand, counting down.
TTCCTGGAAAGACAAATTTAATTTGCTTTTCACACTTCAGCTGTTGAGGTTGAGCTGTTCCATGTTAGGGCTGTTGTCTTGCTCAGGTCTAAGCTAGTCATGGTGTGGGTTTCTGCTGGTGCTGGCAGAGACATCAGCTGGAAGCTTCTGGGTTATAGTAAGGGCCCTGATTGGGCTTGGGAAACTTCCAGATATTTGAAGTTAGGATGCATGCAGCCTGCCTTTCTTTCTCAGTTTGGGCTTTCGCTTTCTGAAAGTTTTGTCCATTGCTGTTGTGTAGCAAAACATTCCTCCTGCTTGAGCACGCTGGTGCTGGAATGTGTCTTGTGTGGAAAAGCTTTTGAGACACAATGTGATTTATAAGTTTTTGGGAGGTCTTTTCATTCATGATCCCAGACCGTGTTAGAAGCTGGCAGCTACATTCTCCAAATGTTTTGTTCTCTGACTCAGAAGCAGGAAATGAGGGGAATTTTTTCCATCTTTTTGCAGCATCCGGCAGCTGAGGGCTGCTGTGGTACCTGGCACAAATACAGAGAAGAAACTGGGAATGGGGAGGAAGGAGGTGCTGTAGTGGGTGTGTCAGCACAGGGAGCCAGCTCAAGGTGCTGATGAGCAGAATTCTGTGTTACACAGACTGCAGCATGGGGCAGGCAGCAGCAGGGACTTCACTGCCAGCTCCAGAGCTTGATGTGCTAGAAGAGCACTGACATTTACAGAGTTTCAAGTTTAATGGCTGGAATTTTGGAAGTGCTCTGTGATGACCTAATTCTGCTCGTGCAGAAGTTAAGAGACAGTGCAGGCAGCAGATCTGGCCTTTGTTCAGTGGTTCAGCCCAAACCCATCCTGCTGCTGCTGAATCCCAGCTCCAGTGTGGGGCAGCTCAGCAAGGGCTGCTTGTGAAGATCATGGTCTTGGTGGAAGCAGAGCATTCATGGACACAAGGACACAGCTGGAACCTTTGTGTTCCTGAATGTGACTCTGCAGGCTCATGTTGGATAAGAACATTATCCATGTGCTGTGGGGAGGAAGGTGGAAGGGTCTGAACCATCTCCTCCTGCTTGTTGGGTGTCCCAGATGATCTGAACCCTTCTGGTGCTTGGGAAGGTGATTCTGTCAGAGATGAGTCTGGACAGACCCTGCTGGGCTGTGGTGATGCTGGGGATGGGCAGCTGGGGGCAGGTCTCACATCCAGGGGCTCTCTCAGAGCAGCTGATGGTTCTGCTGTGGTGGCATCACTGTCTGCTGTGTCTCTGGGCACAGCTGGTGGGCTTAGTCTGTCAGGAAGAAGAGAGCTTGGAACTCTGTGAACTTACACCAGTATTTTCACTCTGCAAAAGAGAACTTGACCTGTGCCCAATTTTTGCAGCAGTTCCCATATCAGCTTCTTAGTGACATTCAGTCCAAAACAAGGCATCAGCATAGAATGGGGGAATCTTTTAATTTCCCTTTTCCCCCTGAAATCCTGTTTGCCTGCTCTCCCTGTGGCTGGCATGGGCTGGCAGCACAGCCCAGTGGAGCAGAGGTGGGCTGGAGGGGTGGCACTTGTGCCAGGGTGAGGAGAGGGGTGAAAGAAAGAGGATGGGGCTTGTGGGTTCAGCCACCCTGCTGTGGCTTTCCTGGTGGCTGGAATTTGCCTGGTGAGATGTTTCCATGAGCTCTCAGAAGTAGAGTGCAGCAACTGGGCAGTGAGGATCTGACTTTTCAGTTCTGAGTTTGCATGGGAGCTGTCAGATTAGCTGGATTGCTTAGTGCAGCTAATGAGATCTGTAGTAGGATTTTAAAGCTGGATCATTCCCAGGCCTCTAATGAGCTGTGGCCAAAGGAAATGTGGCAGGGATCAGACTCCAGGCTGGAGGATGCCCATGGTTTCTGCTAGCCAGGGTTATGAGGTTTGTCCTGCCTGTGCCCAGTGTGGCACAGAGATCTGGTTACACTGCACTGGTGATTCCTGTGCATCAAAAGCACTGGGACTTGCCTGGCTCCTCACAAATGGAAAGGGATTTTGCTTTGAAATTGTAAGGATCACAGAATGGTTTGGGTTAAAAGGAACCTTTAAAGCTCATCCAATCTCAAGGGGGACCCATTGGATGTGGGATCAGGACACAGGTAGTTCCAGAAGGTTGCTGCATCTCCATGTGAGCGTCTGCACCTCATAAGGAAAAATTACAGGTTCTCCAGATGTGAAGGAGACTGAAACTCACTGAGCTGGGAAAATTCTCAAGGGTTTAATTCATCTCCCAGTTTATTCTCTCTGTCCTGTTACAAACCAGGAGTGAAGGGGAGAAGATGCCTTTGAGGTGCTGTGCAGGGGGTGCAGAGTGATGCTGGGGAGAGCATCCAGCTTGTGATCAGGATCCCCCATGGAAACATGTCCTGCAATCAAGCTGCTGGCAGGGGCTGTGGCAGAATTATATGAAATGGGCTTTGAGGGATGGAGTGCTGATTTTGCTGGGGACAAATTGCAGTAGCTCTGTCTGTGTGAGGTCCCACTGACTCCTCCAGTGCTCCCTGGTTCAGTGGGCAGTGCTGCCTCAGCCTCCTGTGCCATCAGTTCTGTGCACCCCGAGGGCTGGGCTGTCAGTGCTGATATTCCCACACTCATCCCTGCAGATTGGTGCCTTTCTTCTACTCTTGCAGATGCTTAATCTGAATTAACCAACGTGAGCAATGATCAGTTGCTTGTGAGTCTGCTTTTGATCACTTGTACAATCATGGCTTTATTGTCTTTGGCTTCTCTAGATTGTCTCCAGCAAGAAAATAACACGGACTCTCCTTCTGGGGAATGGCAAACCAGCTGGGAAGGGGATGATAACGGTATGTTTGCTGCTTTATGTTACTGCTGGCTGTGTAAAGATGGATGGGGGCAATGCAGGACACTCACGTGAGGTCCAGGAGATTGGGGTGTATCTCTTGAATATTCTTCCTTTTACCTTTTGTTTTCCTGGCCACTTTGGTCTATTTGGAGGGCAGTTTATTTGGGACAGGGACAGTCTTGCTCAGTGTTTGTCCAGTGCTTCAACTTCTGCTTCAGTCTCAGAAATAAAAAATACCTCAGCCTGGAGAAGTACAAAGTAAATCTGTGCTGCTGTTGTTTGTTATCTGGTACAAGGAGCCTGCTCAGACCTCTGTGGTGCAGTGACAGGTAAGAGGGCTCATTCCTTTTCCAGGGATGGGTGATTTTGTTTGTAGGATGAGGATGTGCCATGGCAACAACTCTCATAGCAACAGCCACAGATTCTGATGCAGACCCCTTCGGGCAGTGGCCTTCCTGCTGCGGCTCTCTTTAGCAATGTTCTTTTTCAAAGAGAGGAGATTAAATTTAGGTGTGTTTCTGTTCTACACAGCTCCCATCATTTTTGGATCTCTGCTGTGTTATGGGTTTTGGGAGATGTGCAGAAGATGCAGGGATGTGAGAAGTTTTGGAAGGAAAGGCCAGCAAGGAGTTAAACTTTTGTCAGGTTTAAAGCACTGGAAAGGTTTAAAAGCCTGGGCCCCGGTGCATCTCCATTGCTGTTTGCTTTAGGGGAAGATATTTTCCTCTCCTAATTGCTGCAGTTAGTCTTTAAATGGAGAGGAAAAGCTGCAGTGAGGTTCAGAAGTGGGGCCATTCCCAAGGCTCTCCACATCCCACCTGATGTTTGCTTGGGAGGAGCTGGAAGAGCTTCCAGTCAAGTTCAAAGGTTGCATGGTTTAGGAAAAGGAAAGTCCTGTTCTGACCTCCTTGTCCTCATTCCCTTCAGTTTTGCCCAGTATCCACTTTCCTGACTGAGATGCCACCGGGGTGAATGCAGCAGAAGAGCTTTGGCTGAATAGCTGGGACTGTGTGGGGGTCCCCAAGTTTGAAGTGAGAAGATCCCAAAGCAAACCTCTGTGTTTGTAGAAGTCAGTTTTAAACTCTGCTGCACACCTCTGCTGGTCACAGTGGTAGGGCCAAGGGCAGTTGTCACCAGCAACCTGTGGCAGGGTGGCACAAGGACATTCCTGGCCTGTCTGCACATCCAGGCTCTTACACAGTGCTAAAGTGCTGGATTCCAACTGGGAATGCTTTTGTGGGGCTCAGGAAAGGGCACATTTCATCCTCTTCCCTGCAGCTCCTTTTCCTCCTGCTGGTTTTGGTGACTGGTTACACCCACCAGGGACTGGGTGGGAGAGAAAAGTAATTCCATGGCATGGCAGCAGGGAACTTCTGTATGGACCAGAGGGGAAAACTGGGGTTCACATGCAGTGATTTGGTCCTCTGTGGGCCAAAGAGTTGTGTCCACATGGGAACAACCAGGAGCTTGTACAGGGGCTGTGGCTCATCCCCTCACCCAGCTGCCCAGGCAGATGCAGAAGCTGCATCTCTGCTCCTCAGCTCTGCCAGCTCCCCAGCTCTCCTAAGTGCCAATAACCCTCTGCTCATTCTGTAGAAAATTGTCCCCTGGAGTTCTGCAAGTCTTTCTGAAAGCCTTGGTGTAGTGACAGTGCAAAATTCAGTGCAGGACAGCCCCTTGTGAGAGGCAGCAAACAGCCATGCTTGGGACACTGCACAGGGACAGTGTCCATGCTGTGCTCCTGGCTGTTCTGGTGCTGGCTCCTGCCCTGGGAGAAGGAGAATGCAGCTGGGAATGCTGGGGAACAGCTCAGCCCACCTCAAGAGATCAGAGGAAGGAGAGGTGGGGAGCAGATGCTTGGGCAGGAAAAAAAAGACAAGTGATTCAGAAAAAGGCTTGTAATGAAAGTGAATAAATGTGGGGTTTTGTTATAAACATTCCTTTAAAATACCAAGAGACTGATTAGACCATATTCCAGACAAAACTGTCCCACTGGGGGCTGGCAGCTGAAGCCCTTCTGGAGCATGTGTGAATAAAATCTCTTAAGCTGAAGTGGTCTGGGCTGTGCTCCTGCCTGCTGCAGCTCCTCAGGAGCAGTCTGGAATCTTCATCCTTGGGGCTGCCTTAGCAGGTGGCCATGTGGAGACATGGCTCAAGTCCTGGGTTCCTCCAGCATTTCCCCTAAGGAATGGGAGCCTGTTTTGCCATGCCCAGGGCAGGGAGGATGAGGTGGCACATCTTGCTGGCAGGGTTTTATGGCTTCTTCTCCTTGGAGGTCCTGAAGGAGCCCTGTGTAGAAAATCCACGTGAGACCAAGTCCAGCATAACACCCAAGAAGGGGCTTGAGTTTTTTACCAGAAGCTTAATTTTTTATGCTGAAAATGATTGCAGCCTTCTCTTGTCTTTCAGATAGCTGCCCAGGAGCTCTCAGATAACAGAGTGATTACTCTGAGCATGGCTGGCAGAAAACTGGATAAAAAGGTGAGTGGGGGATGCAATGTTTAACTTCTGCCCTTGGGATCTAAAGAAATCTCTGCTTTGGGCACAGCAGTGACAGAAAACAGTCCCACTGGAGAAAACTTCAGGGTGAAAGCAGGCAAGATCCTCTGGCTGCTGGGCACAGCTGTGCCTCAGTTTCCCTCTTGTCACAGTATTTCTTCCTTCATCACACATCTGGGGATGGAAGGGTTCTGTGTGGCACAGGATCTGTGTATCAGCATGTCTCAGAGGCAGCAGATTTACTGCTCAGTGGCAGCTGTTTGGAACTTTCTGCTGACAGAACTGGAAGTTTTGGTGACCCTTGGTTCTGTATCTCAGGTGTGCTGAGAGCTCCTGGCTTGTCACCTTCAGCCCCTCTGCTTCTGTATCCAGGTGTAGGGCCTGTCTTCTCCAAGGAAGTGTGGATCTCACAGAGGCAGGTAGCACAGGAGCTGTGCTTTGGATGTGATGACAGGAAACAGTGAGCCTCTCTGAGCAGCATCTTCTGACCTTATTTACCAGGCAACCAGAGCTGTTCCTCTTGAACCAGTCCTGTTGCTAAGCAATCGATGGGAATATTATTTTTTCCTTCTTCCTAGTCTCTCCAGAGCTTGTTTTATTGGCAGGATAGCCCTCAGTGTCTGTAAAACAGGGTAAAGCAAGCAGCAGAAGGGTATTTGCTGGGCCAGGAGATGGGGTTCATCCAGTCCCATTGTTAAAACTCAGTGGGTATCTGTTTATCCAAATGTTTTTTCCCACCTGTTGGAAATGGCTGTTTGCTCACCCCTCTACTTACCTTGCCAGTTAAGAAATAACAGATAACAACTCAATTTCATCCATAGGTGTCAGCAGAAAGGTTGTGCTCAGTGACCACCTGCTGTCACCAAGAACTGACAAGGTTTCTTTCCCAATTCCCATGCTGCAGGACAGAGTGCAAGTGCTCAAAGTCCTGCTCTTGAGCAAAGAATGTTCAGGTCACTTTATGCAAATTTATGACCCTTGAACAAGGAAATTGGATGGCAAACATTATTTTTGGGTCATTTTTGGTTATGGTTGAAATGCAACTGTGGGAGCTGGGTAAAACTTGTTTAAGCTTAGGAAAGACAGTGAAAAATTGAATAAACAAAAGAAAGCCAAGGCTAAGATTGCAGCCTGGAGAGTTACAACATCCTGTACCACACAGCATGGAGCTGGGGAGCACAGCTACAGGCTCAGATGTTACAGGAAGGGCCTGGATCTCACAGGATTTCGTGGTGGGGTCATGGGATCGTCTTTAGTGCTGAAGCTGGGTCATGGCAGCTGTGCCACAAACCCAGCCTGGAGCTGTGCTCAGCCCCTTGTGCCATGGCTACCCTGGGGCTGGGATCTCTTTGGGGCTGGGATCTCTTTGGGGCTGGGATCTCTTTGGGGCTGGGATCTCTTTGGGGCTGGGATCTCCTTGGGGCTGGGATCTCTTTGGGGCTCCAGGCAGAGCCTCCTCCCCATCACAAGTCCGTTCTCTCCACCTGCAGCTCACTACCGTGATTTCAGTGTTGAAGCTGCAGAGTGGGATCATGTCAGCAGCAGATTCAGCCTGGGGCTCTTATACTTTATGTCAGATCAGCTCTTGGGAGAGTTGTTGGAAGATAAAATGTCTTGCAGAAGAGTATTTCCACCTGGGGCCAGCCATGTGAAGCTCAGAGCTGTCCATGCCACCCCCACGATGGGGACAGCAGGAGGGCAGTGATGCTCCAGCGTGGCTGGGGTACAGCAAGTGCTGTGAGCCAGGACTGCTGCTGGAAGCTGTGATTTAGGGAGCTGGAAGTGCCAGTTCCACCCTCCTTCTCCGTGGTGTGTTAAAACCAGTTTGGATAATTTTGATTCTTGGACCAATTTGCAGATCGAACTTCTGATCTGAGCTTTGGTTGCTCAGCTTCCATCTCCCGCCAGGTTTGCAGGGGTGAGATGTGCGTGGGTTTGATGTTTTAAAATAGCAGCCCACAATCTTGTGGCTTGGAGGCATCTCCCACCATGCTTTGAACAGAACAAGGCTGACTGGACTTGCCAGCCAGGCTGATCCATGTGGGATGATATCAGACATCCCTCAAAGCTCCTGCTGCCCCCAGAGCCTCCCCTGCCTCCTCCAGCCCACGCTGGGCTGCTGCTGATGAAGCTGCCTTGGGTTGGAGGTTAACCTAGCACAGGTACCCACCCCTGGTTCTTTAATCCATCTGTGAAGCCTGGAAGTGCCAGGTCCTGGTGGTGGGTGAGCAGGATCAGAGCTGTGCTGTAGCTGGAATGCTGCAGAAGGAATGGCTTGTGTTTCTGTCCTACAAATATGTGAAAAAGGGTAGGAAAAAAAATAACCTTATCTCACCAGAGAGCATCCCTGTGAGCCTTTATGGTCTGCTTCTCTGCAGAAGAATTTTGACTGAAGCAAGTTGTTGTACCCCCAAGCCAAAACACTTTGCTGTGATTTACTTTCCTGGCTGGCCTCAGAAACAGGATTTAGATAGAAATGTTGATGGATTTTCTGCTGGGACGTTGCTAGAACCCATGTGCAATCCCAGCTGCCATCTCCTGGGCTGGCTGTGGACAGGAGATCCTGGAGTGTCCACGTTTCCTCCTGCTCCATGCACAGCCCCTCACGTCCCCACTGCATCACTCAGAAGCACAAAAAGTCCCTGTTCAAACCCATAAAAAGTTCCTCCAGCTCTTTGAAGGATTCAAACACCCACCTCCCTCTAGGAGGAAAACCCAACTGAAATAACTTGGATTCTCCATGGATTGTCTGGAATATTTGGGACTTGGTTTCTTGTTAACAACTCCTTGGTTTTTTTTTTCTGAATGGGAATGAAGTTGTGCCTAGAAAAGCTGGAGTTTCCCTGTCGGTGCCTTCCGCCTCCCCGGGCTGCGGGTGCGGATCAGCCCCCGTGCAGATTCCCAGCAGGGGTGTGTGTGTGTGTGTGTGTGTTCCTCAGAAAGCAGCAGCCCTTTGTCGGGGATTATCTGAGGAGATGCTGGCAGGAGAGGCAGCACACACTGACTCAGGGCTGCGTGTCTCAGAGGGTGTTACATGATCTCTGTCAACACCAGGGCAGCTCGCTCCTTAAAGATTTCCTCTGCTTGTGCTTTACTGCTGTGTGTAGGAGGGTGGATTTTCTTCCTTTCTCCCCCAAGACATGCACTTCATAATTCTGTTTTTCCTTTGAGGCTTTGGATGTTTTTCCAAGCCCAAACGCAGCTGCCTCCCAGCTGGGGTTGTTTTCCATGGCATCTGTGTCCAGAGAGCCTGTTGGGTACGGGCACACGCTGGGTGCCAGCACACCCACCTCGCCAAAATGTGCTGGGAAAACCCAGGGGATCCACACAAACAGGACAGGGAGGTGGGCAGGACGTGCCTGTGTGTGCCTGACCTGGCCCCATGAGGACAGGAGAGTGTCTGCAGGGCTGGCAGTGCCACAGGAACATCTCTCTTGGGCCTCTGCTGCTTGCAGAGCACCGTGTAACCCATCCTGTTCTTCTCCCTCCAGGACCTTTTTGGGAAGTCAGACCCCTTCTTGGAGTTTTATAAACCAGGTGACGATGGGAAGTGGATGCTGGTTCACAGAACAGAGGTGAGCAAAACTCCAACCTGAGCTGCTCCTCCACCTTCACATCAGCTCCTCTTGCCCTTCATGGCATTATCTCATCCATTGCCTGTAGAGTAGGGTGGGACCCAGGGATTTCAAAAGCTCACAGCTCCCTTCCTGGTGTCCAGTTGAGGCTGCTGGACTCCAGCAGATGGAGATTCACTGAGGCCAGCAAAGTCTTGAAATAGTTTTCTATAGAAGCAGTTTTCTCTCCTACCCACTGCTGTATCTAGCATGCAGAGAGGGAGATGGTCTTGAAGCCCATAAAAATCTCTAGTCTCATTCTGGGCTTACACTGAGCCCTGGACCACTGTCCCTCCACTTGCAGGAGCACCAGGATGAGCTGTGACCTGGGGAGAGGTGGAAAGCGGTGCTGTGGGGTGGGGAAAGGCTGAAATGAGCTTTTGCCAAACCTTCACCTAAGCTGGGTGTTCAGGCACCTCCAGTTCCAGTGATGAAACTCTCACAAGCCAGAGCCACAGCCAAGGAGGCACAGACCTGTGCAGCTCCTGGTGGGTCTGATCAGGGCCAGCTGACCCCTCCTCTCCCTTATTTTTACCTGCTGTGGTATTTTCATCAGAGCTCCCTCTGGTCACATTCTCAAGCTGCTAAAGCCAGTGGTGTTAAGAACACCAGGCACGGCATGGGCAGGGAGAAAAAGGCTGGCTTTTCCTTTAACAATGGACTAATAACTACTTTTCAACTGCCTTTTTTCTGCTCCTCAAAGCTTGTTTAAGGCTCTTTTCAGTTTGCACATAGTTCCTGGCAGCTGGCAGAGAGAGGAGGGGGAATCACTGGAGGGGGGACTCACAGCAGCTTCCATGGCAGACCGAGAGAGCTCCCACCTCACACCCTTCTTTTTCCATCCCTTTTCTTGTCCCCTCAAAGCCTAGTTAAGGAGCCTGTTGTACCATCTCAGGAAACTGCTGTAACAAAACCCGGGGGGAGCTCAGGAAGAAGGAGGAAGTGGTGTTTATTTACAAAGTCTCTCCGTATGTTCGGTTTTACCACTTGTGTGCGAAGTCCATGAGGATTTCCTTCACTCACACACCCACACGAGCACCAGGATGTGCATGGCACCTTGTGTTCTGTGGTACCAGCACAGGCCATCCTTATAACCTCAGCTCTGCTGTTTATTTTTTTGGTGCTTTCCCACACACCTTTCCCTGCACATTTAGTTCATATCAACCTTGGTATTTCTCCTGTATTTCTGTGGGAGCAGGCTCGGACCTTACTTGTTTTTTTCCTCATGATTCAGTGTGTGTAGCTTTGACTCAACAAGCCATGTTTCTCAGTTGTGGGGGTTTGGAGTGGCCTCCAGCCCTTCCTCCTGGAAGAGGCATGGGAAGGTGATCCATTGCTGGGATCTCTGTAAGCATGCCAGGTTTGTGGGGAGCAGATGTCTATACTGTCCCGTTGTCCTGTCTCCCTGCATCAAGGTCTACACAAGTTTTCTTTCAAGTAAAGGATGCTCCAGCAGCCTTCACCTTACCAGCCCTGGAGGCATCCAGCTGCCCTGGGAGGGACCACATTAGGTGACCCATTCCTGGGCCCATTCCTGACCCATTCCTGACCCATTCAAGGCCAGGCTGGATGGGTCTTGAAGCAACCTGGTCTAGTGCAAGGTGTCCCTGCCCATGGCAGGGGGTTGGAACTGATGATCTTTAAGGCCCCTTCCAGCCCAAACCATTCCATGATACTGTGACCATCTTTATGTTTTGAGGCTGGATATGAAGAAATGAAGTTCTCCATTCTTGCAGCTTTCAGTGCAGGAATACAAACAGCTTTCAGTCTGTTGTTGACATTTCTCCTGCCACAAAGGACAGGGCAGGTCTGACAGGGCAGGATTAGAGCACTATTGCAGTTTGTTGTCTAAACACAAATGTGAATGCTCAGCTGGAACTCTGGATCCTTCCCCACCCATCCTGGTGACCTGGCAGCCTGTGGGCAGCATGTTGGGATGTGTGGGCTCTCCCAGGCTCCTGGAGGAGGTGTTTACAAACTCAGCTAAACTGTTCCTGCATTGTCAGGGTTTCCCCATCCTCAGTAAGAGCCTGGCTGTCACACAAGATGCCAGTTCTGGGTCCTGTGCAGCTCCCCCAGCAGCAGCCATGGATCTCCTCCTCACTGCTCTGTCCCAGCTGCAGACATCCAAGGTCCTCCAGGCCAGATATCCCCTGTGTTTGCCTTGCACAGTGAAGGGTTAACTTGCTGCCTGTGCCTTTTTTACTCTCCATGTGAATATGTCTTTGTGAGCACCACACCTCTGAGAAAAGGGATCTTTGCCTGCCCTGCAGGCACCTCCCATGTACACAACATGTGCCTGGAGCCCGCTCTGGTTTGCTTAGGTTTCTACTAAGCAATTGCATTCTCTCAGGAAATGTCAAAAAGCATCAATTAATATTTCTCTAGCTCAGGCAGCAGATGTTACACAGATGAGACAAGAGAGCTTAATGTGCCCAGGGCTGTTTTGGCTTTCCAGGGCTGCTTGCAGCATCTTGCTGCTCCATCTTCTCAGTGGTCAGGCCCAGCTGGATTTGGGCTGTGTTTGGGTGCTGGGGGGCTGTAAACAATGAGTAGGGGGCAGGCAGTGGGATGCAGAGGGCATTAATAGCATCTGCTGGCCTGGGAGTTGTGGAGTGAGTGGCTTTGCTGTGCCTGTGCTGCCCAGTGTGCCACAGCTGTTCTCTCAGGCAGTTTATCTAATTGCTCCCAGAGGTGGATAAATCACCCAGCACATGAAAACAAACCTGTTCTAACTCACACATGCTGCAGCCTGAGAAGGGGAAGCTGCTGTGTCTCAATTGTGGAAGCAGGAGAGGGCTGAGACAGCTTGCCTGGCCTGGGAGCTGCTCCAGGGTCACTCCTGGAGATTTGTCCCTATTTGTCCTGATCTCTAGCTGTGGATGTGCCCAATGTGACAGCATCCCTCTGCTCCCACCTCCAGGTGATCAAATACACACTGGATCCTGTCTGGAAGCCGTTCACTGTGCCTTTGGTGTCGCTCTGTGATGGAGATATGGAGAAGCTGATAAAGGTACCGGGGAGCCCTGGGCTTGCAGTGGGGATCAGCCTCTGGGACTGACTGCTCAACACCTGAACCCCATGGCTGGCTTATTAACAACCCCCAAAACAACAAAAAACTCCTTGTCTGGGGTCTCCAGCAGGTCCTGCAGGAGGTGGTTCCTGTTTCTGAGGTTTGTGCTCCTTCCCCCAGGTTGTGTGTTACGACTACGACAGCGATGGGGGCCACGACTTCATCGGGGAGTTTCAGACCTCGGTGGCCAGGCTGTGTGAAGCCCAAGATGCCTCTCCAGTGAGTGCTGACATGGTTTTGGGGAAGAGTAAGGAAGGGGGCTCCTCAGGGTTGGTGACAGACTTTGGTACTTGCACCCTCAATCTCTGCTAGAACAAGCCAAGTCTAAATTTCTTTATCTTTCCACCCGCACCATGAGTGACCCAGGCTAAAACATCTGGGCTAGACAGAGCTAAGGCAGACTTTGCTGAAAATCAGGCTCTGCTGGGATGTCTGAAGCTACACCCAGGATTTGGAGGTGCCCTGTGGTTTGAGGGGCCAGAAGGGGAAGTGTGACTGGCTGCTGGGGCTGCATCTTGCCGCTCACACACCAGAGGTGTCCCCATTTTGCCCTGAAGTGCTGGCCAGGACCCTTGGCAGATGCCTCCTGATCGAAGGGATGTTGTGCAGCCCCCTGGATGGCAGGGCTTTGCTCTGCTGTGCTCACCAGGGTTGCAGGCAGGAGATCTTGGCCAGGGCATGGAGGGGTGTAAAACACCACGTGTGGATTTTCTGTCTGGGGAAACTGAGGCACAGAGGCATGGAAGTGCCCTGTCTGGGATTGCACGAGGTGGTGGTGCCAGAGGCAGGCATTGAGCTTGTTTTCCCTCTGGATTTGCAATATCCTGGCAATAAAATCTTCCTCCTCCTCACTGGAGGGAGGCTGCCCCAGGCTGTGCTGCTGGTGGCATCTGCAGCCAGGTGGCACAGCCCAGCCCAGCCCAGCTCTCACCCCAGGGTCTGCCTTGTGTGTTACAGCTCGAGCTAGACTGCATCAACCCCAAAAAGCAAAAGAAGAAAAAGAATTACAAGAACTCTGGGATCATCATTGTCAAGTCCTGCAAAGTGAGTGTGTTACTGAGATGTTTCCTTCAGCCCCTGACTCAGCTTGGGTCTCCTCAAGCTCCCCCCATCCCTTCTGCCTCTCTTGTATTTTCAAGGACCTGCATAGCCTGAATAATGATGACAATTGCTGAAGCACTGGGTTTTTTTTTTTTTTAATTTTTCTTTCAGATAACCAGAGATTTCTCCTTCCTGGACTACATCCTGGGAGGCTGCCAGCTGATGTTCACGGTAAGGACTTTGCTTCTCTTTGCCCAGTAATAGTAACACCTGTGTAAAGGGCTGAGCTGGGGAATGAGGTTCTGTGTGAGGTTTGGCACCAGCTTGGGGTCACTTCTGACAGCAAGCAGCTGCCTGTTCTGCTGTTAAACCATGTGGCTTTGGGGGTTCTGGATGCTGAGGTAATTCCAGAAGCATGGGGGGAGCTGGCTGGACTTTGGCTGAAGGCCAGACTTTCAGAAAGACCTTCTGACCCTTCAAAAATGTCACCAGCTCCTCTCCCCATTTCAGGCTTTAACAACCCTCATTTTTTATGGAAGCTCTCCTTATTCTGAACCCAGATGGGAGGCTTTGGGACATTATAGAGATGTTTTTTGTGTTTTTACTGACATTTCCACCTTCTTTCAAGCTGGACCACAGCTTGTCAGGAGTAAATAAGCAAGAACATAACAATCCTGAGTGAAACCACCACAATGCAGAAGTGGGTTCTTCAATTTCTGCAAACTTTCCTGGCGCAGTATCCAGAGAGCTGCAGGCACTCTCAGTTAGATCAGTTTGTATTTTGTTGTTTTATCTGAAAACATGATGGGGGAAGAGTAGGAGGAGGAGGAAGAGTTGCCATAGGAACAGCAATGATTGGGAGAGCTTTTTGTGTGCTGTTCTGCCTCTGTGTGCTTTGGTCTTGGTGCTGGAGAGTGAATAGGAGAGAAAATCAGTGAATTTATTGGTAGTACAGAGCTCTTGTATGAATTAGTTTGAATGCAGAAATTTTCCCCCCATATAAAGATCTGCTGGTTATTGGAGGGCTCCTCCTCCTCCCAAGGGTGTGTTTCCAAAGGGTGCAACACTGCAGAAACACCTGAGCTGGCAGGAGGATGCTGCACACACCCCCTGCAATTTGGAAACTGGTGTCCTCTCCACCACGGGAGGGGCTCGGGACAGAAGAGCTGAAACCACAGAGAGGGTTTTGGGCCCAGTGTCACACCTCATGTTGGCAGCAGAGCAGCTGTGTCCCTCTCAGACCTTGCCCAAGTGCTGCTCTGGATGACATTGCTTGCACAGGGCCCTGCCTGTGTGACTGCACTGAGCCCCCACCCCGTGCCTCAGTTTCCCTCCTGCCCTGTGGCCGTGGTGGCTTGGCCAGAGCTGGGCACAGGGGGTTACAGAGGTGGGCCACAGGTGTGGTGAGGCCCTATAGTTGTTTGATGAAGAAGTTAAGTCTTCATGGACCCATAGGATGGTTTGGGTTGGAAGTGACCTTCAGAGATCATCTCCAGGGACAACTTCCCCTGGACCAGCCTGCCCAGGGCTTCATCCAGCCTGGCCTTGAACACTTGCAGGGATGGGGCAGCCACAGCTTCTCTGCACAACTTGTGCCTCACCACCCCCCTCTCTCTGATCTCCAATCCAAACCCACACTCTTTCAGTTTAAAAACATTCCCTTATCCTGCCATGTGTGTTTCACCAGCCACCCTGGCACACGCGGTGGCACATCCTGGGCTGTGATGTCTTCTTGCCCCAGCCAGGTCAAGATCCCTTCTCAGCCAAACTGCTGTTCCTCCTCTCCCATCATGGAGCAAAATCTGCAAAATCCCTGAGCTCAATTTAGCCAGTGGAGTTATTTTGGGTTTTGCCTCTTTGCTAAGCAAACAAGAGGAGTGCAGTCACGCTGCCTGTTTGCCTCGTCCCAACTCTTCCTTCCCAGTCGTATCAAATTGGGTGGCTCAGCATCTTGCCTCTTCTGGCCAGATTTATCTGGGTCTGAGATAGGCATTTCTACAAATGCCTTTAAATAGAAGGCCTAATTTAGGAGGGAGAAAAATGAGTGCCTTCCTGACAGAGTCCCCTGAGAGCTCAGCGTATATTGGTCCCTGGGGAAGCCTGGTGAAGAGCAGGTCTTCCTGCCTGCAGGGAAAGATTTGCTCAGGGTTGTGATTCTTTGGTCAAAGACCTTGAGATCCAAATACCCAGATGGCTCTGGCTGCTTTGGTGTCCCTGGGGCTGCTCAGTTCCTGTGCACCTGGGAGATGGGCAGTGAAAGTCCTCAGCTGGAGGTGGTGGTGGCTTGCTCCAGGAGTAGGGGCTGCTTGGGGACACCTTATGTGATGCTCTTTGATGAAAAGTGGAGAGTTAAGAGTGAATGACTTTGCCTAATGTAGTATTTAATCAGCTTTTTGCAGGGAAGGTGAAGAAATGGATTTTGTTAGACTTTTTCAAACATTTGAGCTTTGGGGTTTGAGGGAAGCTGTGTGCTGTAGAGGTTTGGTGGCCAGGTCTCAGATGGCATTTGCTAACAGAGGATGGGTTTATGCATCTCTCTTGTCGTTCAGGTTGGGATTGACTTCACAGCTTCCAATGGGAACCCCCAGGAACCCTCCTCTTTGCACTACATCAACCCCCTGGGGACCAACGAGTACCTGTCAGCCATCTGGGCTGTAGGACAGATCATCCAGGACTATGACTCGTAAGCACCGTGCCCTTCTGCCACCACCTCTGTTTTGCAGATGTTTTCCTGGCTTCCCAAGAGGCTTCTGGGATGCATCTGCCTTGATTCAGGGATAAATAATACCTGAAGGGTGTTACTTACCATAAACATCAGGATGCAGGAGGAGAGGGTTGGGACAGGCTTTCTGCTCTCCCCCATTGCTGCTGTGGAGAGGAAGGAGCATTAGCAGAGGTGAAGCATCCTCTGCTGGGGCAGGTGCCCTCAGCTTGTTGTTGTTGTTTACTGTCAGAGCTGTGACCCCAGACTGCCTCATTCCTCAGATATCCTGAGGAGTGGAGAAAATACCAGAAAAATGTCATCTCAGACATTGATAGAGAAAACAAAACAAAAGTGTTGCTCTCACTGTGATGGCTTTTGTGACCAAAATGGATTGTTCATTTTTTAAAATCTCCAGGGTTACATGCCTGCAGGAGATACAAGTGTTTGGGCAGGAGGATGCTCCCGGTCTCTATGGGAAACAGAGCAAAGCTGGACTCTTTTTTTCTCTAAAGATCACATTCAAGGGGGAATATCTGTTCTTTCTGCTCATCTCCCATTTAAAAGCACTGTATGTTTTGGGAAAATCTGCGCAAGCCTGCTTTGTGTGTGTCAGTACACCCATATGTTTTCCTCCTTCTCCCTAGGGACAAGATGTTTCCTGCTCTGGGATTCGGTGCCCAGCTCCCGCCAGACTGGAAGGTGAAATTCTGTGGGCACCTGAGTGCTTGAGATGGGTTTGTCCTCATATTGCCTGGGCAGGAGCAGAACTGCCAGGGCTCAGTCGGGGAAAAGCTGCTGGGGAGAGGGGCAGTGGGCAGATGTGGAATCTCAGTCACTGAGATGTCTCAGCGTGGGTGGGCAACAAAACAGAGACGGGGCACAAGCAACCCATCCCTTCATTCTGCACTGGCATGAAAGCAGCAGCTCCCTGGCATTAAAGGGCAGAGCCAGGCATTGATTCATTTTCCTGGCAGAAGGCAGGAACAATTCTGGGGAAGGGAAAAGGCCTCTGGATGAATGTGTCAGACGGCAGCTAAGTCTGGAAGGGGGCTGGGAGCTAGGGAGCCTTGATGTGGTGTTGCACAGGCAGAGCCTGCAAGGGCTGAAGCAGAGGAGCTTTCCCAAAAATGCACCTTGATCTTTGTTTAGGATTAGACACTGGTCCTACAAGGGCTGAGCTGCACATCCTGCTCATCTGGAGGGCAGGGAATGGGGCTGTTCCTGCAGCCTGGCTGGCAGATGGGGAGCATTTTCTCATGGCTGAGACAATGTGCTGGGACACCACCATCATTAATTGCTGGCTGGGTCTGTTGGCCGCTCTTTGCTCACGCCCTTCGTGTGCATTTTCTTTCTGCTCGCTGGTTTTGAGGCGTTCCCTGCTTCAGGCTGGGGTTGAATCTCAGCGAGCCCTTTGTGTTCTGTGGGAGGGGAGCTGTGCTCTGGGCTGAGCACAGCGGGGCACAGAAGTCATGAGCAGCTGGGAACTGGGCTGGGAAGCTCATCACTGCCAACCCTCGTGGCTGGGGATGTCCTGCCCGCTCTGGCTTTGTGCTTTTCTCTGCTCTGCTGGCAGCCACAATTCATATGACTCAAGTGGGAGCTCTTGCTGTTTGCCAGCCACAGAAGGAGATCCCTCCATGTGCACTTTGGAGCTGATTCATCCTCCTTGGCCTGCAAATGTCTCTGGTCTGTCACTTTATCACTTCTGTTGGGAAAATCTAGGTAGGCAGCTTCCAAGATCTAAGAGCCAGCTGCTGGCAGCTGCTTTATTACTTGGGAAGAAGAATGGGAATGGCAAATGCAGTAGGGATGGAAAGGGCACAGCAGCTTGGGATCATGATGGAGAGCATCCTGTTCTGCTGCCCATGTGTGAGATCAGTGCCCACGGGAGGGGCGTTGCTGGGTTGGAAACAGCCCTTCTGGCAAGACTGGAGGTGGGTACTGGGCTGAGGGTGAGGGCTGGGGGCTCTGCACATGCCTGCTGCAGCCTCCTGTGGGCCTGGAGATGCTCTGTAAAAGCTACCAGAAAGAACACCTTGTTTTTCCCCAGAATGATTTCTGAGCCCAAATAAACCCCAGTGGGGAGCAGCTTCTTCCTCCCCTGGTGCTTGGCACATGCCTGCAGGTCCCCCATGACCCATCAGCTGTCTCATGTTATCACTGGGGCCATCCCTGGTGCATCTCCCTGCACCACTCCAGCTCAGGGCTCTCCCCAGCTCTCTCTGAGCATCACTGCCTCCACTCACTCACTAAAGATTTTTTGGCAGTCAAGGCTCGTTGGGTAATTTCAAAGCCAAAGCAGCAACTCTTCATGAAAACCTGTGCCCTGTGTGATGGTGGACAGGAAACAGGGACCCAGAGCCCCAAGTAAAGATTGCCAAGAGATACAAGAGGTATAAATGGCGCTTTGTGCTCCCGTTGCCATGGCTCCCCCAACGCTTCTCAGGCGCCCATCGGAGCAAGATGTTTTGCACACAAAAGTCGCGTTGGAAATGTCACAGAACATCTTGCTGTGTAACAGCTCTGTAGAGAGCCTCGAGTGGTTTCCTAGTAGGGAACAGGAGAGGGGAGCAGATGGGTTGTGGTTTCTGGGGGATGAGCAAAGGCAAAGCAGCAGCGGAGAGTGGGATTCTTAATGTTGGAGCCACAGGGGTCACCTGGATTTGGGGGATGGGGTCAGCCAAGGGAAGCTGGCAGCTTGATGTGCAACCTCCAATGCTTCCCATCCTTTTGACTTGCATACATACAGAGAGAGAAAGTGAGTCATGGCAGGGGTGGGATTCCTTCTGGGGGTGGCAGAGAACCTTCTGTGAGGTTGGTCTTACCCTTTGGAGTGGTTCAAAACTTTCTCCCTGTGAGTTACTGGGGAATGGGATACCTATAGGTGCTCCAAACTGGACTCCACAGAAACTGATTCCAAAGTCCAAGCTGAGTGGGGAATGACATCCTTTCTTTAAATTTTTTTTTGTTATTTTGAAGCCCTCCTGCTGATTTTTTTAGCAGATATGTATATATAGATATATATTTTTTATATATATGTAAAATTCATAAAAACTCCAGAGGAGGTTTTGCAACACATTTGCCATGTAGGGGTTCTGCTCTGTAGACAGTGAGGAACACAGCTTGAAACCATTTTATTGCTTCTTAAACGAAAGAGAAACACCTCTTTTGCAGAGCAAAACATGGAAATATTTCTGCCTGCCTTGTCTATAAATACTTGCGGCAGAATTTTTGAACATCTCTAAAACAAAAAAAGAAGCAAGCCCATTACAACCGCAAGTCAACTGAATTGGGGTATATTGCCCAAATCAAGGCTTCTGTGAGAAGGAGTGTTCACAAAACACACGATATATCCAGCTGGTCTCTGACCTGGTGGCTGTGAGTGCTCCTGGTTGTGCTCTGCAGCCCTGGAGAGCCCTGAGCAGGCTGTGCCCACTGAACAGTCGGGCAGCCCATCAGCTTTGCAGCATGGGGAAGACTTTTGGTTGACTTTACTTTTGTCTGGTTGCTGTTTCCCACCCCACAGCCTCTTGTAAAAACAGTTTCTGCTGCTTTCGACACAATGCTCAGCATAATTGGAAAGTCTGAATCAGCCGCGTGTTGTGTTCGCAGCCTCGGGAGGACTCTGGTTCAGACGGCGCTTTGGAGGACACTGATTTCTGCCAGCATTGGGAATTTGTGTGTCCCCAAGCAATTCCCTCGCTGAAAAGCTCAGCAAACCTCCACCCTTCCGAGAGGGAGACAATATCCTTGTTTTGTAACACTGGCACGAACAGGGTGGGAGCATTTTGTTTCAGAGTCCTTGAGCTGGTGGCCTGAAAGCCCAAATCACCCCTTCAAATTCAGAGGTGCTGGAGAGGCAGTTGTACATCCTTGATGCTCCTGAGAGTCTGTTTGTTTCTTAGATTGCCTAAATTGCTGGGAGCAGAGTGAGGAATGTCTAACCCCACACATCTGGTGGCTGTTGATCCACAGCAGCACTGGAAAGGTTCATACTGGGAGCCAGGAGTTCTCTCCTGTAGCTGGGCTGCTGAGCTTTCTTTGCTGGCAGAGACAGGTTCAAAGCAACTGCTGTCCAGTGCATCAGGCCAGGGATCAAGGTGTGAGGGCTCTCTGCTCTTGCCACAAGACCTTTTTGCAAGACCTTCTCCCTCAGCTTGAAAGGAGGTGGTGGAAAAGCTGAAGGATCTTGGATGTGCTGTGGTGGAAGGATGGGTTCATGGGCAATGAAAATCAGCCCAGACTGTGCTGGGACTCACTGTCCATCACACCCAAGCTTTCATGTCTCCTCTCCCACGCTGCCTTTCACCCTCGTGCTGGCCCAGATGATGAAGTTAATCAGCTGCTGCTTTGCTGTTGTACCTGACGTGCCACACCAGGTCTTCAGCACAGCTCACTCTGTGCCTTCTTCCCTCCTGCTGCATCATCCTTGTGCAGAGAGATGGGTAATGGAGATGCTGCCAGGACTGGGACTTCCTGGGATGAGATTTAGTTTTCTTCCTTTAATGCCTGCAACAGGATGAAGCAATTTCTCCTAGTGGCTGGTGAGGTGGCACAAGTGGCTGACAGCATCCTTTCTGCCTGCTTCCCCTCTGGGCAGATCTGCTTTGATAACTGTGGAAGAATGTATGGTGTGGTAATTTCAGGAGGCTCCTTGATGGGGGCACTGGGGAACTGGTTCATCCTCAAGTGCTGCTCAGCCCTGACCACATTTGTGTTTGCTTTTGGTAGCAGAGAGCTGGGAAGTGGCACTGACCCAGCAGGATGGACCATAACTCTGTGACCACCTGCATCTGCTCCAGGGGAGCATCACCCCTAAACCAGCCCTGCAGCATCAGCTAAGCTGTTAGTGAACTGCCTGCCCTGCACTGGCCATCCAAATTAACGTGTGTCTTTTCTTCCCCACAGGTATCCCATGAGTTTGCCATTAACTTCAATCCCAGGAATCCATTCTGTTCAGGTGAGCATCTACCAGCTCTTTAGGACTCCTTAGATACCTTCAGTGCCTTCTGTCCTTCCTCTGCATTTCTTCAATAACACCTTCATCCCTGGATGTGTTCAGGGCCAGGCTGGATGGGGCCCTGAGCAGCCTGATCTAATGGATGGCATCACCAGTGATGTCAGCATGGTTGGCACTGCATGATCTCTAAGGTCCCTTCCAACCTGAATCATTCCATGGTTCCATGATCACGGGGATTTTTCAAGGCATGTTCAGAGGCAGACATGGATGGTGAAGCAGAGCACATGCTAAAGGCACACTCAGAGGAAAGCACAGAAAATTTGGGGATGTGTAGGAAGGCCCAGGGTAAGATGCAACTGGATTCAGACTGTGTAAAATCCGCCTTCGCTCTGCTGTCTGGTGTGTCCTCCCAGCCGTCTGCTCTCCCAGCAAGGCTGCAAGAAACACAAGGCCTGTTCAGCAGATGGGGAATTCAGACTTAATGCTCCATTTAGCAGCTGATAGCTGCTCACAGGGATGGCTGAAGGACTGCTCAAATCCTAAGTGGTAAGGGCCACCGTGGACCCTCTGTTTTTTGGTTATCTTCAGAGACCAGGAGTTGCTTTTCTTTTTGCTCCTCCTCTTTGTTGGATTCTGAGATTTTTTTCACAATCCCAAGGAATGCCTTCATTGACTGTGGGCACTGTGAAGGCTTCCCTACCATGGAAGGTCTGAGGACCCACTGCAAAGTGACTGAAGAGCAAAGCTTGGGTATTCAAAAATTTGGGGTGGAAGAAACTTGTAGTTCTGGATGCTTTGGGGAAGAAGGAGGGAATAGATCTGACTTCAGCTCCATGAAGCATGAGCTAATGATTCCTAACTGGGCTTGCTGTGGTCCTGAGTTGTGACATTCTGTAATGCCTGGTTTCTCTGCTTTCCCTGAAGGTGTGGAGGGCATTGTCCAAGCATACTCTGCCTGCCTGCCCCACATCCGCTTCTATGGACCCACCAACTTCTCCCCCATCATCAACCACGTGGCTCGTTTTGCAGCTCAAGCCACCCAACAGGAAACTGCGTCGGTAAGTCCGTGAGATTCCATGATGTGCTGGCAATCCTGTTGGCTTTGGGCAGGGGATCACAAACCCTGAGCTGGCTTTTGTGTCTTTCCCTTCTCTGTGGGTCCAGCCTTGCCAGTGGTGACCAAAGTGTCCTCTTAGGGGTGTGAAGAGCACCTGAAGTCTCCAAGATAGAGTTTCCTTGGGCAGCAGGTGCCCATGGAGGATGGCAGATCTGGCCTCTGGCTTTTGTTAGCCAAAACAGCTCAGCTTGGGCATCAGCAGTTGCATGACAGGAGATGTTGGGGTAAAAGCTTCCCTGATTCCTGCCTGGAGCAAAGCAGGATCACACCTAAAACCTATTCCCCACGAGGACCTTTTCCAGCCTTGCTGTGAGTGCTGTTGCTCTTCCCAGCTCCAGGCATGAGGAAATACTGAATTTGGTTTAATTCAGCACAGATCCAGGTCGCTCCTCATTTTTCCGTTTTCTGTGCTGCTGTCAGTGGGGGAGGGAGAGCCCACGGGCTCAGCACTGAGCAGAGGCACTAATCGTATGCAAATTGCACCCCTTTGCTGGCACTAATAGTTTAATCAAGGGAGATTTTAAATAATGGGCACTAATAGTGTCGTCAGAGGCAAGCCTGGCTTGGCTCGGTGTTTTTTTGGCAGCACAAAGCGTTATTGATGAGGGATCTCACTCCCCCGGGGTCTTCTCCTCTTCCCTCCCATCCTCAGCTCATGCATCAAAGCCATTCCTGGTGCTGATGGCTTCAGTGGCTGCCTGGACCTGCCCTCCTCTTCCTCCCCTCTTGCTTGCTCCCAGCACTCCTAACAAAACCAAAAAACCTCGTAGTTTTTCCATAGCAACACAGATCACACACAGAGCCCTCAGCTCTTAAGGGATGGGAGACTAAAACATCCTGGGGCTGGGGGAGGGACAGAGGGATGTTACACTATGTGACTCTTGGGGAAGGATTAATAAGCTTTGGGGAATTAGAACTCACCTTTCAAGCAGGGTCCCTGCATCCAAACCACTCCTTTTCTCACCTCATGCTGTTCAGTGCTGCCTAATCCCTCTGAGTGCTGCTCACCCCTGAGCCTAATTGCTGATATCATTAACAAATGGATCAGGAATCATCCCAGGAGCCCATGGGGATGCAGACATCAGCCATTTTGAAAAGGAAAACAGGAGAAAGGAGGCAGGTGCTGCTGGGTTGGTGTGTAACAGACCCCCCCAGCCTGGTCCCTGTGCACCAGCAGCTCTGATTGTGGCTTGGCAGAGGTGCCACCCTGGCTGGGTACTGCAGCTGGAGCCCAGAGGTGCCACCAGCACTCCTGTCCTGCTGTCATTTATTGACACCACCAGAACTGTCACTGCTCCTTGGGAATCTCCCACTGATGCTCTCCAGCAGTGCCCCCTGGTCCCTTGCTTGTAGTGATGCTCATCACCCCTACACAGCCCCTGGGCTTTGAGGCTGATTCCCAGCATCAGCTCTTACTTCTTTTGACCTCTGAAATATGTTGTGATAAACATTTGACAAGCTCTGCCTCCCCACCCCTTTTCCTGCATACTTTCCAGCATTTTTCTCAGATCTTATTACGGATTTCACAGAAAAAAAGGAACAAAGGGAAATAACCCTTTCCATGTTTCCAGTAGAGAGGCCAGGCAGGGAAAGGCAGAATCAGCTTAAAGTCATTACCAGCTGCTCCCCTCAAGGTTTTATATTCTTCCTCCCCTACTGGTTCCCAGATGGGGTGAGGTCCAAGTCCTGCTTCCAGTTATGACCAGTGCAGGTCTTCTCCTGAAGTTTAGTCCTGTCCTCCAGACTCAGCTGTTGCAGTCCTGCTCTGCAGACTTATGTTTCACCATGATTTATTCTCAAAAGTTCATATTTAGATAAAAAGCTTGGACAGTGCTGTGCAGGCAGGATTAATGCATCAAAAGGGGCTGGAGTGGGGAAGGGTCAGGCTTGGGAAAATCTCCTCATCCATGTCCTCAGGTTGTGTCTAAACTCTAGCCAGATTTGTTAGTACTTGGAGTTTAGCACTGCTGATCATCAAGAGCAGATGAAGTTTGGGAAGGTTTCAGGGGATGTGGACTGGAGAAAGACCAGAAAAACAGGCTTGGGGCAGCACTCCTTCCTTTGCTTTTCCAGGATGCTGCACTAGCGGTTTTCAGAGGAAATGGAAAGAATGAGAAGAGGAACAAAGGGCTTTAATGCTCTTAAGTGCTTGTTTTCGTCATTTCTCCAGCACGCACAAGCTCTGTAATGTGCCAAAATTGAGCCATTACTTTCCCTGGAGACAGAGATGGGATTTTGGGGGGTCCACATGCTCCAGGACAGGGTTATCTGTCCATCTGTTTGTCCATCCTTCCCCAGCTCTGCAGGAGTGGTCCTGGTGCCCTCCTTTTTCCCAAGGGAAGGGGAGCAGTTTCTAATGCTGCTGCTCTGTCATCCCCCAGCTTGCAGATATCCCCTGCATCCCCCCTCAGTGTGTCCATACTCATGGCTTTGCACAGGAGATGGACAAGCCCTGAGCAGGGATGGCCCCACAGCCTGGCAGTGCAGTACAGGAGATGCTCCTCATGAGAGCAGGGAGATGTTGATGGGGCACACCCCACTGTGTGCAGGCAGAGATTTCATCTCCCTGCTGGGCTCATGTGCCAACCCTGATTTTCTCCTGGCCCTGACAGAGATCCTGTACAGTTTAGAAGCTGGTTTTTTTTGCATCATTAAGTACAGCAAATCAGTAATTCAGAAAAATATTTTGGAGTGACAGCTGGTTTGTTGTTTGATTAAGATCTTTCAAAAAGCAGGCAGAATAGGAGCACCTGAATTTCTGGATTCTGCTAACAGGCATGATGCCAGCCAGCTGTCCAGAGAAATGGTGGAAATTTGGGAATTCACCCCCAAATCCCCAGGGGAGCTGCCAGCCCTCATGTGAGCACCTTGGCCACTCCCAGTGTGAGGATGTACTGGCCTCCATCCCGCTGGGTGTGACCCTGTGCCCTCCCCTCCACAGCAATACTTCATCCTCCTCATCATCACGGACGGGGTGATCAGCGACATGGACGAGACGAGGCACGCCGTGGTGCAGGCGTCCAAGCTGCCCATGTCCATCATCATCGTGGGTGTGGGCAACGCTGACTTTGCTGCCATGGAGTTCCTGGACGGGGACAGCCGGGTGCTGCACTCCTACACCGGCGAGGAGGCCGTGCGCGACATCGTCCAGTTCGTGCCCTTCCGCAACTTCCGCAACGTGAGTGAGGGCAGGGGAGGCGATCACGGGGAAATGTCAGACCTGGAATCACCCTGGAAGTGGAACAACCATGGTAGAGGCAGACAGAGGCAGGAGGTACCTGCCTGTCTTGCTCTGTCTTAGCCTCAGGGAGGTCCTGGTATGGATCACATAAATCAGCACTACAGGGAGGGGTCACTGTGCTCTGCAGCTCTGTAGTGGCTCCACCTGAGCATGCCATGTTTCCCTGTCATTGTCAGACAGGTGGGAGCAAAAACCAGTGACTCAGAGCAGGATCTGGGTTCCTGCAGCAGGGTGGGGCAGCACTGGGCTCAGGTTCCTCACCACAGTCCTGTGCTGGTTTTGGTGAGTCCCACTCAGGCCTCATCCAGCACCCTGATGTGCCACACACCAAGGGCTTCATGCTGAACTGTCCTGAGAAGGAGCCCCATGCCCCCTGATCCCCTGGTGGCACTGGCCCTGCACGTCCCTTCTGTGGGATGAGTCCATTGCAATCACCCAGGAGATAACTCTGGGACAGACTGGCACAGGATTGATTGCCAAGGATGGAGCTTGTGCTTATTGCAATTAATCAGTGTCTTTCTGTTTCACCTCTTGGTACTCACACCTGGTTTTCTGACCTACCCAGGGTGTTTTATTCCTCTGTACCAGTGGATTCTCTCCTGGAGGGAAGGGTGGTATAGAATATAATAATCCCAGGTGTCTGAAATGCTGGCTATCAAGAGACTCTGGGTCACATCAAATGAAATGCCAAGATCTGGAGCTGGGGACAGCCCAGCCATGTTTGCTCAGTCGGTCCCCTGTGGCTGTCCTAACATTGGTGTTGGTTCCTTTTGGCTCACAGGTCCCCAAGGAGACCCTGGCCAAAGCTGTGCTGGCAGAGCTGCCCCAGCAAGTCGTGCAGTACTTCAAACACCAAAACTTGCCCCCCATCAACTCGGAGCCCGCGTAGAGCTGTGCCAGGCTGCACCCTCTGCATGTTGCCGAAGCCTGTTGGTCCTGCCAAAAGCACGTTCCACATGCTTTCAAAGAGAAGAATACCCTCCCTGAAACACTTTGTACTTCTTAATTTAATTGCTAAGTTCTTAAGACTCATCCCAGCAAAGTGTCTGGATTCATTTTGTACAGTCTTGGCCCAAGGTAACACTAAGCAGCCAGGCCATGCCCTGGTCCTGCTCCGTTGAGTCACTTTTCAGTATTGAATGTACTTTGTATAATTTCAGTGGTACAGGATACAATTTTTATGATCAAAACTTGCTTTTTCCAAGCAATGAAATGCTTAATATATTATTATCATTCAATGAACTGGTCGTTGTATAGTTCATGTATTTGTGTTGTACCTGTACACCTGTCAGGTTCTGTGTTCATTTTTATACTGTGTACATGTTATATTTGTTATACTCAGGTTAATAAAGAAACTTGGACATTTAAAATAAGAGTCTCCTAGATGGGAAGGTCTGTCAGCAGTGCTGGGTGTTTGGAGTCACCCTGGCAGGGCCTGTCCTGGTCCCTCAGTTGCTCTGCTGGCCCAGGATCAGCCCCACACTGTCAATGGCAGCAGCCCAGAGGGAGATTTAGTGAAGCTGGAGATCCTGGGGAAGGCAGCATGCCCCTAATGCCTGCCTGAGCTGAGTCTGTGTGCTTGGGAAAACCCAGTGACCCCACAACAAACCATCAAAGGGAGTTTCATGGTTCAGTGCTGCTTCAACTCTAGAATTTTCCAAGTCTGAGTAACAAAAGCTCCCTGCTGCCTGGCAGAAGATGGGCTGGGTAATGAAATCTTGCTCTCCAGCAGCTCCTTTGAGCTGCTCATCAGCAATGCACTAATTGCTGCTTTATGCTGCTCCTAACTAGATTAAGGTCTTTTGAAGCTGAGTATGCTGTTGAATATCCGGCACGGATCACCAGCCCTACTCCAAACTCAAGCAGCCTCGACTTGAGTCTCCTCCCCATTAATGGAAGCTTTTGAGGTGGGAGGTTGCTGTCCCTACATAAAGCCTGTTGCCCTTTTTGCACAAGTGTGTGCTGCTGGTTGTACTCTCTGCTCCAAGCACAGTGCTGGCTGAGACCCCATCCCTTGGGAGAGGTGGGACTGCTCCGAGAAACATTTGCCTTGCAAAACCTCCTGGAAGGGAAAATAAACAACCACCACCACCCTTTTCCAAAGGGAGAAGCAGACTTTGAAGGGTGGCTTGTTTAAAAATAATGCTGTATCCAGCTCAGCTTCCACAAGTCTGTGGCTTTGGAAAAACTTTTTTTTTTTTAAATTTCCATAAGAGAACCTCACACGCAGCTGCAGGAGCTTGTAAGCTCTTCTGCTAGTAGAGTGTTTGTGGGGGTTTGTTGGGTTTTTTTTAACACCTCGCTGAAGCTTTAACAACTAGCACAGACAACAAGCGGTTTATTGAGCTGTCCCTGGGGAGGGGATGAAGCACACACTATGCTTCATGGTTTATTCTTAAAAATAACAAAAAATATGTATCTAAATCCACCAGTGAATGAGAGTTGCTGGAGCCAGCCAAAGCCAGCTCTTAGTCTCCGGCTTTGGCAGCCAGGGGCAAGGTTACTGCCACAGCTGCCCTTTTCAGGTCTGATTTATCCTCCATCACATGCACTCTGCACTTGCCAGCACCTCCCAGGGCACTGGAGTATTTTAATGTCAGATGGCTTCTGATGTACGAAGGTAAATGGGACCAAGGAATGGAGTGAAGAGCTGGGACAGCTCTGCAGTTTGTTTGCACAGGCCAGGCCCTGAGAACAGCAGAGCTGACTCAGACTCAAAGGCATTCCCCAAGTGTCCTGTTCCATTCTTCTAGGAACAGGAGAAAGGCAGAGGGCCCTCACATCTGCTTTTCTTGGATTATGTTTCCTCCTGGCCTTGGATACCCCCTTACACACACCATAATATACACACCATAATATAATATACACACCATAATATAATATACACACCATAATATACACACCATCTCACCTGCAGCCCACCACTGCATTTTCCACAATTGGCTGGAAACTCCCACTATAAATTTCTCTCTAAATCAGGCATTTTGACTGCAGCTGTGCAACATACAACTCAGGAAAATAGCCCTAGCATGCTGACAGCTGGGCCAGGCTGCTCTGACTCTATAGTCAGATTATTGATCTAGTTTAATGCCAGGGAAGAACACCAGCAGTTCTCATACCAACTCCTTGAGGCTCTTGCCCAAGCAACTTTAATAAGAAAACATGTTTGGGTTTTTTTTTTTTGTGCACCACTTCCATTTCATTCCATAGCTCAGTAAGATGAAAGTCATCAAAAGCAAAGCATTAGGGAGGCTGCTACTTATCTTTCACCTAAAAGTGCCATAATTACAGTAGCTAGAGAAGAGGCAGGAGCAACTTGGGAGCAAATACAGGAGGTGCCAGGCAGCCCAGAACAGGGGAGGAATTGCAGTGTGTTTGTAAGGATCTGACTGTGGAGCAGGGCTGTGCAAACACAAAAGGTATTTGGCTAAAATAGCTTCATTATGAGCACAACTCTCCCCATTTCCTTTGGAAAATTCAACACTCAAGCTAAGGTATGAATCCACTACAGGCCTTGTTTGCTCTGCTTTTAGCTCAGCTGCTCCCTCCCAAGTCCCTCAGTGTCACCTCCAGGTAACTGCCCTTTGGCACACACTGACAAGGGTAGTACATGGTGCAGGACTGCACAAAGACACTTCCACCCCTGAGCAGCCCAGCTGAGCTGTTCCAACCCTCCAAACTCCCATCAGCACACTGAGATTAAAAGGAAGGGCCCTCAGCCCTAATTCTGGAATTCTCCAGCCTCTGTCCAGAGGAGTTTGGCTGAACAGAGCTGTCCCACCTGCTATGGATTCATACCCTTCAGGACACTGCTGCTAAAAAACCCTGGTGCTGGAGCAACAGCCTGAGAGCAGAAAAGCCAACTGCAGTTCCTGTGAACTCACTCAGGCCAAGTTTTCCATCAGCACCTCTGCTTTTGTGGGAAACTGACCTACACCTCTTGTGGATGGTGGTTTGAGGGAAGGGCTGGTTGGGTAGAGCACAAATTGATTAATGGAATGAGAACAATTATGAATGGCACAGGCAGAGATAAAAAAATGCATTCAGAACGTCTTTAATCATGTAACACTAAAACTTCTTTACAGTGTCATGGCAATCTACACTTCACCATCTGCTCAAATTTGGTTCTGCCCCCATTTTTCAAATACAGAATAAAAATGACATTTTAAAACAGAACACATGGCTGCTTCTACAAGACTTTACTGCTTCAAGTGATTATTTTTTGCCTGTAAGTCTTGTATAAACTTCTTAAATCAACATAATTCTTTCCATAAGAATTGTAAAAGATAAAGCTCTCTCCTCCATACCCTCAGACCTTTGTGACATGGTTAGGAGTGCCTTCTGCCTTAGGATGGCAGCTTTTCTTCCAGGCTCAGTATGCACCCCAGAAATGGAAAGTTGGGGGTAGGGGGGGGAATAATGAGTTACTTTAGGAGTATCTGAGTGTATTAAAGTTGAGAAGTTAGCTAGAAAGATTATATTTGGGGCAGAAGGATGCAACAAGCATCCATCAGGGCTTTGGAAGATATTCTGCACTACATTACTCACGGAGGGATTTTGTTATGGACCATCAAAGAAACTGTTGCCACGAAAGACAGAAGAGACAATCTTCCCAGTGGAATTGATGGTGCCTTCGCTGTCAGAGCTCGACTCCGAGTCGCTGCTCCCTGAGTAGGCACCCAGGCCAGGCAGGATCCCAATGCACACAGCTGCTGAGGGACAGTGCACTGTGGAGCCTCCCACTGAGCTGCTCCCCAAGGGAACACAGGAGGGTTTTTCTGGAAGAGAGAAATCTCTGTCAAAAATTGGAGTGCAGCAAAAGGGCTTTCAATCAGCCCAGGAACCGCCACGTGTCACTCACCTGCTTTTCCCACATAAGCAGCGGATGATTGCAGGATTTAATTAAAGCATAAGGCAGCTTTATGCTGTAATAAAGCTATTCTGACAGGGAGGACTTGCAACCTCAGGGGATTTTTTTCTTCTCATCACTAGTTTAAGCCCAGCTCTATGCTGGCATTACAGATTTTTTATTCTAAAGTTGTCAGTTTGATGCTTGTCAAGTACCAAACCCACTAAATAAGAATAAATGGCTCTGCTTTGAGTAATTGAGTATTTTTTTGCAATGTAACAGCATAGTTGAGAAAAAGTTTTATTCCATCATTCTGCTAGTCAACATCACCCATCTTCCATGGCTAATTAATTATTTCTGCTGTTCTGAAAGTTTACTGAACAGAAGGAGATTGAGGAAGCGCCTTGGGTTGTCGTTACACAACTGCAGCTCACCCGATTTGTGTCAGAGTATCTTGACAGCAAGTCAATTGCAGCCCTGACAGCTAAAGCTGAAACACAACTTAATTTTTCTTCTAGTTCCCCACAATTTTCTGAAACAAATAGATTTCAGGATGGACTGAATCACTTCATAAAACTGAAGTGGATGGATACAAGTATGCAATGCTGCTGTGAAGAGGAAGGGAATGATCTGTTCTCTGTGTCTCCAGCCCACAGAACACGCATTAGGCTTGAAATGCACCTAAGGACAATTCCATTAGTTATCAGGTTAAACTCTTTCAGATTAATAAACTTCTTGAAGGAAGAGTGTGTGTCTGTGGAGACTTAAGAGCTGTTAGCCAAACGTCTGTCAGGACTGGTTTGGGCAGGGGACATCCTGATACCCTGCAGAGGTTCCCTGCAGCTCTATTTTCCATGAAGGCTGTCAGCACCCACACTTACCATTCTACTGCTTTAAAAGAGAATGTGCCAACCAAAGTCCATGCTGTCTTGCCCAGTGAAGGAACAGAAAAGCAAAGCCTCTATGAGATTTAACCCCAACTCAGTTGCTGTTCAGTGACAGACACCCAGCTTCCCACATGCAGAACATGGACATACCTTGACTCTTTTCGTCGTGGTCAGTATCTAGTTTCAACCTCTTCACACTGTTACCACTATCTGAACTGTGGAAAAAATGAGAAAGTGTCTTGTTCTTCATAAGCAACCACTTAATTACTGTGAAGTCATTGTTACATCTTTGCCTCAAAAACTACAGCAAATGCCAGCAGGGTCCCTGATGACCATCACCACTTCCAAGTGCTGTTAGCTGAGGCTCCTTGAGGAACATGCAGGATCCAAGGAAGTGTCAAGACCTACACTACAAGTTGTTAACCTGGGAAAGGAACACACCTCTAAGAGTCCAAGTCAAACTCCTTGCACAGCAACCTAGAGCTGCTTATTCAGCAGGATGTGCCCCACAGGAGACAGGGAATGACTGAGCTTCAGACACCCACACGACCACAGCCTTGCACATGTGGATGATTACCAGGCTTGCTTCTATGGCTTTTCCCTTGCAGGGCTTCCTTCCCCTCCTTCAAGCATCTGGAAATCCTAAAACTTCTGGAAATCCTGCACCCAGTAAGCCCAGACAGTCTTACAGCAATTCACAGAGCTGCAGTGTCCAGAAAGGATCCAAAGTGCCATTGGGAGAAAGAAACATGACTTGGACTTCTGACTCTTCAGAGCTCTCCCCTGTCACTGCTCAGATTTCCCCCCCACTCCTGCATGTTCCCAATTCTAAGGCATCCACATCAACAAATGCTTCCCAGATTCAGCAGTGATGAACTGATGAAGCATGAGCAATTATTATGCATTAACTCTTTTTGGTCCCCATCAGAACATGCAGTACAGATGAAAGGTTATTCTGTGCTAAGAGCTTTTAATAGTAATACATCCTTTACAGGAAATTACAAAGCTCAGGGAGCAGATGTTGAGCTCATACTACACTTGCTTTGGGCCACTTTGCAATAAAAGATAAGATGGCAAAAATAGACTGCAA
Source organism: Catharus ustulatus (assembly GCF_009819885.2). NCBI lineage: Eukaryota > Metazoa > Chordata > Aves > Passeriformes > Turdidae > Catharus > Catharus ustulatus. Next base: position 15,108,116 of record NC_046231.1, on the reverse strand, counting down.
AGCAAGTCTGCAATGGCACTGACATGTCAGTTAAGATGCTCTCTTTAAACAGATGCCATCTGCAGACTTCAGAAGTACCATTAAGCACATGCCAGCTCCTTTTCTACATCCTACTGAGTTAAGTCCTATTAGTTACAAGACAAAGACAACATTATTGGCTCCTTGTTATCAGCTCAGGGTTTTTCTTTTCTCCTTTCCAAAACCCAAACTATTACCCAACCCCACAGACATTAGGTGGTAGAAGTGCTTACTTCAGTTTCCAGACATGCAATTAACTGCTGTGCTGGGAGCTAAACATCACCCTACAAGATAAGCTTCTAAAATAATCTCATATTCTCTGAGACGATTCAAACACACTGAATTTTGAGGTGTCAGTAATCATATTAAGTATTAGATGATTCATGTGGGAAATAAGTCTGGTCCCACATGCCTGGTTTCTCCATAACCTGTAGTACACCAGCAGCTGTGTTTGCAGGTCATGATCACAGCAGCAAACACATCACAAATGCAGCTGTCACCTCCCTGGGATGGAAAGGGTGCTGATGTATCAGTGCAAATCACTGGGGAGTTTCTCTGATATCCTCAGGATCAAACTGGTACACAAAGCTCCTCTCTTGTAATCTTGTCTCCCCCATGCTGTCCCCAGCAGCAATTAAAACAATCCATTTTAAACACAGGTAAAATTGGCTGATAAATAAGGCAACCTGAATGAAATTGCCTTCCTGAGATGACACTGGTATCTACAAACAGAGATATAAAATAGATTCCCTCGAACCCCAAGCAGGATTGCCCAAGCCTGGCACTCTAAAATGAAGATCCTACCCACTTGCTTTACACACACTTATCTATTTGATTTGCTTCATGTTTTTCCCCACAGTTTGTGAGAGCCTATAGCAACAAGACTGGTCTTTTCTTATACCTTCCCCCTTTTTTCTTTAGGGCTAAGGTTTACACCTCACTCTCTGGAGGCAGTTTTGGCCTGTCTCCCTTTACACTGCTAACTGGGTTCCGTTCCTCATGAATTTATAGAGGTGTGAAACTAACCTTCTGTGTTTCACAGCTCCTGCCAACAGCTTTGCCTGAGAAAATTTGTTCTTGTTTTCCACTGACTTCATGGGCAATTTCTTCTCAGTTTCCTTCTTTGGGTCCATACTGACTCCCACTTTAGCGAGAGTGCTGTGAATTAAGGGTTAAGGATCAACTGGCAAGGAAGGGGGAGAACAGACATTTCCTCCCTGATATATTTAGCCAGCTCTGCTGACAGCAGCGACCGAAGTTCATTCACATATTCTGTCAAAATAAACTTCTTTGTAATGACATTGAGCTGGTGGCCTCAGCCAAAAGAGAAGATACTTGGCTCTCTGGGGTTGGAGTTCTCTCAGGTATCAGGACCAGCTCTCCCTGTGCAGATGTCCAGGCAGCAGCCTGGGAGCTGCTGTTCTGAGGCTAGAAAGGTGTAACACAAAAGACCCAGCACTCATTAACACATCCACAATCCTGCCTTTCCCTAAAGGCCTTAGAAAAGCAAAAAGGTGAGGCTGGACCAAAACAAACAAACAAACCAAACAGGCAATGCAGTACTGCCCCTTCTATGGGGATCAACACATTTGTAATTCAAATTTGCTGCTCCACACTCTAATCCTGACCAGAAAAGCTAAGTAGCAATATCTGCACTCACTTCCACTTCTCAAATCCTTTTTGCTGAGCCCAGCAGATTTCAGCCTAGCATTTTTTTGTGTTTGGTCTTTAGCATTCTACCTTATCAGCTCATCTCTCTGTAAGGACCACAAGGCTTCCACTGCTGGGCTGAGCACCAATCCCAAGAGAAAGGAGACACTGATAAGGGGAATTGTGGTCCAAGAGTCACACAAAAAAGACTACAACTGCTCAGAAAAGCTAAGTAGATTAAAACAGTGTTAGCAAGGTGGAATGCAGCTGAAACCTACAGTGAAGTGGAGAAGCTTAAACAGGTTCTCAGATGGGATAAGGAGCTGGGTCTGTTTGTTAGGGCACACTCTGCACACACCGAACACATCTTGTGTGATAAAATCTGTCAAAAACCCTGTTTGTACATGAGGTGCCAGGAGAGTCACACAAAATTCTGCAAAAATTTTAACTGCAATGGCAAAGGCAAACTAACCTAGTTTAAAAGCATGTTTAGAAACTCAAATCTAGTGCTCTAACAGTTTCTCCTCTGACTACAGTTCCACAAGCTGGAGTTTTACAGGTGCCCCAGCCACTGCAGACCTATATTGGATAGTGAATTTCACATTGATGGCCCATATATTTGAAGCCATAGCTTTTTTTTCCCCGCACTGAACATCTGAAAACCAAAAACTCAGACTTTGCTTTGAAGTGACATTCAATCTCCAATCACTTCACCAACAGGAATGTTCAGATGCCATTTATTATTTGATTTTCCTAAGGATACAGCAGTAATCCAGACTTACTTCAACCAAAAGTCCTCTCAGCCCAAACCACTGTTCAATTTTATCTATTTTTGAGATGGCACAGGAGTGCCATCCTGTGGCTGTCTGAAGTCATCTGAAAGCACCTTGTTCTGAACACAATTTGATTTCCACACACTGCAGTGTTCAAGTGCCACATTTAGGTCCTTCACCTTGTTATATTCAAAGGAACTCAAAGGCTTTTCTTTTAAAGGACACCAAACTGCAGGCTTTTAGCTTCCATCCAGGATGGCATTCTCCTAAAACTCCTCAACTAGAAAGGCACAGCACATTTTTAGTAGGTATTTTATACATCCTGCTGTCATTAGCAAATGTAATGCTATACCCAGCCAAGAAGTGTTCCCTCTCAGGAAGACAACATTAGAAACAAATCTCTCAATTTTAAATATCAGCTGCACTAAACAAGCTGTCCTTCAGTAAAGCAGCTTCTTGGAGGGGGACTGTTCCTACATTAAGATAGCAGTGAAGACAAGATGCTCTAGTTCTCAAATACTTCTTGGAAATGGCTTAAAAAATACTTGTAAATCTTTATCTGAACAGGGGAGTCTGGATAAGGTAAGGAACAAACAAACCTAGTTGTTCATGGAGGAGAAAGAAAAATTCCTATTCATCCATCCATATGAATTTCTTATACTCAAGTGTACATTAAAATATTCCAAGGCATATTTATCCTGAAGATGTATAATTTTGTGATTGCTCAACCTGAAAAATCAAGGAAAAAAAAAATCTCTGTAGTTGAATATTGACGCAGTTTTTATCATTAAATTAATGCCTCTGGGTAGCTTCAATTAGATGCTATACCAGGAAAAAGAGTAAATAATGAAATCCATTGTGTTGACATTCCTCTTATTAATTTGGAAAAGCACTTAAACAGTAGCTATAGATGCAGCACAGCGCTTTTTGTCACTGCAGTAACAAACCAGTAGCAACAACCTGCAGAGGCAAAAAACACTTTTGCATTTCAGAATACCAAAATTTTCAAATACAAGTCATTTTGCTCTGAGGTTGTTTGAAATATTATGGTTAAATAAAAAAAATTTAAAAAGGAAATTAAATGGGCAACACTTTTGATTTTCTCAAGAGATTCCTCCACCCCATCAGCAGTAAGTTCTACAGTTAAATTTTTATGGCAAGACTTCAGAGCCACCAATATTACTAAGAGTGCAAAGACTGAGGTAAGATGGCTTGTACAACTTGATCAGGCTGTTTAGGGATCTGTGTGTTATGTGGTTAATTCAAGGCAACTTAAGATTCCCTCAGGGCTGGTATGGCTCACCCCAGATGTATGTGACATAACAAGAGCTGTCAGCTGCTCCCACAGCACAGTCACACTGCACAGCCCTGGTTCAGCCAGCCCCGCAAGCAACCATCACTGAAACTAAATATATCCCATGAATATCCCAAGATTACACCCAGCAAATCAAGAAAACACTCCAAATCCATCAGCTAACTGCAGCTTATTTCTGAAGTTAAAAAAAATGCATCAGGATTGCTTTTTCATAAATGCATTTCTGAGTTTGAGATGCTCTTCACGGGACGCACGCTCCAAATTGTAAATCATTGACTAACACAGGACAAGACTAATCTTTGTAGTATCAGCACTATTCATTTTATTTGCTGACTGGTCTGGCCACCTCCTTGTGTCTACAAGTTCTTCCATTTATACTAAAGCTTCTCTAAGAACTTGTGTTTTGTTCACCCATAACTCAAAAGCAATGGAGACAAGGAAACATCAGATTCTGCATAGGTTCACTAAACCTCAAAAAAGCAACATTTTGCTCAGCACAGAAATTCTCAAAGCATTCCAACCTCCCTTGACTGGCACTAATTAAAGAGGAAAAGTATCCTATATTTTCTAGCATATCTACAAGAAAATTAGGCATTTAATTTGGCAATTAATTTGGCAGCAAAGCCAAACTGTCCTGCCCTTAGTCCTGCCTACAAGTGTGTATTACCTAAAGGAGCTGCCAGAAGAAAGTCTGCACAGATGTATTTAATTTCTCATCCTGCAGTATCAGCAAGGGAGAAAGTATCTAATACTCCAAGAAGAGTAACAGAGAGCAATCACCTTATTTCAAACAGGTATGTTAAAATCAGGCAGTTAAAAAAAAAAAACACATGCAATTTTCCATAAGACGACAAAAGCAAAAGATTAGGAATAATAGACTCGTTTTTCTTTATGTTCTCTTTCTCTTTTTTGTGATGGTATTTCATGACCTCAATAACAGGAAAAAAACAAACCACAACCAAACCCCAAAACAATGAAGAGGGGAGAAGGAAAGAAAAGTATCAAAGAAATGGGATTGAGGGGGGAATATCAAACATTGCAGTGGTCTATCAAAGCTACAATGAAACCGATAAACCTTGAAAGTGTAAAAAGCATTTTTATAAAAAGAATGTCGACTGTGAGAACAAACTGCAGCCCACTCTTACCCTCCTCTAGGTAACCACCAGCCATTTTAGTGCAAAGGATATTCTGTATTCATTTAGTTCTTTCAGCTCTTCTTCCCTCCGTTGCTTTTCTAGTAGCTCTTGCTGCCGAGAAACCTCATCAAGGAAATGCGTCTCATCTTCATCTAATCCTCTTACCATATTTTCTGAAGAAAGAAAGAAGAAATTTGTTGGTTTCAGACACCAAGTCCAAGTCTGTCTCCTCCAAATGTTCTTAAATCAACCAATAACTAAAAAAAAATCACACTGCTTCTTCCCTCAAAAATCTTGTCTCAAAAGAGGAAGTGCATTTTCTTAGAACAAACTATTCCAACCTAATTAGTTTTTAGCACCTGTTCAAAATTTTTTAAAAAGTAGAAGCAAGACAACTCCTAATTTCCAAATAAAAAACCAAATTCTTTCTAAACATGCTACCCTACTTTAAGGAAAGTACATGCTAGTGTAGCAGGAAGTTTTTATTTCCTGTTCTGCAAATGTTCAGTGCCTCTTGAGCAAATGATTTCATTAGAGTGACAATAAACAGTATGTTTTAGAAAGACCAAATCTTGCTGTTTGTAGTCATGAGAGATCTTAGCCCAAACATCACCTTTAGTCTTCATTAAAGTTTAATTCCATAGGATTTTTAGGCTTTTATATGAAATCACCATATTTTTAATCTTTACCCACATAGGCAAGCCCTAATCACTTTAAGGGCAAACTAGGAAATCCATTTGTACCGATAATTCGCAAGCTTGTGTCTGACAGAAAAGCTCTAGAAATCAATTATTATTTGAGGTTACTTTATAAAAGTCAATCCCTGCTCCTTCCAACTCATGCAGAGCTCATTCATAAATCTTTAAACAGTAACTTGTAGCAGTCACTATTACTGCTGAGGGCCCCTTCAGAGAGCAAAACTAGTGAAACATGGGACATTATTTGAAGCAAGTGACATGAATTAATTTCATTTTCTGCCTGCCTCATCTGCAAACTAAGAGGAGTAGCCACTGAGGTCCTTTGAGCTGAGGTTTTATTGAGGTTCCTCCCAGGCACTCTGCAGCAGGTTTTGTTCTCCAGGTTAGCTGGTATCTGATATTCTGCTGTGGTTGCCTTAAAAGCAGAATTGGGTTTACTTCTCAGGGCTACTTTCCATTCCAGTACTTGGATTACCAAAGGGTGTTGCAGATCTAATATAAATGGGCAAGAAAAACTATTCATTTAGACAGTTATTAGAAGCCCTTCCCATTCAGGCTGACAGCAGTCAATTTTTGGGTGGTTCCTTGGGCAACAGTTGCTTAGTCATGTTACCAAAAATGACTGGGATCAAAAGTTCACTTAAGTTTACTAGAAACTCTCTGGGTGGAAAAAATCCTGTAGGTCCAGCTGGAGACTTTAATGCATGAATGCAGCTATCTGTATCTGTATTTTCAAAAGGCTTTTCTATAAAACCAGAAATTCAAACATCAATAGAAATTAGGTTTCCATTTCATTAGAAGAGTCAAAATCGACTTTTGAAGAATCAAACCAAATCATAATCTTAAATCTCAAATCACTTTTAGTCCAATAATTATGGCTTGCAAATGTAATAGCTGCTCTAACAGGACTTTAATTGATTCAAGCATGTATTAAAGCATGAGTTCATTAGTCACAAAACCACAATACATTTCCACTTTTTCATGGATCGCTATCAAGTTTGTTTGGGGTTTTTTTTTTCTTTTATATGCAATATAAGATCAGTATTCAACACTTTACAGGCATGCAGCTTGATAACTGCAAACACTTTTTGAGTTTTGCATGTGTGTAGTGCTGCCTCAGTGTCCAGAAGGTATTCCTTTAAAAATCCAGGATTTCAATAATACTCTCCTGAAGCCTTCCCTCTCAGAGAGGGACACAAGACACACAGACATGTCCTTTACTCAGAAGTTGTGCACAGCTGTTGCACACAACACATGCAGTTTGCTGCTGGTGCTTACTGAATTTAAATTGCTCCTCAAACTCCTGCTGCTTCTTTTCTCTCTGTTCCTGGAGCCTTTCATACAAGGACCGTGGGTCATAGGCCTCCTCTGGGCATTCTGAAAGGAACAAATCAGGAAGGGAGAGCACATGTCAGAAACACCAAACCACCAACCGCTCGGTTCCTTCACGTAAAAACCTTTTAAATTACAGAAAATAAAAAGCCATTACTTTTTATTTCTGTTTTGCACAAAAGTGAAAAATTCTCAGGTCTTTTTCCTGTGGTTGCTAACATTTAGCCCATACCTTTTGGGTCCTCAGGTTTTCGGACCTTTTCCCATTCCTCTTGCCTCCTCTTTCGCCGCTCCTCTAGCTCTGCTTCAGACACAAACCTCTTGTTAATCACGAGGTCAGCAGTTCCATCTGCCCCATCCATTGTGGAATAGTGTCCCCTAAAAACACAACAGGCAAAAAACATCAGGAGTCTGATTATGCTTGTCAGTGAGTGAAACATTATTAAATCTCCTGAAAAACAGACCTGCTGCCCTTATAATAACTTCAGTTCTCTAAAGAACACTGCACAGTAAGCACTGACTGAGACACAAACTCACTGCATAACTGCTAAGACTAGTAAGCATCATCTATTACTCCTTCTTTACCCTTTTTTCATAATTATGTCTTTCCTGCTAGTTGTCTGTCTCAGGCTGTTTTTCTGAAAGTCATGTTTTAATGGATTTACTTTACTTAAATAAATAATTTTTTTAAAAATTAAACACCCTCAGCTACACTCTCATCCTTTTATTTGTTCCTCCACATAAATTCTGAAGAGAGATAAAGTGATGGCAAAACATCAAATCCCAAATTCTTTTTGCCCAACCTATAAAAATGTGAGGAAGCTTGCCTGTTTTCAGTTGTTGAACACGTGTATTTAGAAGTGATTAACAGTGAGATTTCAGAAATTAGCAACTGTTCTGGTTTTGGCTGGGACAGAGACAAACTTTTTAGTAAGTGGTACAGCTCTGTGGTTTGGATTTGGTGTGACAATAACATTGATAACACTCTTGCAGTTTTAGCCTGAGTCAAGGTCTCCTCAGTGTCTCCGGCTCTGCCAGTGAGGAGCTACACAAGGAGCTGTGAGTGAGCATGGCCAGGACAGCCCTGGCTGTCCTGAACTGGCCAAAGGGATATTCCACAGAATCATGACCACAGAACACTGTGCCTGATATAGAAACTGGGGGGACCTGCACGGGAGGTCAAGAGATGAGTGAGAGGGAATTCCCTGGCTAAAGCAGAGTTGGGGTTAGAAAACGAGCAACACTTTCCCTGGAGAGAGCACAGCCCCTTCCCACACAGTGCAGCCACCCTCTGCTTCAGGATTTCAGTATCAGGTGCAAGATGGAGATGCTCCAACAAGGAAGCTCAGTTTCTTGACACCTGTAAGCTCAGGATGAAACAAACTGCTTCTGTAAGTCCTAGGTGTCTCCTTTCAGAATTATTCTGCCAGCTCCATGCTACACAATGAAGCCCTAATGCCTTTCAAGGCTGTACATCAAAACTGTACACAGAAGTGCAACATAAAAAAGAAAAAACAGAAACAAAAACAACACACAGAGCTGCTCATTTAAAGACATGCAAAGATAACTTTTTCCTACTTTATTATCTCTCTGGTATATCAGCAGCAAGGTAAGGACTGCAGATGACTGCTCACAGTTCTGCCAAGTACTATTCATTTGGGATCTCAACCTGTCTGCATTTCAGCACAGAAGAGATCCCAGAACAGTGACTCTTCCAAGGAGAAAGGGATGCAGTAACCCAAATAAGGGAAGAAACCTGTTTATCATCCTTCCTTCACACCACAAGGAATCAGTTCTGTAGGAATTCCCGAAATCCTTACAAAAACTGATACTTTTGTGTGGTATTGCTTGTAACAAAAATGAAAAAAAAAGGTCTCAGGAGAAATCCAGGTTACAGCACTAGACAAATATTTGTTACAGCAGGATGCATTCTTAAGGTTAGCATTATTAAAACAAGTTAAGACAAAAGAATTCTCTTAAGAGCTGGGGACAGGAAGGATACATACAGGGCTGCAGATTCTCTTTTTCAAACTTTTCTTTCTATCTTTTCCAATATCTAACAAAAAAATCCACCCTAAGACAAGTCCACCTTCCAGAAAGCATGGAACACTTGCTCTTTGAGTGTAATTTCTGAAGGTGGTTCAAGCTGGAAACCTACAGGGAAGATAAAAATTGAATCTCACTGCTGAATACACATCCTGATCACAAGGCCAGCTTTCCTATCCAAGTGCTGCATAAACAATATAATTTGTTGCTCCACTTGTGTCATCTCAACCTATATATTTACAGAGAAAACAAAAGGTTCTAATACAATGCTGACAGAAATTAATAAAAGCAAACTCAGAGAGAGGGGTTCTGCAAGAACACAGTATTCTCTGGGGACTAAAAGCCTTCAGCAGCAAACCCCCGGGTCAGTCAAACAACGTATTTTAAGATACATGAAGTGGATTAAGGTTTAACTATGGCCTGAGATGCAGTAAAAAGGGAAAAGAGATGTGGGGGGGAAAAACCCATTCCATTAAAGATCACTTGCACTTACAAAGTTTGCTAATCTTGCTGGATTCTTTGCTCTCTCCCATCTGAAGCAAACACACACAAACCAGACCCGACAAAAAACATGCCCTTGGCAACTTCTCCCGATTTATCTATGTTTGCATCTGGTGACTGTATTCTAGGGCTCTGCTGTCACTGCAAATGACAAAAGTTTGCCACAATTGTTGCAGGTTTTTACGACAGCAGATGGTAACACCCCCAGGATCAAAAAACCTCCTAAAAATCATAACCCGTGACACCACTCGGGCTGGAACAGATGTAGAGCAGCGACGGTGTCTTGGCTACCGGAGTGCACCTTCCAATCCATTCAGCCCTCATTAAATACCAAACACAACTTACCTGCCCATTCCATCACCCCTCCACTGCTCCAGCTGGGGCAGCGCACCCCGCACCACATCGAGCAAGGCTCTGAGTGCCGAGCCTGGAGCGCCCCGGACACGGAGGGGATGAATCGCTCCCCAGCAGCCCCGGGTGTGCCGGGCTCGATCTGCTCCGAGTCCTCAGTGCCGCCTCCTCTCCCACCTTCCCTGCAGCTCCTCGTCCCGGGAGCGGCCCCCGGCCCGCCGCCCGCGCGGGGCCCAGGCCCGGCCCTCTTCACCCCCACACCCGAAGGGCCCGGCGGCCCGGCCACGGCCGCTATCCCCGCCCCCGAGCGCTTCCTCCGGCCCCACTGCCCCTAGCCCGCCCCCGGCACGTACCGCGGCCCCTCACAGCGAGCGGCACCGCCGGGCCCGCAGCGTCGCCATTGACCCCGCTCCTCTCCGCCGGCCGCCCCGCCCCTTCCGCCCGCCGCAGCCAACCCAGCGAGCCCTTCCTTGGGCGGCCCCGCCCTCGCGGCAGCCAATCCCCGCCGCGCTTACGGCGAGCGGAGCGGCGCGCGGAGCGGGCGGGGGTTGGCCGCAGGGATGACGTCACGGCGGCTCTGCGCCGCGATTGGACCAAGCTGCGGTACCGGGGGCGGGGCCGAGGGCGGGGCGGGTCGCCCGGGAGACGGCGGGGGGCGCGGCCGCTGGCGGGGGCGAGGCCTGGGCCGGGGCGGGGCCGAGCCGTGAGTCGCCTCCATCTTTCGGCACAAAGGAGCGGCGGCAGCGCCGGGCCGGGGCTGGGCAGGGGCGGAGGGCGCGGGGTCCGCGGCGGCCCCGCTGCGCTCCCGGCGGGACTGCGCGGAGCTGAGGTGAGGCAGGGCGGGCGCGGCCCGGCTGGCGGGTGCTGCGGGGCTGGGGTGGAGCGGGGCGCGCACCGGGCTGAGGGGAAGGGACAGCGCCGGGCTGGGCGCTGGTGCCCCACTGGTGGCTCCGTTACCGGCCGTGCGTTAGGGAGTGAAGGCACCGCGCTCAGCCCACCGCGCCCTCCGCTCCCCCAGGGGCCGCCGGCGCAGGTCCCGCTTGGGGCGGGGGCCGGGCCAGCGCAGCCCCCCGGCCCTGGGCAGCGGCCCGGGGTCCCGTCGGCTCTGCTGGTTGATGCAGGTGCCCCCTCGGGATTGTCGGTAACCGCCAGCTGCCTCGCCGGGGCTACCGGTCCCTCCCCTCCTGGGGAGGGCGAGCAGGCGGGTGGCCAAGGGGCAGCCCCCGGGCTCGCTGAGCCCTCCCGGAGGCCCCGGAGCCGGGCAGAGCTGGGCTGGCGTCTGGAGTTGGGAGCTCGCTGCAGAAAGCGGCGAAAGGTGAATGAACGGAGGGTTTGGCGAGCCTCGGGGCCGCGAGGGTTGGAAGTTCCTAACGGCGCCTCCGGGTGCGGGGAGAGCTCCCGGGCTCTATGACTTGCAAAACGAGGGCTGGGCTACGGCGGGGTTGGCAATGGTGTGCGGGGGGCAGAGTGCCCTGGGATCGCGGAATCGCGGCCCCGAGGTGCTGCTCTGGCAGCTGAGCCCGTCGGTATTGTTACACGAATGCGAGCAGCCAGGATCCCGGAAACTTTACTGCTCTCAATGCGAAAATGTTTCTCCACAGCAAGTTTTCTGGCTTTGCAGAGGAGATGTGCGGGTGTGCAGCGGGCCACCAAATGCACTGGTTTACCTGGATTTTTAATTTTTTTTTGCATTCTTGGGCGGTAGATGAGGCAGCGGCACCTTTGTAACACCTCGGCTCCGCTCTGTTCTGCCACCTCAGTGCTTATAGAGCAGGATTTGTTCACTGCTTGCATTCTGCCCATTTGGAGCATGAGTTTCTCTTTTAAGCCCTTTGGTTCTGTCCTGCCGGTCGCTGTTTCTGTCTCGCAGGCCTTCATTGACCCCCTGTTTTTAGGAAATGCCTTTTTTTATACTTTCTGCCATGTATCCTTCTAGGTACAATCTTAATGTAAGTCCCAAGGATGACTGTAGTCACCTTACCTTTCATTTTCTGTTTCGTTATTGCCAGCTCTCACCCCGAGCACAGAGTTAGTTTTGGCGCTGAGACAGTGTTATCAGTTTTTCTGACACAGTGAAACTGGTCCATGCAGAAACACAGACATAAGAGCTGCCTTTTCTCTCCCAAATTTATTCAGCCTGCTTTGTGTTCTGAATGCTGGTGTGTTTGGTGGCTTGTTGGTTTTTTCATTTTATGTCTGTCAGTGTTTGTTTTCTTCAATATAAGAGATTTTTTTTTCTGCTTAGCACTAGCTTTGCTTCAGGATTTTAGTTTTTCTGTCCTTTGTCTTGCATTGAATGCACGTATTTGTTTTGGTGTTGTTTTCTTTTCTCATGCTGGTCCTGAGCTCAGTTCTTCTTTTCTATTAATTTTCTATGTATCCATCACTGCTGTGAGATTATTCTCATCCACTCATGTACTGTGACTTTCCCTTGTTTTCTTCCCAGTATTAAAATTTTTGCTATCTTCTTGTTAAACTATACAGATTTTTAAACATCATCACCTTTGAGCCATCTGAAATAATCACTTGCATCTCACCTCCTCTTGGACTCCTGTATTTGACTGTGGATATCTGGAGGACTGTGCATTCTCAAAACTTGTCATATTATTTTAAGAGTCTGTGGTGCTGTTAAATGTGTTTTTGTTTTGCATTTATCCGAATGCACAGAATTGATCTGTTCTTTGATCTAAATCTGGCCCATTCTTCTATAAGCGCTTTTGCCTGTGTGTCTTTGTTCTCTGCTGAAGTCCACTCAGCAAAAGAGGCCCTTTCTCCTCCTGGCACCCATTCCTCTGTCCCTCCCTTTAGGACATTGCTGTTATTGCTTTGTGCCCCAATCTCTGCTGTTTGTTCCTATTTATAGGTCTGCTTGAACAGATTGTGAATTTCCTGTGGTGTGTTCTTTTTCAGATGAGTGAAGCACAATTGTAGTTGCGTGATCGCTTCTTGTCTCTTCCCTTTTCATCCAGACATTCTCCTGAGGTTCCTGCTAAGTGAAAGTTTTCAGCTTTCCCTGTCCATCACTTGAGTAGGAAACTCCTCCAGGGTATTTTAGTGCTGTGTTTTGCATTCTGCACAACTCTTGTTATAACTCTTGCTGATGCTGATTGTTTATTAGCTTTGCCTTGGTTGTTTACCCACTCTTAGATTGCTGATAGATCTAATCCAGCTTGTCCACACACCTCCCTTATCAGCTGTGATACCAGTGTGTGTTTGCAGGAGAATGGGCTTATTGGTTTCTCTGAGGTCTTTAACTTTCCTTTTTATTTACCTTCATCCTCCTATACATGGAATTTCACTGCAACCCTTGGTGGTAACCACTGTGGTGCTCTTCTCTATAGGGTGACTTCATAATTTGGTCACTCAGTGACTCTCTTGTTCTCTCACTGATGCATTATTCTGTGATTTTCCTCAATGTTTTTTTTTTTTCCTCTTAGAGGGACATGATGGTTTTCTGCACAACCCTGCAGTGCTCTTCCTTGGTACATTATCAGTGTTTCCACATAGGAGGTCTTGGCTTGAAGTGCATTTCATTTGCCGTGAGTCTAATGGATAGGACTGAAATAGATCACTTACAATGTTCTGGTTCTCTCCTGTAAAGTAAGATGTCCCTCATGTTCTGCTCAATCAGAGTCAATTCTCCTCAAGATTTTGCTTGTTTGTTAAAATTAAGGAATAACAGGAAGGTATTTATTAGTGTAAGCAGAAAGTTAGTGATAAAGGCAGTGATTTGTTAGGACACTTACTGGCCTGTAACTCTTTAGGTTTCTTCATTCAAATTTCCTTTTAGATCGTTATCTCCCCTACGTGGCAATGTGCTGTGTTTGGAAATGTCCTCTGTGGGTCATGTAGCTGTGTGGTGATAGCCTCACAAAGTGGAACAAGGCTCATCATGTGCACTGTGTGGTTCCCCCTCAACACAGAGGCAACAACTTCAAATGCTGTCACCTTCTAGTAAATTGAAGGCCAGCTAATGTCATGATATTTGTCCTGTTCTGCTCAGTTATCAATATGTTGTGTTCACCATTTCAAACTGGTTTTTGTGTGGTTTTTTCCCCTCTGTTGAACTTATGATTGGTCAGTAGACTTTGAATTTATTCATTGTTTAAAGCAGTGCAGGCAGTGTTCTTACACTGAGATTCCTCATCTTTCAACTATCTCGTGTACTTTTTATTGCCTTGTGTCCTGACAATATATTTTATTATCCTGGTCTGTGTGTGGTAGCTGTGAAGTTGGCATTGCAGGGCAGTGGCTGTGCCAGCATGATCTTTATTTCCTTTTCTATTCTTCATTAGGCTGCTGGGGTCTAATAAAAGTCAACTGTTCACACATGACTCATGAGGTTGCGTGACTGACCAATGCATCACGATCTCTCTTCAGCAGTGCTTGTAATTACCTGCCCTTGATCTGCCATTACTGAGACCAGGCTTGTACTTTGGAAGCACAGCTCTGCCGTGGGAACTTTGTGAGCTTGCTGGGGTTTGCTGTGCAGCAGGGATACCTGGCAGTCCGAAGTCTGGGGTGAGGAGCTGCTCCTTGGTTTTTAATGCATGTTTGTTGGATGGAATTCAGTGAGTTCCCATGACCAGTAACAACAAATCCATCTTTTTCCTAATAAATCTCTTCCCCTCAGGGAAATAGTGGTTTCTGAGCATATGAAACACAGCTGTAATTATTTTCTCCCTTTTTAAGGCTTTCTTTTTTCCATAGAAAAGGCTTCCCTTTTAGCTCAAGGTATCTGGATATCTTTGTAATTTGTTAAGTTTGAGAAGGATGAGTGTCAAGGACATTCTGATCTCAAGTGCTGGCATGGGTTTTGGATTGCTGGCTTCAGTACAGGTGCACAAACTCTGGTACAGTTACAGCTTGAATCATAGGTTAGAGGGCAGCTGGTGAACTATGAGCCAGGAGGCTGCACCGTTCATGTGTATCTTATACCTTCCTGCAGACAGTGGGACATGCTAGAAAGTCATACTGAAAAAAGGAAATCCAGCAACCTGCTGATGCTCTTTTTTTTTTCTCTAAAGGCAAAGCTGTCTGCCATGGAGCAGGGTTAGAATTGTTCTCCCTGCTTTTAAAAACATTCAGCTAATGGCAAATTGAAGAATGGTGTGTGTGTTTGCACTCAAACTCTGGTTAATGTTTCAGTTCTAATATAAAAGATTTAAAAAAAAAACAACAGATGAGTTATTCTCTCTTTAGAGCATTACCCCTTTGTAACTTTTAGTGAAGTGGTGTTTAAATGTAATTATCAAAACAATTTAATCTTAATTACCCTGAAATTCCTCAAAGTTATTTAGCAGAAGCCCCAGGTGGCTGAGACTTTGTGTTCCTGGTACTGTTAGAGGATTTTGAAAGCCTCTTAAATAGTTTTTGAGCTTTCTGCCTTTTTTGACTAGCCTGGGTGCAGGGTGTTGTTTAAGCCATATTCAGAGTGCCTTGTGAGACAGGAACATGCCCATCATCCTCCCACTTCCTGACCCACCTGCACTTGTCCGAGCCATCAGTCAGGCCCCTTCTCCTCCTTGGCCACAGCACATTGAGCAGCTTCCTCTGGGTTTCTGGCAGAGGCCCTAAGACACTGTAAGAAAATACCACAGCTCAGTGGCTGGAGCAGGACACCTGTGAGACCTGGCAGGAGCCCTTGTTACACGTGGTGCCAGGTTCTCCCCTGCAGCATGCTGTGCTGGCAGAAAGGGAAGGTCCTGAAGGCAGAACCTGAAAAGACAGATGGGGAGAAATGAAGCTGAGTTCTTGTGTGTGTGAGTTTTCTGTTGTATTAAATAAGTTCTGTGATAAAGCACTGGAATGGTCTGCCCAGGGAGGTGGTGCAGTCACCATCCCTGGATGTGTTTAAGAAAAGATTAGATGTGGCACTCTGTGCCATGGTTTAGTTGAGGTGTTAGGGTGTGGGTTGGACTCGATGGTCTTGAAGGTCTCTTCCAACCTAGTGAAGCAGGTGAGATAAGGGGGTTCCAGTGACCTCCCCAGAGCTCTGTTTCAGGTTCTGTATTCTTCAGCTCTGGAAGCCCCAGGTAGTTCAGGAATTGTGCTTTCCATGAGTGCTTCCAAGGCAGGTTTGCTAACCCAGTGACCTACATGTTGTGTTGGACTCAGATGACAGTCTCGAGCAGCTGTCACTGTATCCACTCACAGGAGGAAAGAGAATTAGGAGGACATTTCCTGCTCTGTCAGTACAGCTCTGAACTTTGCCTAGCAAAGAGCAGCCAGCTTTCCGTGGCTGGCAGGGAAGACCACAGAGGTGGCTCTCCTCTGATGCTGCTCCAATTATCAATACATGGAACTGTCTTCAGCCTGTTTCTAGACATTGCTCTGCACCCTGCTCACCA
Organism: Catharus ustulatus; assembly: GCF_009819885.2. Taxonomy (NCBI): domain Eukaryota; kingdom Metazoa; phylum Chordata; class Aves; order Passeriformes; family Turdidae; genus Catharus; species Catharus ustulatus. The sequence continues at coordinate 15,091,946 of NC_046231.1, read as the reverse complement.
AGGCAGTTGTCAGACAGCTGATAATGCAAGCTCCCAGCCAAGGCATTGCTGAGTTTTTCAGCAATGTCATCAAAATTTCACACTGAAAACAGTTTTTGGATGTGTGAGTTTTGTGTGTTCATAATAGCTTAGTCACACCACATAGCTGGGCTTAGTTCTGTGGTCTATGGCAGGAGGCTGTTCTGCCTTCTACAAAGTGATTCTGCACCCCATGTTCCTCTGAAAACAAGCCCAGCTCTGAGTTACAAAAGCACTAAAATTACAGTAATTTCACGATTATAAGCTACACGGAGTATAAACCGCACTTCCGGGTGCCAGCAACTTTTCATTCTTTGTCCATACATAAGCCGCGCCTGATTATAAGCCGCACTTCGGGTTCGGACCAAAATTTCAGTCAAAATGGTGCAGCTTATAATGGTGAAATTACTGTAATTTAGACAAGAAACAGCCAAACTGAGTTGCCACTCTTTTGGCTCAGTTACATGTTGTTGTTGGTTTGCTGACAAGAATCTGCCCCTGCTTCCAGCAGTCCCTTCTTGAAGCATCTTCCTGGTGCCCACACCTGGATGTTTCTGTGCTAGCCCTAATTCCAGCTGCTCAGTCTCTTGACTTGCCCCTCAAAATGTTTTTGTGGTTTAGATTTTGCTTATGGATAAGGTTCTTTAAGTATTGAAAGGAGCTGATCTCCATGTGACTGAAGAGAACTCTTCCACTGGTTTCTGGATACTGATACAGATAAAACCTTATCCTTTCTGAAATGGACTGTTGCAAATTTTACTAGGTAAAGCTTCTTTAGAAAACCCTTTTTTTTTTGTGATTTCTTTGCCATTCTAAACCTCTGCTTGGTATCCAAAGAGTCACTTTCCTCCCAGCATTATCTATTTTGGAATTTCTAGTGAATTTTTTGGGAGAGTTTTGATGGTTTTTTTTGGTGGGATTTTTATTTAATACTGAATCCTGATGTCATTAATGCTTTTGTCAGAATTGTAGTGCTGATAACGCCTTTAACTTTCTGGGCAGCAAGGAAGATTAACTTGAATTAATTGAAAGTTATTTATAAGCTTCCAAATTAATGTCTGTGCCAAAACTTAATAGGGTGTAGCCAATCGATTTTATTTCATGTGCTTGTATCCCTGCAGTTTATAGGAGTAGTGTGTCTTGCCATCTACAGGGTGTTGTCTTTATCTCCCTGCCACTTCTGAAGCAGTGCATTATTCTCTGCTCCTTGGGCAACTGCTGAGCTTGTTCAGCTCTGCCAGGCCACATCACCCTGCTGGAGGCACCTCTTGTTCTTCACTGGGCTGTCAGATACCACTATCTTTTTTAAAGATCATTATCTCAGAAGTGCTTTCATCTGCCTCAAAGCATAACTTAAACTCAGTCTCTGATAAGAGATTTAATGATCCATGTGTGGCTTGGGGAGCTGAGAAGCAGGAAGTGTGATCCATACCAGCATTAGACATTAAGCAAAGTTGAAATTTTCTGTAGTACAAAGGACAGTTCCACCTAAATGACTGTGAGATGACAAATGATGACCTGAGAAGGGGAAGCTCAGAAGGTGGTAAATGCTTCAGTTTCCATTTCAGAAAGAAAGCTGAACAGTCTGATGCCTGGCATGTCCTGAGCACTAGTGTATCTAGAGCTAAAAGAAAAACTGTGCAGTGAGGAATCCCTGCTCTGGCAACACTCATTTAAGTGAGAAAGTGAAGTTCACTTTAAAACTGTGTTGCAATTTTAGTGTTCCTGTACCAGCTTAAAAAGGGGTTTAAAGGAAGTGAAAAGACAAAGTAGCACAATGTGCAGGTGACTGTAAAATCTGACTTTCACAGTGAGTGTACAGAAAAAGAAACTACTGTGGTGGTAGTTACTGTCTGCTACTTTCTGCTTCACATCAAGTCAAACGAGATCAGATCCTCCAGCTCTGTGTTGGTGACAAAGATGAATTACCTAGAGAAGACGTCAGGGTTAAAGCCCCATTGTTTGCATAAACCTTGTGCAACCTGGGGGTTTTTGCTGATGAGCACTTGTGCAGGAGCTGGAAAGCTTTGAGACATGGTGAGCCTCTCTGTGTGAAACTGGCACACTCAAGGTCACTCTGCTTTTGGTTTAGGGTGCTCTTGCAACCAGCTGTGGCAATGGCTTTGTGAAATGCTGCATGCCAGTAAATGCTGCTTCCCATCGTGTTTTGACACTAGTCTTAACCCTCCAAGGTATTTTTAAAGAAAATAGACCTGAATTAGGGGTTTGCCTCAGATTACACAATGTGGTGGTTGGTTACCACATGCAGAAGCACCAGCAGGGTATTTACTCACTCCTCCTGCTCCCCTGACTGCGTGCACTGCGTGGTGCCACGCTGGACACCCAGCAACTGCTTCAGCTGCCCAAGTCTCACAGGTGAGAGGGGAACCTTGCAGGTCAATGGGATCTCCTGAGAAAGTTTCCATTTCATATTCTAGTTGTATGTGATTTACTGGAAATTCTTGGTTTTCAGTACTATCCCCATCATTTCAAAGCTGAAAATTCTCCTTATTATAAAAGCTTGTTTATCCAACAGGCTGCTTCTTCCTCTTACTCCTGTATCAAAGTTGATTATCTTACAATTCATGTGTTTCCTTCTGGTTTGAACTTTCATCTGACCGGCATCACAAGTATTTCCATCTCTTCCTTTTTAGGAGCATCATTTCTTTGGGAAAGAAATGCTGAGGAAATATTTCTAATTATTTTATCTCCTTAATAGGAAACTACTGGCCAAAACTCTTACAGTTTTGCTTTTGAAAACCTATCAGCTTTACTGTGTGATTTGTTGACTGAGCTCCTGTGTTACTCTGCTCAAGAGGGAAAATCTCTGTCCTTAATCCTGCAGTGGTGGCAGAAACTGGCAAAGTGTTTTTGGTTTATGTGCATGAGGGGTTTTTTGTTTGCTTGGCAGTGCACTCCCATTTCATGGAAAGAAGAGACATTTTCCATCATGAGGCAGTATTATGGTTGGCTGTAACCAAATGTTTGAGGGGATGAATCACTGACTCTTGGGCTGCACATTGCAGAGAAATTATCCCAGTGCCACTTGGAGCCAGCTCCTGCACTGGTGTGCTCAGTCAGATGATCCAGGGGAGGCTCCTCTGGGGCAGGCTGGGCATCTGCACTGCCAGGCAGCTGCAAACCCCCTCCCATAGCATCCCTGGCAATGGATGATCATTTCATCTCTCCCACTTGGATTGCAGCCATGGCAGGTTGGTCAGAGCCTGTGACTCCTCTGTGCATCCATGCTCGTGCTTGAGCCTGCAGGAGAGCAGCTGCCTTGTGTGGTGGGGATGGTCCCAGTGGCCAGTGGAGGTGTGTGGGGGCACAGGAGGCTGCAGCTGCTTTTCTCCCCTGCAGGGAAGGTGTTCTGCTCCAGCAGCATCTGCTCTGGGGGCTTTGTTGAGGGCAAGATGTGCTGGGGCAGCTGTTCAGCGGTGTCCCACAGGGGCTCTCTGGTGTAGAGGAGATGTCAGGCATTGGCATTTTGTGCTGTTTGGTGAGAACTGGAGTACCAGTCACTAATTGTGGAGCAAAAACTTGTCTTTTTATTAGTTTCCTTTGCACTTCAGAACCTTTCTTGCATTCATGCTCTATCCAGGCAAGCTGGTTTGTGAGCAGATCTGTAGCAATCTCTCCTACCTTGTGTTTCTAATTATTTAGCCTTTCAGTTTGTTTGAGGCTTGACAATGAGTTCCTTGTATGTGATGGTGAGCAAGAGCCAAGTGAATGCTGTCAAACCCAGCTCTTTACTAAATAAGGGGAGTTTATCCTGTCATTTCTCTCTTCCTGTTATCTAATCAACTTTTATAGTCTACTTTTATTTTCTGCTGTGTCTAGTTGAGGAGGATCTGCAGCAGATACTATTGCTCTCTTCTTCCTCCTGTAGGGAGTAATTTGAGGTGAGGAGTTCTCTGCACTTGGTGCTGTGTTGCCTGGAAAATGAAGGCTGTAGAAATAGGTTGGATTTTCTGTATCTGTGTCTTGTCCTAAAGCTTTTAGATGACAAACTGGGAAGTCATGGAGAAGCATTGAGAGAATTCCCTGTGTAAAGGCTGGCTATAGCTGAAAATAACAGCACAGCTTGATGTCATGGCAGGTGTAGGGAGGAGGTGGAGTGTGTCTACCTTAGATGCAGTTTCCAAGTGAATTCTCTTTTTTTTTCCATCTCTCCTCAGGGACTCCTCAGCGTAGTTCTGAGAGTGCAAAGAGTCAGTAATGACTCACTGCCCACCCTAAAGGCTTACAGGGTGCTGCCTTTTCCAGAGACTTTGTGCCCTGGAGGAAAACAATCCATTTCTACTACAGCACTTTTGAGCTTCCCCAGCTGCTCCTGAAGCAAGCAAACTTACAGGTGAGTTGATAATGATTATTTGTTTTTAATCATGCTTTAAGTTGTCAGCCGGAAAACCTTAGGCTTCAATAATCTGCTTTAATCTTGACATGTCTGTTTTTGTTTCTTTAGGTAGGTTCTTACTCATTTCTTATCTCTAAAATGCAGCTTTTCTATTCTTGTTCTGATGACAAGATAGATTCACTGTGTTAACATTTCCATAAGTTACAGAAGAACTTTATTCTGATTCTAAATCTATGTATTTTAGTATTATCTTGCTAAAATGTCCTTAAATGACCCAGATTCATAAATACATACATATTCCCTAGAAAGGCATGTTTTGCATTCAATATAACTAGTTCTTTTTAAAATCAAGAAAGTAATTTGAAGCAGTTGTGAGCTCAGACAATTCTATTTGAGGTCTTTGTAATCTGCACTGGCATCTCTCATCTGCTTGTGGCTTGCTGACTGAGAAGGTGACAGCTGTCTTGGCTCAGATGGAAGGACTCTGAGCCTGATGACCAAACTGCTTAGGGCATAAAGCAAGCATGATGTGATGCTGAAACCCTTTCAGTGATCTGTGGTTTAGGAATTTCTTGACCAAGAAGTCAAGATCTTGTATTTTTGTCCTATTGATATCCCTTGAGGAGTTGACTTTTTTTTTCTTAGTTAGCCTCCAGTTGATTTCTTAATACTGAACATTTCGCTGTGCTAAAAGATGATGTGCTTCAAACTACAGAAGAGCCTGTGAGAGCTTTGCTTTTCCAGTGGCAGCTGACATCCCAAGACTTGCTCATATGACCAGTGTCTGGCTTCCTGAATGTTGTTGTGATCTTGTCCCAAAGGGCAGCCAGCAACTGCAGAGTTGCCAGTTGGCTCTGATGGTGGGACCTTCCATATTTAAAAGGTGTCAGCTCTCTTTGACTTTCTTTTGAATTTAAGCTGCTACATGTCTGCTACTAATGAGATTATTTAATAATTGAAGAATAGAAATAACCTATTACAGGATATTCACCATAACTTCTAGTGTTAATGTTAAACTTGATTCTTGAAAGGATAAAAATTACTTACTTATTCTGACATACCTGAAGTGTGTAAGTAATGATATATCTTTTGTAGGTTTTTATTTTACCTGAGACTTTAAGTAATGTTGTATTGAAATGGGACTTTGTGTTATGAAATGGGGCTTTAAATCCTTTTTTATCTTGCATTTTCAATTTAATGATTGGGAGAGACTGCCCTGTGGTCTCAGTAGCTACTGAGCCTGTATGTGATCCAAACCATTTGAATGAAGAACAGAAGAATGATGGAATTACTTTTTTCCCAAAAAGGGAGGGCTGATTTGACACTAGATCCAAACAGGCACACAACACCCATTTCAAAACCCCAGTTAGATTTGTAAGGCATTTAAATGCTGTCTGTAATTCCTGTTTAATTCAGTGTTGGTGCTTCTTTGGGTGAGCAAGCAGGAGATGTAGGCATGTTCCAAAAATGTGTGTTTGTGCACAGGTAGACCAAATGGTTCTCTGTTAAATCTATTGTTTGTTGAGCTAAACCATAATTGTAAGATCAGTTCTTTACATTTTTTCTAATTTGTAGTCTGGAAATGTTCCTGATGTGAAATGAGAACCTTAAGTGTACAGCCTTTATTGGGGTGACATAAAGCATATGTCTCTGTAAAGGGTAAAAGAAATAGTTTGTAGTTTGTTTTTAGTATTTAAAGGGTAGCAATGTGCCAGGTTTACAGGCAAACTTGTTCTTCTGCATCCAAAAACCATGAAGGAGCTGGGAAGTAATAGGTAGTGTAGAAAGGAGTGGTGTGTGGGCGAGAGCTCCTTACCAAGGGCACTTCCTCCTCCTCCTCTTCCTTCCTTTCCCTTTCCCCACAATAGACTTCAGGTAAAGCCTTGTGTTTCTGGTGGTGTTTTCTAGCAGTAGTAACACTGACTCTTGTTCTGGGTTTGCTTTTTCAGACCTCCTTCTGGATGACCAACGTGTGTTTCAAGTGATTCTGTCGGCACTAAGTCTCCAACTTCCTGCTCGTTCCAGCTGGTAGCAACATTTAAAATGCAAAAAGATCACAAGCCAGGATCACACAAACATTTCTCTTAAAACTTCCTAGATGATTGTAGTTGCTTTGGTTGTGTTCTATGCTAGCAGAAGCCTTTTGCAAGGTCTACTGTTGACTCTAGAGCACCACGTTCCCCGTTTGCTGGGAGCCTTGGGGGCCGGCAGCATGGGAAACTCGTGCGTCTGCCGCGACGACAGCGGGGCCGAGGACAACGGGGACTCTCAGGGCAGGCAGAGTGAGAACAGCAGAACACACATCCCTGAAGCAAGGAGCCACCCAAGGGACCCTGTGCGTCCACCCAGGAGGGGTCGAGGGCCTCATGAGCCAAGAAGGAAAAAACAGAATGTGGATGGGCTGGTGCTTGACACACTGGCTGTAATTCGGACGTTGGTAGATAAGTAAGTACCTCCTCAAGGAATAATTCAACATGAATGAAAATGTTCTTGTCTTCTCTCAAACTGTGGCTCCAGCCTCTCACCGATCTGCACCTGACCCTCCCTGAAGCAGCCACGTGTTTCCATCTGGAGGCTTAGGAGAGGAGCACCTTTCCTAGGTAATAGAAGTAGCTCCTGAGTGCCCAGGTCCAGACTCTTCCAGGAGCTGAGGAGCTTCCTCACAATTCCTGTATGGGCTTACACCCATGTGGCATGAGGAGTGTGCTCAGAAAATCTTACCTGGCACAGATACACAGTTGAGGAAACAATAAGCACTCCAGAGGCTGGGAACTTCTGTCCTAAAAATTGGTTGTTGTGCAGTTTTCTGTTTGCAGGCTGGATTTTGCTTCTTTGGAAATGGTGAAGCAAAATAGGGAGCTTTGATCTTTGTTAGCCTGGATAAACAGACTGAGGTTTTCCTTCCAGCTGTAAGTCTGACTACTTTTTAAAGATCACATGTTGTGACTGCCCAACTCCCAATCCCAGTATTGCATTCCTGGCATGCTCAAAGCATCCATTAAAGGCATGGGGGATATTTATGGGCTCATCCATTTTTTGGTCTTTTTTTTGGTTTTGTTTTAAAGCTTTAAAAGGACCTCAAAAATGATGGGTTAAGTTAGCTTGACACTTTTTGGGTTAGTTGCAGGCTAGGAATTGGAAAGACCAGAACTGAAGGAAAAACACTTTTCCAGCCTGATAGCTGGGGTCTGAGTTTAAGGTGGATGAGGCTCCGAATAAATGAGCCTTGATTCATACATCTGCATCAGCTCTGGAATATGCCTGCAGAGGAGGAGTTGGCCTTCCTGCTGTCAGAGGCTTTAAGTGAAAATACAGGACTGACATTTTTCATGAACATTTAACTCTAAGGTGTGTGTTTTTCTTTTTTAACAGGTTTTACTTTGTGCTCGGTCTTCAAATCATGGCAAACTTTTTTTAAAGTCTCTTCCCAGTCTCACATGCCGTCCCCTTTCCAGCAAGTTCAGCTCCTTAAGCTGTTTCACAACACTCCTGTGCACAGTTGATCCTGTTCCTGTGGGTCTTGCAATCAGTTTTGTAATCTTGTAAGCACTTTCCTATGCCACTAAGAGACAATAAGCATGGCTATTTCACTGCCCACAGAGTCTTGTTTCTGACAAATTCCTGGAGCTACTGTATTTTTACAGGGGCTTTTATACAGACTATAGTGAAATGCACTGTGATAAGCTATGAATAGTTGCTTTCCCTGTTTGCTATTTGCTTGTTTTTACATGGGATTCATTTTTTTCTTGGTTTTGGTTTTATCAAATCTCAGTCCTAACCTAAAACGTATCTGACATTTTTTTTTCCTCTATTATCTAGAGAGAGAAGTTGCTTCCTGGAAGTTTAGTTTTATAAACTCAGAAGGATAAGTTCTATATTTTGGGGCTTAAATGAGGAAAGTGTGTCCTAGAAGGGATGTTAGAAATTAAGTGGTTAAAATGACAAATTGGTGGAACAGGATTTTCCTTTTCTCAGTGCCAGTACTGCAAAAACCTGCTACTCATGACAAAATCAGAAACCTTGCAAATAAAAATGTCATCCTTTTTATCATAGCCTTTACTTGTACTGATGGTTGGGATTTTTGTTGGAGTTGTTTTCTCCTTTCTTTGAACCTATCTGTCCTTTCTCCTGATGTAACTCTGGCTGCAAAATTGCATTTCTTTTTCTTTCTGGGCAGATTACTTTCCAGGAGAAATGTGAAGATACCTCAAGTTAAAAAAAACCTATTTGTTTCAAATGTCGTGTCCATATGAAAGTGTGTTAAATGTGTCAAAAGACACTTGAGCATTTTCTTGTGGAAATATTTAAGAATATGTTAATCTTTTTGTAAGGAAAAAGAAGACATGTATTTATGTCATATATATTTCATCAATGCTGAGATTTTCCTCTTCTTTATGAATAATCTCTCAAATCTAGGTAGTCTTATTATCTCCATAAGTAATGTCTGTTGATATTTTCTAAAATTCCTCTGTGTTTCACATTTCCATTTTTTTTTTCAGAGCTGTATGATAGAAATTGAGTGTGGAACATAAAGTCTAAGCCTGGGGTTAATTCACAGTGCCTGAGGAGCACTGAAAGTATTTTAGGACATGCTATTGGCTAAGTTTTTTCTGGATCTAGAGATGCTTACTGAGCAGGATTTTGGAGTCTTGCTTTGGGTACTTTCACTGTCAGTGCCTGCTATGTGTCCATAACCTTGTGTCCTCACTCCAGCAAACTGGACTGAGGAATTGATCTGTTGTGGTTTTCATGTTAGAAAGTGGATTGGAATAAATATTTTCTGTTAAACTGCCTTAATTATTTCTTTTAACAGCTCTTGTTGAAGACTATGATGCTGTTAGGTGGCTTCCCATTTAAGTTTTCTGATGCTCTTTAATATTTATGTATTTAGCAGAGAATTTCTGAGGAAAAAAAATCCTGTTGAAGAGATGCCTCTTGTGCACTGCTTTGGGTTCACTTTGTGACCTCTGGCATGCAGTGCCTCATTGTGTACTACAAGGAGCCTGCTAATGAACAGCACCAAGCCTGGGTGTTATGTTCAGCTTTTAGATATGCAGATGTGGATCACAATTTCACTTGTCAGCTGTTGCAGACATGGAGATGTTGATGTTGAGCCAGAGAGAGGCTCAAATCCCATCTGTGTTTCAGATCTGAAAATGACATTAGCAATCTGCAGCCTGTGTAACTTCCTTTTGTGAAATGGTTACTGGATTTGTTTTCTGTCTGTGTATAATCATTTTATTCAGTGTATTACATTGATGACTGTGTGTATATTTTGACCTGTGTAATATCTCTTTCAGTGACCAGGAGCCTCCTTATTCAATGATCACGTTGCATGAAATGGCAGAAACAGGTATCAAGGCATTGTGTTGGGCATTTCAGTTGTGACTCACAAGCAAAAGAAACAGAACAAACCCCAAGCCCCTCTTTTCTTTGCAAAGAAAAATGCACCTCAGCCACATGTGTTGGGATGTGGTGTAGTTCTGGGGATGTGGGAACAAGAATTCAGCTCTGCCCTTCAGAGCTTCACTGAGTTCATGCATTGCCCTGAGTTTTTGTGAATTCAGTTAAACTTCCCATGTGAAATCTCCAGAAGCAGCCAGTTCATGGCCACAGACACACTGTAGTGGCATTAAAGCATAAGCCACAAAGAATGGCAGTTTGCAGCTGAGCAGGAGCATCCTGTGCATGTACATAGACATGGGCTAAGCCCATGGGCTAAGCCATAAGGCTTTATTTTTAATTTTTATTTTTTATTTTTGAGGCCTTTTAATGTTCCTTCTTGTTTGGGCCTTGCTGACTTTAGACCTCTGCTTTACTCATGTAATTGTCCCAAAGTGTTCCTGCAAGACAAGCTACATTTGTGCAAGGGCTGTCTCACCTTCGTTACAGCGGGAGAAATTCTCCCAGCTTAAGACTTCAAGGAAACTTCTGGTTTAGTTGAATTTTTCTCTCTCTACTTAGTATAGCATTGGTAGTGGTCTTAGAAAATATATTTCTGTATTAAAATAAATCAATCTGGTTAGGTATTACAGCAATTCAATAAAATGATTTTCAGGGGAATGTGCTAACATAACCCCCATTGTATTACTGCTGTATAGGGAACGTTGCTTCTTCAGCCTCACTCACCCTGTGTGCAGATACAAACTGTCTTTATTTTCACTTCTAAGGGAGCATTTTTCTTGTAAATCCAAATCTGTTTACTTTATCAGTAGTTTAACATCTTCTCAGTGGATGTTTGCTTGCAAATAAAAGCCCTTGTCTGCTCATTCAATGGTGAGAGCTGCTCCTTAAGAAAATAAACGTTCTTTAGATCAGCAGGCATGGCAAAAACCCACTGAGTTTCTCTGAACCTTGTGTTACTTCAGGGAACTCAGGAAGAGGGATCTGATTCTGGTTAAAAAAAGTATTTCCTCAGTGTCACTGTGTATGTAGCATTTAACATTTAGGAGCTGGTACTGCATGCTGAACTGAGTGTCACACTATAACAAAAGTACTTGTCCATACCACCATGAGTAGCAGGAACCAAAGGATACTCTGGCCTGGGCAAGACTCTTCTCCAAACTGTAGAGGTGTTCACTATTACCCAAGTTGCTGGAAACTTTTTTTTTTTTATTTTAAACTTCTAAACTATTGCAAACCAAGACAGAGGTGTAAAAAGCAAACTCTTTTTCCTGATATCTCTAAGCTCACTGGGTAATTATGAGGATTTCTCAGTTCACATTTTGGGATGTATTTTGTACATTTCTGAATTGCACTGTTAATTCTGAGTGTGCCTTCTGTTTTGTGGTTGACAGATGAAGGCTGGTTGGAAGTTGTCCAGTCTTTAATTAGAGTTATTCCATTAGAAGATCCCCTGGGACCAGCTGTTATAACGCTACTGCTCGATGAATGTCCGCTGCCAACAAAAGTGAGTGGAGAGCAAATGCATTTATCTGTGGCTCAATGTCAGTTAGTTGTACTTGCCACACCCATGATCTCTTTGAGTGGCTTTCACCAGTGATGCAAGACTGATAGTGGTTCAGAAAATGGGTGTAACATTCAACTTCAAGTGATGTGAGGTGACTTGGTGTCTAAATGCTGCAAGGAGCATTCCCCCAAAAAAGATAATTTGGTCCATGGGAAGGAACAAGAGACCCCTTGGGTTTTGGCTGCTTTTCTTGCCACTCTCTCCTGCTGTATGATACTTTACACTGTGAAGGGAAGGGTGTGCAGGTGCTGCAAAAACTGCCCAAGTTCTGCCCTTTTGTTCTCTCATTTGCAAAGCTGCACATTTACAAGTCACTTCTGAATTTGTTCCTGCCCTGCACGTGAGGAATGCAATGCAAATGGGTGTGTTACCCTAAACAAATGACATTTTTCAAGTATGAAATAACTATTTATTGTTTTGGTAAATGAGAATGCTTTTGTTTTACTGGCCACTAGTCTGGTTTTAGGTGGAAAGATGACCTGAGGTGTTCATGCTGTGTTGGTGCAGGTGTGTAACTGAAAGCCTCAGGTGCTTTGGGATGTTAAATATAATGTTTGTGCAGAGAACTTGTCTGTCTTCAAATGTTTGTCATCTCATTTCTTCAGAAATTGATGATCACATCATTGCTGCTTTGATTTCTCAAGCTCCTGATGCTGCCAGTTTTAGTCTTCATTGGTGTTGTTAGGAATATAAAGAACTGGTTGCAACAGTGGCTGGAGAATTGGTCAAGCTCTCAAACTACCTGAAGTGAGTTTGTTTCCTCTAGGCTATTGATTACAGTTATCTGAGACTTTTCAACAAGAGAAAAGTACTATGACTTGTCACAGAGCTATGACTAGAAACCTTGCTTTAATAAAGAAATCAGGAAATGGAGACTGCTGCAAATGCACCATAGGGAGAGTGATTTTGGATTTTTTGTTTGGCTCTACAATGTCCTTGGCAATCAAATGATTTGTTTTTCAAAAGCCATGTGACTTTTATTTGGGTACTTTTAAGGAGTTTGCTATAAAATAGTTGACCTTATGAAGACAAGGAATGAGGTGCCTGTTTTTCTGGGGGGCACAGTGGTTTTTCCTGTGTATCTCCTTTACAGCACAAGCAGCTGCAGCTGTGGGGTCTGCTGCCCACATGCAGCCTCATAAAGTGTGTGCTGCTGTTCATTTTCTTCTGTACAGGATAAGTTTTTAGTCAGTGCCTCACTTTCATGACAGCTGGAGAACAGCAGCAGGCTGTATTTCATTTTCTGGTTTTGCAGGCTATAAAGTCCTGTCCCGGTTTAAAGGGACAGTATTACCAGGAAAAGGGAATTCAGGAACTCGCAGGCACAAAAAAGGTATAGGTTGGGAATAACAGTTCTTTACTGAAATATTTATAAGACAAACAAAAACAGCATCAGCTATACGAAAGAAAAAAAACAGTGACAGAACAGAACGGAATTCAGTCCCAGTCCCTTTTTCAGTCACCGATGGCTCTCCGATGGACCAGGGCGGGCGGCTTCTTAGTCGCGACTGCTGCAGGGGCAGGGGAGGGGGCGAGGTAGCTTCACCACCCCAGGTGGAAGAAAAGGGTGAGGAAGGAGCTCTGCTCACCGTGAGCGTCCCAGTTCCCAGTTGTTCAGAGGAAACAGCAAGCTTTAGCAGTCCAAATCCAAGAAGCCTGATCCCAACAGGAGAAACGGAACCTCTCTCCTCGAGTTCGGCCGGCGAGCTGTGTAGTTCTCCTACCCCCAGTGTCCTCTTACTTGCGGAACACAAAAGCAGGACTCCACCTTTCCCTAATGGGCCATCATTGCTTCAGCAGTCCTTTATCTCCAGCTCTTAACGGCTAATAGGAGAGCCATCCCGGCTAGCTTAACATAATAATGGAAAAAATTTCTAAACCTCGCCAACCCACAACATTATCCACCCCAAATTTTTTCCATGCTAACATACTACATTAAATTAGAACCTTTAAATTACATACATACATGCAGTTACATACACAGTATCATAGGTAGTTCACCCCAGGACAAGGTCTCCTTGGGGTATGCATCGGGTTTCTCCATCCTTTTGCATCACCCACCAGGTACAACCTGGTCCTTGAGCAAAAACCACCCCACGGACAGGATTGTCTTTGCTGGAGGCAGAGTTCACCCAAACAGTTTTCCCTAGCATACCTCTCATGTGTACCACTGGAACCTTATCTCCATCTGGTGTTCCCAAGAGCTCAGATTGGGCAGGGCCTGCTCGGTTAGTGGAACCTCGGGTATTCACTAACCATGTGGCCTTTGGTAGATTACTTTCCCAGTTCTTGAAAGTCCCCCCACCCAGTGCCTTCAAGGTGGTTTTAAGCAGGCCATTGCACCGTTCGACCTTCCCAGCTGCTGGTGCATGGTAGGGGATATGGTACACCCACTCAATGCCGTGTTCCCTAGCCCAGCTGTTTATGAGGCTGTTCTTGAAATGAGTCCCGTTGTCTGACTCAATTCTCTCAGGGGTGCCATGCCTCCAAAGGACCTGTTTCTCAAGGCCCAGGATGGTGTTCCGAGCAGTGGCATGAGGCACAGGGTAGGTCTCCAACCATCCGGTGGTGGCTTCCACCATGGTCAGCACGTAGCGCTTGCCTTGGCGGGTCTGAGGCAGTGTGATGTAGTCAATCTGCCAGGCCTCCCCATACTTGTATTTGGACCAACGCCCACCATACCAGAGGGGCTTCACTCGCTTGGCCTGTTTGATGGCAGCGCACGTCTCACAGTCATGGATGACTTGAGAGATACTGTCCATAGTTAGATCCACCCCTCGGTCTCGTGCCCACTTATACGTGGCATCTCTGCCCTGATGACCTGAGGCGTCATGGGCCCATCGAGCCAGGAACAATTCTCCCTTGTGTTGCCAATCCAGGTCTATTTGTGACACCTCTATCTTTGAGGCCTGATCAACCTGCTCGTTGTGTTGGTGTTCCTCATTAGCCCGACTCTTGGGGACATGGGCATCCACGTGACGAACTTTCACAGGTAGTTTCTCTACCCGGGTGGCAATGTCTTTCCACTCGTCGGCAGCCCAGATTGGTTTTCCCCTACGTTGCCAGTTTGCCTTTTTCCACCTTTCCAGCCAACCCCACAGAGCATTGGCTACCATCCACGAGTCAGTATAAAGGTAGAGCTTGGGCCACTTCTCTCTTTCAGCAATGTCCAGGGCCAGCTGAACAGCTTTGAGTTCAGCAAATTGACTTGATCCACCTTCTCCTTCAGTAGCTTGTGCAACCTGTCGTGTGGGGCTCCATACGGCTGCTTTCCACTTCCGGTTCATTCCCACGACGCGGCAGGAGCCGTCGGTGAAAAGAGCGTAGCATGTTTCATCTGCTGGCAGTTGGTTATACGGTGGGGCTTCCTCAGCGCGGCTCACTTGTTCTTGCTCCTCATCATCGGCGAGACCAAAATTTTCACCTTCTGGCCAGTTCGTAATTATCTCCAAAATCCCAGGGCGATTTGGGTTTCCGATGCGGGCGCGTTGCGTGATGAGGGCAATCCACTTGCTCCATGTGGCGTCGGTGGCGTGGTGGGTAGAGGGAACCTTTCCTTTGAACATCCACCCCAGCACTGGTAGTCGGGGTGCCAGGAGGAGTTGTGCTTCCGTCCCAATCACCTCTGAGGCAGCTTGGACTCCTTCATAGGCAGCCAAGATCTCCTTCTCTGTGGGAGTGTAGTTGGCTTCAGACCCTCTGTAGCTCCGGCTCCAGAATCCCAGAGGTCGCCCTCGAGTCTCCCCAGGCACCTTCTGCCAAAGGCTCCAGGACAAGCCATGGTTCCCGGCTGCAGAATAAAGCACATTCTTTACCTCTGGTCCCGTCCTGACTGGGCCAAGGGCCACTGCATGAGCGATCTCCTGCTTGATCTGGGCAAAGGCTTGCTGTTGCTCAGCACCCCAGTGGAAATCGTTCTTCTTACGGGTGACCAGGTAGAGAGGGCTCACAATCTGGCTGTACTCAGGAATGTGCATTCTCCAAAAGCCTATGGCACCTAGGAAAGCTTGTGTTTCCTTCTTGCTGGTTGGTGGAGACATTGCGGTGATCTTATTGATGACCTCAGTGGGGATCTGGCGCCGTCCGTCTTGCCACTTTACTCCCAGGAACTGGATCTCTCGGGCAGGTCCTTTGACTTTGCTCTTTTTAATGGCAAAGCCGGCTCCCAGCAGAATCTGTATGATCTTTTCTCCTTTCTCAAATACCTCCACTGCCGTGTTCCCCCACACAATGATGTCATCGATGTATTGCAAGTGTTCTGGAGCCTCACCCTTTTCCAGTGCAGCCTGGATCAGTCCATGACAGATGGTGGGGCTGTGTTTCCACCCCTGGGGCAGACGATTCCAGGTGTACTGCACGCCCCTCCATGTAAAGGCAAACTGAGGCCTGCACTCTGCTGCCAGAGGAATGGAGAAAAATGCGTTAGCAATGTCAATGGTGGCATACCACCTTGCTGCCTTGGACTCCAGCTCGTACTGGAGTTCCAGCATGTCCGGCACGGCAGCGCTCAGTGGTGGAGTCACTTCGTTCAACGCACGATAGTCCACAGTCAATCTCCATTCTCCATCAGACTTGCGCACGGGCCAGATGGGGCTGTTGAAGGGTGAGTGGGTTTTGCTGAGCACCCCTTGGCTCTCCAGCTCACGGATCATCTTGTGGATGGGGATCACAGCATCTCGATTCGTCCGGTACTGCCGGCGGTGCACTGTTGAGGTGGCAATTGGCACTTGCTGCTCTTCCACCTTCAGAAGTCCCACTGCAGATGGGTTTTCTGACAGTCCAGGCAAGGTGTTCAACTGCTTAATGCCCTCTGTCTCTACAGCAGCTATTCCAAAAGCCCATCTGTATCCCTTTGGGTCTTTGTAGTAGCCACTCCTAAGAAAATCTATGCCTAGAATGGGCGGTGCCTCTGGGCCAGTTACAATCGGATGTTTCTGCCACCCCTCCCCTGTCAGGCTCACCTCAGCTTCCAGCAAAGACAATTCCTGTGATCCCCCCGTCACCCCAACAATGGAAACACGCTCTTCCCCCACATGTTCTGATGGTATTAGAGTGCATTGTGAACCAGTATCAACTAATACCCTGTATTCTTGTGGTTCTGATGTGCCAGGCCATCGGACCCACACCATCCAATAGACTCTGTTATCCCGTGCCTCTCCCTGGCTAGAGGCAGGGCCCCTCTAGCCCTGGCTATTACTCCTTTCCTGAACATACATAGTGGAGGTTCCTTCAAGTGGGTCTGACAGATCATCCTCCCTTCTGTAATGCCCAGCACCTTGGTCATGGGAGGTTGAGGCTACCTTCACTTTAGTGTAGCTCCCTCGGTTAGCATTTCCCTCCCTCAGTTGACGCACCCGTGCTGCCAAGACAGAAGTGGGTTTCCCATCCCATTTTCCCATGTCTTCCCCATGGTCACGCAGGAAAAACCATAGGTCAGCTCGTGGGGTGTACCCTCTTCCACTAGCTGGGGAGCATTGGGCTGTAACCTTGGGGTATGAGGCTCGCACTGGTGCTGCCTTGATCTTCCTGATCTCCTCCCTCATCTCACTTATGTCACCTCTCATCCCCCTCACCTCCCTGATCTCCTCCCTCATCCCCCTCATCTCTTGGACCACGGAAGAAACCTGGGCCTGCACTACGCCATTCATCATACTGTGAAAATCCCTAAGCTTGTTAGCAACAGAGCTCACTGTTTCTCGGTGCTCATCAGCATTAATCATTGCAATGAAGGTGGTGTATTGAGATGGCCCTCGGTTTGCCAGGTTCCACAGCATGTGACCTGTGCACCTGACCTTGTCAGGGTCATTGTCATGCTGTCCATCCCTCCCAAAGAGTACCTCCAGTACCGCCACCTCTCTCAACTGTTGAATCCCTTCCTCAACGGTTTTCCAATGCATTCTATTATGGTACTCCTGCATTCTTTCTTTGTTGACAAACCTCTCTCTTACACTCATTAAAAGCCGCTCCCAGAGGGGAAGTGGGCCTGGCTCCCTTACGAATATTTGGTCCACACCTGAGTCCTGGGACAAGGATCCCAAATTCCTTGCCTCTGTACCATCCAGGTGCACACCTGTACCCATAAGGTCCCAGACCCGAAGTAACCAAGTTGTCAAAGCCTCCCGGCCCCGTCGTGCAATATCTTTCCGCAGATTGCGGAGATTTTCATACGACAGGGACTCAGTGATGATTTCAACCTCTGGCTCCCCTGCTGGTTGTGAGGGCCCTCCTCTCTGGTCCTCTTTGTCTAGGTGCCTTGCTTTCATTTTAGACTTCCTAGTTTCTACAGGGGCGACTGCTGCTGGCTGTGAGTGCCCTTGCAATTCACCTGGACCCTGGGCAGATGTAACACCTATGGGTTCCACTACAGCATCACTGGATTCTCCCCCTTTATGGCAGGGCTTCTCACCAGCTGGGGAGAGGTACTCCTTCATCATCTGGCCCATCTCACTCATCTGCTTCACTAGAAGCCCCACCCACTCCGGTTGGTTTCTTTCTGAGATGGGCTGTGGGGCAGGGTCAGGCTCTGGGGCAGCATCCCTAGTCTCTGGGGCAGGGTCAGGCTCTGGGGCAGCATCCCTAATCTTTGGGGCAGGGTCAGGTTCTGTGGCAGCATCCCTAGTCTCTGGGGCAGGGTCAGGCTCTGTGGCAGCATCCCTAGTCTCTGGGGCAGGGTCAGGTTCTGTGGCAGTATCCCTAGTCTCTGGGGCAGGGTCAGGCTCTGTGGCAGCATCCCTAGTCTCTGGGGCAGGGTCAGTCTCTGTGGCAGCATCCCTAGTCTCTGGGGCAGGGTCAGGCTCTGTGGCAGCACCCCTATTTCCTGGAGTAGGTATCAGAGTTGTTATCCAGCTCAATCCCCCGTTATCTCTTAATGTTAAATAGGACAAGCCTATCATTAACACCAGCCACTGTACGATATCATTAGCATTCAGAGGAAATCTGAACCCTTCAAAAACTGGTGGGGTAGACCCAAAAACTTGGGTGAGGGGTTGGGAGAAAATTTCCCCTGGTGTTATTCCCTCACAGTAGGTGCCATTATTAAAGTAATCCCAAAAACATGCATTTAGTGTGTGGTATCCCTGAATCCATGCACCCGCCGTCCAAAGGAAGTTAAAAATCCATGAATTCCTCACCTTATCAACCCACAAAGCAAGTTCGATAACAGTCACAGTAGCCTTAGTTACAGGGCCCATGCTTATGTAAGGGTTTGCAAATGGGAGATATACATGTATGAACACATGCAGCCCAAACCAGATTAAACTGGACCACATGTTGCTAGCACACACACAAAAAAAAAAAAATCTCAGGCAACTGAAGAACTGTTATTCCTTAACCTCGTGCCACACGTTCGGGCGCCAAGATCTGTCCCGGTTTAAAGGGACAGTATTACCAGGAAAAGGGAATTCAGGAACTCGCAGGCACAAAAAAGGTATAGGTTGGGAATAACAGTTCTTTACTGAAATATTTATAAGACAAACAAAAACAGCATCAGCTATACGAAAGAAAAAAAACAGTGACAGAACAGAACGGAATTCAGTCCCAGTCCCTTTTTCAGTCACCGATGGCTCTCCGATGGACCAGGGCGGGCGGCTTCTTAGTCGCGACTGCTGCAGGGGCAGGGGAGGGGGCGAGGTAGCTTCACCACCCCAGGTGGAAGAAAAGGGTGAGGAAGGAGCTCTGCTCACCGTGAGCGTCCCAGTTCCCAGTTGTTCAGAGGAAACAGCAAGCTTTAGCAGTCCAAATCCAAGAAGCCTGATCCCAACAGGAGAAACGGAACCTCTCTCCTCGAGTTCGGCCGGCGAGCTGTGTAGTTCTCCTACCCCCAGTGTCCTCTTACTTGCGGAACACAAAAGCAGGACTCCACCTTTCCCTAATGGGCCATCATTGCTTCAGCAGTCCTTTATCTCCAGCTCTTAACGGCTAATAGGAGAGCCATCCCGGCTAGCTTAACATAATAATGGAAAAAATTTCTAAACCTCGCCAACCCACAACAAGTCCATAAAGTTAAAAGGGCAGTGCAGTAAACTGTTTATTCTATAAAATCTTTATTTAACTCAAAATACTTGATCTGACAGTTCTAATAATGGCTAAAAGCAGTACCAGTATGTCAAGAGTCTAATTTTAGTGAGTCCTTTCCATCCCAAGTCTGTAGCTCAGTCATTCTCTCTTCTCTCTCTGTTCTTTCCGCTTAGCTCAGTCCTGTTCATCAGTTCTGTTTTTGTGGCTTTCCTTTTAAGAACATAACTACTTTTAAGTGTGATCTCTGTACAGATCTCAGACTCTAGCCCAGTCAACTGATTCGAGTGTGGCTCAGAGCACAGTTCAAAAAAACACATCTATTCAACTGGAGCAGTGCTCATTTTTCCTCCAAATGGCTGCTGATGACTTCAATATGAGGAGTTCTATTTTAATTAGATCCTTGCCTGAGATTATGCAGTTTCAATCGGAATCAGCTGAAACTTTCATGAAGTCTGGAAAGTTGAGGAGGATTTGGAACTTTTCAGGGTGGGGTTCTCCCTGTGGGATGACTTGTTCTGGTTCTAGATTAACCCCTAACTACCCTGAAAATGCTCTAGACCTGTCTGGAATTTGATTCATACCATACTGCCTGAACAAAGCAAGTCAAAGCATGGCATTTTGGATTTATTACCTTCATTGGTTACTTCCTAAATTTGTGTGATTACAAAAAAACACTTAGGCTCTCAGAATACAGTTTGACATCCTGTAAAGCTGACAAATTTATGATGGGCTTTTTGGGGAGGGGGTGTGTCTGTTTAGTCCTGAATTCTAAAAGCTGAAACAATCCTTTTCTTTTGAAAAGGGTATGAGTTTTAGGACACTGGAAATAGATCAGGTGGCAGTGGTGCCACATGTGCCAATTGGTTCCTATTGCTATGGGGAGCTCACTTAGATATGCCCAGAAGTGTTCTGAGCTGTTGATCACAAGGACCAACAATCTGGTGGTAATTTTAAAGTTACAACCCCTGGGTTTGTTGAACTTCTCATCTGTCCTTCATTATCTTAAAAGATAACCACCCCATGCTGTCTGTAATATGATGCCAATTTCAGTAATGTTTAAGAACAATCTGTTCTTATGATACTAAATTAGGGAGGAGCTCTATCTGTCAGTAACATTGAAGAGATTTCTGGTTTTTGTGTTGCAGGATGCATTACAGAAGTTAACTGAAATACTAAACTTAAGTGGAGCTGCTGCCTGCCAGGACGCCTGTCACCCTGCCAAGCACCGGAACACCACTGCAGTGCTCGGCTGCTTGGCAGAGAAATTAGCAGGTAAAGCCCTGGGGTTCTCCTCACTGCTGGCATTTGGCTCTCTGCAGCTCCTTCCACACTAGGTCAGAGGTGTTTTCTTAGAACTGAATGAAGTTCTGCATGATGGGGGTACCAGGTGTGGCAGAATCTGATTGATTCCAATGTTTGAATGAGCCATTCACAAATCCTTCTGATGTGTGGTCAGTGATTGGGGATCACTCTTTGTTATATTGCCTTAGCACTGGGAATCAATCTCTCTGCAGACCCACTCTGGCTGTGAATTACTGAGGACACATTCTCTAGAGTGTAGGCAGGAATATCAAGTTAGTGGTCTTGAAGGCTGTACAGAAGTAAAAAATATGATTTTTCCATTAGACATGTCTTATTCTATTGTAGATAGCTGAAAAGATTCTCTTCTGTGTTGCTTAAAAGAAAATTGCTGAGATTCTATTTTAAGGTGACTTTCCATATAGAATTTTTATTCCCTGTCATTGCTACCTAGTACACTGTTGGAACCTGATTAAATTTCCTTCCTGCTGATGACCTCTTTTGTATCTGGTTTTATTGCTCCTTTTCTGGAAGTGGACAGGAAATAGGGGAAAAACATGATTGTCTGGTGTCACCTAATGGTTATTAAAACCCAATTACTGTATTTCTGTGGAAAAAGAAACAACAAGTAAAGAACAAGATCTGGAAGTGTTTTTGTACTGTAATACTTCTGCTGTATTGTACTAAGTCGAAATGAGATACTGTATCTACTTTCATCTTAGTGGGCACAGATTTCATTGTGTCAGCTCAGGCAACAAATTTGTTAATGAAGTGTTGGAACCCACTGCAATTTCTTAAGAGCTTGTAGATGCCAGAGTTTGATTCCCTCCTGTCTCTCTTGATTAAGTGGACAGTATTTCAGGGCTTGTCCGTTTTAAGTTGGCTGCTTGCTCTGGTGCTGCTGCAAGCTGTATAATTAACTATCAAGGTGCTCAGTTTTGCTTATTTTGGACTACTGATAGATGGAGCTGGTATTTACACATGACTCTGGAAGTAAAGGTGAGATCTTTACAAAAGTAAAGAGCATGGAAATGCTGAGTGGAGGCTGCTGGAGTCTTACTCTGAAATCTCAGAAGTGTGGCTAGAACTCTGTCCCCACTTAGAGCAGTGAACTGAGCAGGACTGTAATGTGCCAGTAACTCTGTAATTATTAAATGTGCACCAAGTATTTTAATGAGAACAATGATAATTGTTTTATATTATAGTCTGCTTTGCTGTGAAGTTGTTTGGTGTTCTATAACTTGTTACCTTGTGTGTAAAACATCTGTGGTGATGGGTAAGGGGTATTTCCCATGGAGGGATTTAATTCCTGATGTTATTGCAGGTCCTGCAAGCATAGGCTTACTCAGCCCAGGCATATTGGAATATTTACTTCACAGCTTGGTAAGTGTCTTTGATCCTTTTGTATGTATCCATACATGGCAATTAGATTGCAATTTTATTATTATAATTATTGTGAAAAGTTGGAGTCGTGTCTGCTAAATATTGGCAGTGTATGTTACAGAAAGCTGAGATTCCAGAGCCTGTGGGATCTTCATCTTTGGGGATACTTAAAAGTGAATGGAACAAGACTCTGGGTATTTCTGATATAACTGATATATCAGAAATCAAATATATCAGATATATCTGATCTACTTGAACCAGCTCTCCACAGGAGGGTGGAATGCAGGAATTTTGGAGGCTCCTTTGCTCCTAAAACCTTCTGTGACAGTCTTGCAATTCTTCTTGTCTGTTTTGAGTATTAATTAATTTTTTCTTTCTGCCTATGTTTAGAACTTCCAGTCCCACCCAACAGTGATGCTTTTTGCACTAATAGCACTGGAGAAGTTTGCACAAACAAGTGAGTATGGGCCTGAGTGTAGCTCTTAACACCATGGCTTCTGCTGCATTATTGTCACTTGCTTTGCCTGATCACCTGTGAGCCTGAGTCTGCACTGGTATTTATTGCGATAGTGACATCCCTCTACCCCTCAAAACCCCTGAGATACTTGCTGAAACTTATTTCCCCTGTTAGAAATTGCTGTAGAAGGATTTGTGACACGAGGCCTTTATCACTGACATAAATCTGGAGCTGGACAATAGTTAGGATTGGGAGTTTTATAGGCAGGAAAAAATACTTTTTGTTTTAATGACACCCTTACCCACAAGCCCTTAAGAGATTTGCTGAAACTCAGTCCTTCTTATCTTAGAAACTACTACATAATGACTTATGACATGAGACCTTTGTAACTTGAAAATAAATCAATCAGTATTGGAGAGATGGAGAACAGCTGTGATTGGTCTCTTGGTGATGCAGCTCCATGCTGAGAAGTGGTAAATCTGAATGAAAATAATTCCACAATGAAAAGAATTCCAAACAATTTTTCTGCTGCTTGCAATACTGAGATTTAGATGTGTATAGAGAGTTCTACTGCATTTGTAGGATGCTATTATTGTTAACTAAACTTATCCCTAGCTGATAGCAATTACTTTTTTTCCTCTTAAATTGCAGGTGAAAATAAAATGACAGTTTCTGAATCGTGCATTAGCGACCAACTGATCCTGCTGGAGAAATGGACAGATAATCCTGACTACCTAAAACGCCAGGTTGGATTCTGTGCCCAGTGGAGTTTAGACAATCTGTGTAGGTATAACAAAGGGATGGATTAATTTAATACTAATCACTCCTCCAAAGAGATGGAGGATTGCTTTGTGTTCATTTTGTGTGAGCACTTAGTGTACCTGGCTGCATTTGTAATATCTCCTTGAAAAAGAAAACAAAACAAAAAAACACACCAACAAATATATCCAGTGTAATTGTATGGAAAGAAAACTCTGGCAAGGGAAATGTTTTTGAAAGGAAGTGGTTTGTACTCTGCAAGTTGGAGCTGCAATGAAAATTCTTCACACCAATTTCCTGTAACCCACACTTCAGTAAATTTGCTGAGTGGCTCAGCAGTGCAGCTCTGTCCCTGTGGAACATCTGGATTGCTGACACGTCCTGGTGATGGCCACACCTGTGGTCATGGCACACTGGCTCAAAGAATTACTGAAGACTTATTAAATTAAATATACTTTTGGATTTTTGTGATCAAAAGTAAAAAGTATTTGGCAAAGCACTTCTCTAGGTTGATCTCTTGGATTACTAAAAATCACTGGATTTGTGTGGTTAGTTGTGATTTCAAGGGTGCAGCAACTCTAATGACCTTGTATTTTCTAATGCCTTTTAGATAAATTTGGGTAAAAGGTCTGTTGGGCTTTAAGGGCTTTAGTCAGCTTATGGAAAGCCAGTGTCAGCTGTGTTTAGTAAATGTCTGTGTAAGTGTTGTAGCAACTTTGAGTTATGTGAAGGGTCCTAAGATAAGATCTTTGACTTGTAAATGAATGTGTATATGTCAACAGTTTGGTACCTGGCAAGAGATAGGCTTCTGATCCTTCCATGTAGAAAGGGCAAGCAGGGAGAGAGCTGCTTTGACTCAGTTCCAGTTCATCACCTAAACTGAGATGGTAGAAACCTTTAAATCCTTGTTTTCTTCCTATCTTCTTCCTATCCCCAAATCTGTTTCCACTGTAATGAATTGGAGCAACTCTCCCCACGGAATATACAAATACAGTGGTAAATCCTGAAACAGTGGCATCTTGGTGTGAACCTGGATGCTTTCCATTTGCCTGTGGCTTTCCTGCAAGTACTAATTAGATTATGGGAGCTGTAGTCAGAGGCACAGGTCATGCTTTCATGTTTGGAGGGTGTTTAACACACACTGTGTTGGAAGCTGGTTTTATGCAGGCAAGATCTCAATGTTTCATTCAGTAATGACAAAAACTACCTGGATCCTAAAGAGATCATCAGTGTATGAAATGTTTAAAATCAAGTTTTGCAGCAGCAGTAATTAACACTGGTTGGGATTTATTTTTTTTCAGTTTTGAAAGAAGGCAGGCAGTTTACATATGAGAAGGTTGACTTGACCAACATTAGGGCTATGCTGAACAGTAACGATGTCAGCGAATACCTGAAGATCTCACCCCATGGATTAGAGGTAAGAAATTGCTTTATGTTTTCATCCTGAAAAAGAGGCTGAAGAAAAAGGCAGGTTTTTGCTTTGCACTTGCTCCTGTGATTTTGTAGAATGAATCCATGTTGTCTGCCAGCTTTGTACAGAAATCTTGCTTTGTCGTCAAACTGTAACATCACTACACTGATCTCAGTTGTAGAAATGTTCACACTAAAGTAAAATGTGTGCCCCAAAACTTAGGGAAGTGAGGGTTCTTAAGAGTCAGATGGCTTTTCACTTACTTTGTGAACAGTTTTAGTCAAAATACCACTCTGTCTTGTCTCATCTTGAAAAACTCACAGCAGTCAGATTTTTCTCAGCCATGTGGGGTTTTTTCCTTCTCTAACTCCTTCTAAATACTTGTTTGACTACTTACAGATGAATTTTTGTGAATTAACATTGAATGCCTCCTTGTCCTTCCTACCAGGAATCAGTTAACCAATGATTTAGGTTTTCCTGTCTTGGTTGTCTTAGTCTTCAAATCTTTAAATTGTTTCTGTCAACTTTCTACCTTTTTTTTTTTTTTTTTTTGCCTGTGGCTTAACCACTGAACAATTTTCAGTTTTGCCTACCCACTAGTTTGCGACAACTACTGCTATAAAGAGAGGTCACTTTGTCTGAAATGCCTCTAAAATTAGATTGGTATATTCTTGTATGCAAGAAACTTGATCCAGGGAAGAAAGGTGCTTGCTTGAATGCTGATTTTGTAGCCACTGAACTTCTGTTTGGGTTTGGTAGGCACGATGTGATGCCTCGTCCTTTGAAAGCGTCAGATGCACGTTCTGCGTCGATTCTGGAGTCTGGTACTATGAAGTTACAGTCATTACTTCAGGAGTGATGCAGATAGGATGGGCAACCAAAGACAGCAAATTTCTCAACCATGTGAGTACCTGTAATGTCATCAAGCTGGTAATGTAACATCAATATTTTCCTTCTTACATCTGTGAAAATAGCTCTGGTTATTCTGTGGTCACAACTGAGCTCTTGCTTGTTTCCTTCAGTTTTTCTGTGTCCATGAAGAGCTGCTCTTGCTAAACAGAGAAGTCAGTATTGTTACTGCTACAGACTGACACTGTCCACCTAAGTCATGCAGAGCTGCAGCAGAGACAGTTTATCTGCTGGCTATTGTCTGGAAGCTATAAGGAATTTATTTCTTATTTCTTGTAGCATAATCTCTTGGATGTTCTTTAGATTACAGTAGTTACTGTCTGGTTTTGAAAGCAAACTGTAAGTCACTAGGAACAGCAATTTCTCATACACTGTCCTTTACACAGGTCACCAAGCAGCCATTTCATCATCCTCTTTAACACATTTTCCTATTAAATTAACTTTCACAAGGGAAATAAATTCACTCTGATAACATGGTATCATTGAACTTGCTGGTAGCAGAAATATGGGACAGTCTTGAAATGCAAAAGCTTCTTTTTAATTAAAAGTAAGGATTACAAAAAGATTAAACCCTCTACCTTCTTGCCTTTTTCTGAGAGTACAGAACAAGTCTGCTGTCTGTGCTTTACTGTCTGCCTCATCCAGATAATTTTGTATCTTATTCTTAGTTCTAAATATTCTTACTCCTGCTATTTACTTATAAGATTATGTATTGCTAGCAATAAAGCAAAATGTGCCATGTGTACATGAAGTCCAAACATAGTCAATGATCATGGAGATGTCACTAGGTCTTTCTTCTTAAATCTTTGTGGTAACTGCATGGCTGTTAGAAACTTTGTATGCATTTTATGGTATGGTATAACTTGTTTCAGTATTTCCATAATGAGTAATGATTATTACCCATAAACCATTTCTACCTCAGCTTAGAGTTAATTTTCCATATTATCACCCTGCCAAATGATCATTAAAGTTCATTGAAGTGCAAGTTAGAATTTTAGAACAGAAGGTTTGTTAGGCCTAGTGCTGAGAATGGAAACAGTGCTGGGATTTTAAGTTGACATTTTATTCTAGCTAAGCTTGAGTGAGAAATTCAGCTGTAGCCCTTCTTTACTGTTGTAATTGCATGGCTTTCTGTTCTCCTTGGAATTTATTTTAGAAGAGCAATTATGTTTGTACTGCAGAGATAAGCAGTTAAAACTGCTCATTTCTGATAATTACAGAAAAAGTTATTCTACAGCTGAGTTAAATATAGCAGTTAATATGAAGATAGGTCAAATGCATACATGTGAGTAAATACTGATTGTGGGGGTATGAGATAAATATATTGAGGAGATTAAACCAACACCAGTGGCAAGAAACCCAATGGGAATGCAAGAGTAGCTTCTCTCACCATGTAACTTGGGTATTCCTGTGAGTTCAGAGGTCTTGCTCCATTTCTTCTGATTATTCATGGAAATAGCATTGTCTTCTGCTGATGTATAACATGCACATCTGTGTCACATCCAAAGTCCAGTCCCACATTTTTAGCATGGAATTAAAGTGTGATTTAAGTAAAAAAAATATATAAACCATACACAAAATCAAAAAACACCAACCAAACAAAAATATCATGCAGACCTGTGCTGAGCACAGTCCTTGTAGACAGTAAGTGTAACAGAAACTGTTTGAAATGAAAGGCCATGTGTCTGCCTTTAGACTGCTAAGAGGCTTAAAAGATTTTTTTCCCACTTACTGTTAAGGAGCTTGGTGTATGTGCATTTTTCTGTGTGTCCTGTACAAGGTATGAAAATGGGAGATGTCACATCTGAGTAGAATGATTTTTCTGTTGCTGCAGCTGTTTTGCTGGTGGCCAAATGCTGCTGTTATTTAAGTTCATTAGGTGTGTGCCTGAAATACAAGGATATTATCCTCTGGGTATGTCACAAACACAGGCCTCAGAAGCCATATGCTCTTTATTTACAGCATCTGTAACAAAAGGACTAGTCCTAAATATGACATTAAACACCCATTAGCTGGGCTTAGCTTTAATTTGGGACATGGCAGGCTTGTGTAATCAGATGCTGTCTGGTATTTGCACTCCAGACAAACCATGCTGAGCACGAGGAAGTTACTTACCTTCCAAAATGCTTTTGGGTTTCATGGCTGGGCTCTGCTACGTGACAGATTTCTCTCCCACTCTCAAAGTCTTCAGTTTTGTGTTTGCCTGGCACCTTAGGACTATCACTTGATAATATTTTCATAATTTAAGGGAGGCTGGCAGAGAAAGGGACACAATATGAAACAAATAACGTGAAGGGGCTTCTTTTTTTCCCTTTGTGTGCTGTGGGTTGTGGTGACACATGCATGTCTTGTGGGGAAGGCATCACAAGTTCGGTGCTGGGACTTCAAGATGAGAGTGGTTGTTACTCTGTGGTGACTTTTTAAGATGCAAAAATTTCACCTATTTGGGTAGTAGCCTTCTGATTTTTAAATACTTTAACAGACAGGAGTGATTTGAGGCCACAGAAAATGGAAGACACTTTGGAGACAATATCCCCTTCTCCCTCCTCACCCCAACAATTTCCCTTTTGATGTGAAAATGAAATGAAAACTAGTTTAAAGAAAAAGACCTCCTTCCTGGGGGAGAGAGAAAGAAACCCTTCCTGCTCCTGGGAGGGTGGTTTAGGTGAATGGGAATGGAGTTTATAGCCCCTGTGTGTGAGGAAGGGCTGCAGTGAAACCTTCTGCTCCCTGCAGGAAGGTTACGGCATCGGGGACGATGAGTACTCCTGCGCGTACGATGGCTGCCGGCAGCTGATCTGGTACAATGCCAGAAGTAAACCACATTCCCACCCCTGCTGGAAAGAAGGTATTCAGTCTGTCTTCTGCTCTTTATCCTCATTGGATTTCTGCACAGGATTTTTTTCCCCTTGCAGGTGTCTGTTCACAGGTGTGAGCAAAGCACTGCCTGATGCTGATGATCGTAAGGGTTTAATAATTACTGTGTCTCTAACAGTGATTGAAATGAGCAGAGTGGGCACTACAGTCTTGTTCCCCAGTCTGTGTAAAGAGACTCTTGTTGGTTAAACACTTTCTTTTCAAATGCAGAATGAAAATCATAGCACCAATTAACACTAGACATTTAATCATTAGACTTTTTTCCACTTGTTTGTAGTCATACACAACAGGGTTGAAATCTTCCTTTCTGGGTTAAGAGTTGTTTTAGAGAAGGGGGAAAAACCTTGATCTCTGAATTAGATTTTTTTTTTTTCTTTTTTAAGGAGGAGTTGCACTGTCTTGCTTACTTTAAATTCTTGGATAACTACTTGGACAGCAAAGTTCTGTTCTTGATCTCAGCTTTGAAATCTTGGTAGGATTCTGTGCATGCCATGCTTGTGTGAACTGTGCCGCCTTCTCCTCTATTAAAATTTCCCCCCAAGGATGGCTAAATTAAAAACACCTCTTAAAAATAAATAGCACAAGCATATTGGAAATTTCTCCTCAGAACACCCTCTTGCTTAAGTCTATTTTCAACAGGTGTAAAATAGGCAAGGAGTGACAGAGTGCAGCTTTCTTCTGGC
The DNA here is from genome assembly GCF_009819885.2 of Catharus ustulatus. NCBI lineage: Eukaryota > Metazoa > Chordata > Aves > Passeriformes > Turdidae > Catharus > Catharus ustulatus. The sequence goes on along the minus strand of NC_046231.1, from coordinate 15,062,807 downwards.
TTTGGCAAATACTCTGCAATACTTCTACAACTATGTAGTATTAATGCTCTGGCAGACTAAAATACTTAATTTTTTCTACTATTTTCTCCTGGGTGTTTTGGTTTGGGTTGGTTTTTGGGTTTTTTTAGTTACTGTCTGTATCAATGTTTCTTCTTTTGTGCTTTTGCAAACAGTTCCTTTTGAGTAAGACAACTCACAGTGACATGTGATACTTGAAACAATAACTGTTTCAGCTGTTGGCATTGAACAGAAATGAAATCTTTAAATTATTTTTGTTTTGCATGTAAGGAGACACAATAGGATTTCTACTAGACTTGCAAGAAAAGCAAATGATCTTCTATTTAAATGGAAACCAGCTTCCTGCTGAGAAGCAAGTATTTTCATCTGCTGTGTAAGTATCTGCTCATTTGGAAGGACATGACCTTTGTGGATAATTGCTTTAATTATATGAAGAGTTTTCAATTTGAGATGTAAATTCATATTTACTTACCTGAAGCCATCATTAAGCAAGTTTCCCCATTGAAAGTTGCTTAGAAATCAGTGAGAAGGATATAATTTTACAGGTGGATTTCAGGATCCAAAATAAATACTTTGGACTTTCCAAAGGTATGTTCAGCTCAGTGTTTCATACTGTTAAATTAGCATAGCATTAAAATAGAATGAGGCTGCAGCAAAGATGAACCATTTTCTGGTGCCTGAGGAATTCTTCTGAAAAATAAAGCCTATCTTGTAAGTGTTGGAGAGAGCCATTCACTGGGCCCAGCTCCTGGAGCAGCACGCTGAATATTCAGCATTGCAGGCAGGTGTTGGGCTTATTTTGCCAACTGTTGTTAAAATTAACACATGGTGAACTGCTATAACTCTCATAGGGAAGTTCAGCCTTTTACTTCAGAAAAGATAGTACTTGAGAAAGCAGCTTCCTATGCAACTTAATTAAACATTAGTTATTAGTTATTCCTACCAGGCTAATAATTTCATCCATGTTTTCTTCTCAAAATAAAGTTCAAGATACAGGCAAAGAGTAGTTCAAAGAGTTGCTGAGTATCTTCTTTATTCAGCTTTTAGTGCTCTGTTCTTTGAGTATGGAATTGATAAGCTTGAATACTTTTTAGGACTTGGGGTATTACTGGTCTCTGGCCCTTCAGTAAATTTGAGAGGTGATGGGTGTGGTTTTAAAAGTGTGGCTGATCCTAGCTGTATTGGCTGACTCCATAAGAAATTCAAACAAATACTGATAGTAAATTCAAGAGTTGAGAACCAAACAAGCTAAGTATGTGCAGCTGGAACTTGATGTTAGTTGCAAAACACTGGTATTAAACATGTCTCTGTCTCAGGCTGTATTTTCAAATGGTAATAGTAACATGTCTGAAAGCTCTACTATTAAGTCATTCTAAAATGCTTGTTCATGTTGCAGATCAGGGTTTTTTGCTGCAGCAAGTTTCATGTCCTATCAACAATGTGAGTTCAACTTTGGAGCAAAACCATTCAAGTACCCACCACCAATGAAGTTCAGTACCTTCAATGATCATGCCTTTCTGACAGCAGAAGAGAAGATAATTTTACCCAGGTAATCCTCCTACCTTGTGTGTTTGCATGCAGAGAATTAAAATATTTCATGTCCGAGTTGCAAAGTCTTGCTTTGTACTAGCAAAATTAATTTCTTATGGGGTCATACTTCCATAGGTTCCTCTCCTAAAAGGATGAGACAATAGGCTCCAGTGCAATTTCGTCACTGGGGCAGGAGATAGGCAACCAAAATCCATTAAATTAAAATATATTTTGTAATACTAAGCTAAATTAAAATGAACTAATACCACACAGTAAGCTGTTTAAATAGAAATATCTTCTGCCATCTAAGGATTATTAGGTTGATTGAGGAGGTATAGTGTTAATTAAAAGAAGATGTCATATTTAAAATTGACCTAATTTGTGGTGTTGGCAGCATGGAGGTGCTGAATGATTTTAAGTCTTGAAATTGTCTTTTTCTGATCCTGATGAAAATGTCCCCATTTCTGAATGATAGTACTGACAAGGGTTATTCAAATTTAGAAGTGTTTTCCCACCTAAATATAATTCAACCCAGATAGAAACAGGTCTGGGTACATTCTTCTACTTTAGCTTTTACCAAACGTCCGGCAGGAATGAAAAACAAATAACTCATCTGATTAACTTGTATAACTTAAAATAACTTACTGGAACACAAGCAGTAACAGTGTGCAGTATAATTTATGTGGTGTGCCTTGGATTTCCAGCTTTGTCTGAAGATGGCCCTCAAACAGGTGCTGATGTATGTGATTTGAAATAATCTTAAATTGCAACAAATTATTGGGGGGTGAGGTTGTTGAAGGAGGTACCCCTGGCTGTAATAAAATTCAGACTGGTTTTGAATTAGCTAGCTTTGATCAAGTGTATTTGAGTTATTTAAGTATTTTAGTGTTTAAAAAGAAAAGAAAAAAACTTCTAGGTTGGAGACACATTGGCAAAGTTAGAGGCTCAGATTATTGTATTTATGCAGAGAAAATCAAATGCAACTTGTAAAATCATTTTGTGCTTGCCTATAGCTAGAGTAAATTATTGTGACTGCAGGTGCTGTGAGAGTCTGATGTAGTCTTTAAGGTGATCTTTAGTTACAAATCTGTCACCCTCCCTTCTCAAATTAAGTATTCTGTCTTGGTAGTGGGATGAGAGGTTTGCAGTTGGTGGCTGATGCTCAGATGGGATTGATGTCGTTCAGGCACTGCTCTTGCAACGTTCAGGCAATAGCTGTGACAACTGTTACATGATTGTGCCAAAAGATGAGACAAACTGGGGGAAACTGGTTTCCTGTTGATGCCTGACTGGTGAAACTTGGCCCCCTGTGTTACAGACTCTGCCTTATGCAGCAGCACTGAAAGGCTCCATTCAAGGTTGGACACTGTTGTTCTTTGTGTAAACAAAGATCATCTCTGCCTTACAGCCTGAACTGCTTGGAAATGATAAGCCAATCCTAAATTAGATAGCTTTGATCATCTTAAAAGTGATACAAGATAAGGCAAAGGCCTGTATGAGTAGACCCTAATTATCCATCACAGGATTTAAAATGAACTCATGCAGAGTTGTGCTGAATTTAGTACATCACCCTGCCATTCAATAGTTGTGATGGGTGCTGTGTGTGTGTTCCAGGTGGGAAATGTCTCATTTCATCAAATGGGATGTTTACTTATTTTCTTTCCCTTGTGGCTGTTGCCACACTGGGATGTTGATTTAATTTGAAGGTTTTATTCTTTTAAATTGTGTTAGAGCAGTATAGGTTTTCTGTATATTGTTGATACATGGGTTTATGAGGTTTATTCTTTGGGTTGTTTTTTTTCTTAACTCCTAAAAGTACCCAGGTACAAAAGAACAATTTCTTTAAGTGTACAGATGTGGGAACTAGGAGAATTGTTATTTAAGCCCTTTTTTGTCGCTTTCTGACAGACCAGAGAAGGGACTCAGACTGTTTTGCAGGTCTCTGGGTGTGTTAAGCCTTTTTTTGTGGGTACTTGTGATTGATGTTTATCAGCACTGCAGTGTAGCACTGCTACAAGTGTTATGTTGGCCTTGATGCAATTCTCAGAATAGTTTTGAATCTGTTGTTTTGACTCAAACTGATGTTTGGGGGGGTCTGTCTCCCTTCAGACACAGGCGCCTGGCTTTGCTGAAGCAAGTGAGTATCAGAGAGAACTGCTGCACACTTTGCTGTGACGAGGTAGCAGACACAGAACTCAGGCCATGTGGACACAGGTAAAACCTTAAAAAAGCCCAAATCCAAAGAAATAGGAAAATGTGTGTGATGTACAGCTTAGATGAGGCCATGTGCAGTCCCTGCTCATCTGGATTGGCTCCCCAGGACAAAGGAAAGGATGTGATGTGTTGATGTTAAACACAGTATTCCCACTATTCCCCTCATCCTAGATCTGAGCAGATTGACCCCTAATGGTGTGTGTGTTTGGGGAAGTACAGAGGCCATATCTGTGTGCTGCCCTGGGCTACTGAGTCTTCTCTCCCTGATATCAAAGGTTTTACTCATCAGTACTTGATACTGGTGCTGTGAAATCCAGATCACCTAAGCAGAGCAGAAAATTCATAACATGTGTTCATTAAATGTTCAATAAATGGAATTTGTGACTTGAGAATATCCTCTAAAAGTTAAAATGAGGCAGCAGTATGAGTTATACCAAAATAGTACTTCCCTGCCTTTAAGCAGGGAAATTAATCCAGTTAAGTCCAATTCCTTGAGTTTTAGAGCACTCATGGAAGGACTCTTGCCATGTATCTAGATGATGGAAAGTTAAAAAGATGTGCCTGGTGTGTTCCAAGAAGTGGAGAAGCTGCTGCAGGGCACTGTGGCTGCTGCTCTCCAGACCTGAATGAGTGCTGGGATTAATGAGCACAGGGAAGTGAGATCCTGCCCAACTGCAAGAGCAGCTGCAGGTCTGGGAGATGCTGAGCAGCAGGAGCTCCTCTCAAAGCCTGCAAATGGATCCACAACACCTGACTTGCAATGCCTAATCTCCACACTGAGGGACTTGTCTTGACTGTGCCTCTGGCAGGCTGACTAAACTGCTTAGTGCTTGTATTATTTTGTTGTTGTTGATTAGTTTTTCGTACATAAAAGCAAGCTTTAACTGGTTTTTCTTCTCCTCCAGTGACCTGTGCATGGAGTGTGCCTTGCAATTGGAGACCTGCCCTTTGTGTCGACAGGAAATACAAACCCGAGTCAGACAGATCTCTCACATTTCATGACACACGTGGAGAAACACCACAGACTTGTTTTTAATGAACTCCAACCAATACTGAGAGGGGAAAGCATCTCTGACCGATCCTTATGCACATTGAACCATAGCCAGATTTCATGCTAACTTGTAATCTGTTTATTTAAAACCAGAAATCTTTAATAAGCTCTTTCCAGCTGCCAGCAGTGGGAGCTGGTTTCAGCAGTCAGGAGCTATGGCTATTGGTTCCTCCAAGCAAGAGCAGAGGGAGTTGTCTCTTCTTCCCCTTTTCCTTCTCGCCTGTCGCAAGTGCTGAAAAAGTTTGCACTGGAAGTACACATACAATGCATTTTAGAAAAGAAGAGAAAATAACTATTTCCTAAAACAGGGCTGTGCTGTCTTGTGCTCGAAAGTCTCTATTTTTGGCAGAAGTCAGTACTAAAAAGAGAATGCCAATGTTTTCCTGTTTAATGTAGCCTCCTGCTGGTCAGAGACTCTGTATTTTCTGATATTAAACTGCTCAAAGACTGGATCTGTACACAGACTGATTTGAAAAGGCAGTGTGGAGACTGTAGAGAAACTCACAGGTTTTAATAACTTGGTGACTCCAAAGAATGTTCTGATTTGTTTTTAAATGTTAAAAGATCAGTGGTATTTTCAAGTACATAATGTTTCTGATGCTTTTAACTTCAGTACCCACATTTTTTTGTGAGGTTATAATTTTCAGGAGGTATTCTTAACTAATTACAATGCTGGACTGGAATTAATTTGATATTCTGGGTATTTTTTAAGGTATCATCGAACATCTTTTTTAATCAGTGTTGTTTTTGAAAGCTAGCTCAATTTTTCCAATATCTTAAAATATTAGAGGAGAATTCTGGACCAGTTTATTTAAGCCAAGGTTATTTGGATAGCAATTTCAGTCTTATTCTTAACTCCTTAAAAATGCACCTTGCTTGCCACGTGTCAGCCCTGCTCTGAGCAGGTTTGGGGCCACACTTCCTATTTTTGGTAGGGATCATACAGTGGGAATCTCTGCTCCACTTTAATTACACATTTGTGGTGTTTGTATGTTAAGGATGCACTTCAGTAGGCAGCTCTTGACTTTTACTAGGTTTCTACAAGGAATCAGGGTTCACAGCTGGTGTCAGTGAAGTAGCACAAAAATCTGTGGGGTTCTGCTTGTTTTGCACCAACTGAGGTTGTGAGTCGGTCTCTTCCAAGTCTTGTACAGGTTGGTTTTTTAAAAATATCTGTCTGTATAGTAGAACTTTACTAATTCACACACAACTTACACCAAAACCATCCCACTTCTTGGCAGTGATTCAGCAGCAGAGGCTGTTATAGTGAATTCTCATGGTGTGATGTAGCTTATTTTTAAAATCCTTTATTATCTTTATTGTACTATGAAGTACTAACAAAGCAGAGCTGAGCCTGCTTCTTCCTGCTGAGTGCTCTGGCTCCCCACAGACCTCAGTAGGAGCTGAGAGCTCCTACAGGTCCCAGAACCCAGCTCTCCAGCAGCTCTTCTCACCTTCTGCCTTTGCTAACTCAAGGGTGTTGAACTTCATCCAGAGATGTGTGAATTAGGAAAGTTCTGTCCATCATTTTCACGTTGACTTTTGTCCAAATGTAGACTGAATCCAGCAGCAGAGTGCTGGTTAGTGTTTTTGCTAAAATGTGGATTCTCTTCCACCTTGGATGCCTGTTTGATTAAAGTCAGACTGGCAAATCTGTGCCACAGGGATCTCATTTCCTCACTGACTGTACTTTACAATGTTTTGGTGTTTCCATGTTT